>NC_141693.1:2003404306-2003979349 GCF_964263255.1 Lissotriton vulgaris | reverse complement strand
CGAACTAGCGTTATTAATTAGAGGCTATGGCTTCTCATTAACATCTTACGCTGATGACTCCCAGATTGTGGTCACAGCTTACAGGAAACAGAGCTCCCCTGCTGTGCAATTCCATGACTGCATGGCCGCCATCAACATCTGGATGCGTAGACGTTGCCTCAAGTTAAACTCTGATAAGACGGAAGTTTTGATTTTTGGCAACCTACAGCCTGTTTGGAGCAATCTTTGGTGGCCTCCAGAAATGGGATTGCCTCCTTATTCCATCGGATAAGACTAGAAATTTGGGCATCCTGTTTAACAACAGACTAACATTTTTTCAACAAACAAATGCTATTGTCTCGGCTTCCTACTTCCTGATAAAAAAAATTAAGAAGGTTCTTCCTTACATCCCTGAAGAAACCAAGAAAGTGGCAATCACCTCCCTTATATAATTAAAATTAGATTACTGCAACAGACTCTATTTGAATGTCCAGAAGCAGTGTCTGAGGAAACTTCAAGCAGTTCAAAACTCGGCGGCGCGCCTTTTGCTGAGGCTTCCACTGCATAAATCATTCGCGGGAGAAATTCGAAAGCTGCATTGGTTGCCAGTGGTTCAGCGAATTAAATTCAAGGCGCTGTGTGTGGCTTTTAAAGCCCTGACACACAAGGGTCCATCGTTTTTGCAGGAACTTTTTAGGTGGTATGAGCCAGGTAGATCACTCCGGTCCACTGGTGGAAATCTTCTAACTGTGTCGAAGATCCGGACTTTGCACTGGGGAGGTCGGAGTTTTCACTATGGCACTTCCAAGTTGTGGAATTTGTTGCCACCTGAGATTAGGAAGGCTAGCTCTCTCATGAGTTTCAGGAAATCTTTGAAAACTTGGTTGTTTCAGTGAGATGAGTCGGTTGGGGTTCTACTCTTGGTTTCCTTTTAGCGCCGAGACACCATTTTTGGTATTTGCGCGCTTTACAAATGTCATTATCATTATCATTATCATTTCGGGTGTGGTCGCTTGTAGGGTGTACCTGATTTCTGACCAACCTCATGTGTTGCCCACCTGTCTCCACTTGCGGCCAACCTCCTGGGTCAGCAATCTGAGTATAAGCGAGGGAGAGACCTCAGCTCTGTAAGATAATCATCTAGGAGGCAACTTGCTAACAGTGCACAGTACAAGGGGTTACAGTGCCTTACTTTCCTACTATTGAAACAGCCTTTAAAGTGTATTTTTAATCGATTTCACCAATTTTCCTTCAAGAGCTGTGGCATTATTTCTCGTGATTTTAGGCCTAGTGAAGCGATGAGGAGTTTCTCATGACATCCTTCTAACTATAGTTCGTCATTATCCCTCAAATTGATCAAATGTCCAGTTCTCCCTAAAGAGAGTGCTTCGTATAAAGCCGCTTCTTCTCTTCGCACTCAACGTCTGCATAGGCCAAGGTAACTCCAAACTGGACAGCCATCCAGCATCCCTGCACCATGGGGCAGCTGCCACCAGTCCCCTCGTCAGCACCAGGGGGAGGGATGGAGAGCTGCAGGTGGGGCGTGGCGACCTTTTACCTCTCTTCCTGATTCGATTTCTACATTTAAGGACATTTGGAAACATGAATGGATGAATCAGCATTTCTAGAGTGCGTGGCTACCCCAAAGGCATACCAGCACTTGAAGCGGTCTAACCACGAAACTTCGAGGTGGTCTTTAAGCAAACAGAAAAGTTTTTATAAGTTTTCGAAAAGTCAAGTAATTGGCCTCCAGGCGAATGTGGGTGGGAGCTGGTTCCACAATTTTGCGGCATTGTAGAAGAACAGACGGCCTCCACTTTGGGACCTTTTTATCATGGGAACTGCCACCAAGTGCTTAGTACCTGAGCGCAAGGAACTATTGGGACAATAGGGAGAAATGATAGACCGAATAATGGGCGGCCCCTTAGCTGACATTGCCTTATGTGCAATACACAGAGCTTTAAACTGGACTCCCTCCTGAATTGGGAGCCAGTGAAGAGTGGCAATGGAAGGCTTTGCTGTTTCGCAACTAGAGACATCCATAAACAGGCGTGCTGCGCAATTTTGTACAGTCTGCAATTTTTTTATGGTAGAACAAGGGGATCCCAGATAAAGGGCATTGGCGTAGTCAAGCCGGGAGACAATCAGTGCTTCGACCATCAATCTCCTGGCATTAAAAGGCAGCATGGGGAGGATTTTCCGTATCATCCTAAGAATCCCATAGCAGATACCCTCCACCTTCCGTGCTTTCTCCTTGAAGTTTAGATTGTGGTCCAGCCATACGCCAAGGCTCTTGATCTGTTTTTTGGGAAGGGGCATTGAACCAAAACAACTGGGCCACAATGAGCTTACATTCAGGGGACGAGAGTTACCTAGGAACATCAGCTCCGTCTTTGCCCCATTAAGTTTCAGGTACGAGCCTTCCATCCAGACTGACCCCGTTTCAAGACACCCACCTAGGTCAGACCCAGCTTTATCAAGCTGATTGAAAGAGGCATTCAGCTGAGTGTCATCAGCGAAGGTGACAATCTGGATACCAAACGGCTTCACTAACCGCAGCCAGGGGACTTATGTAAACGTTAAAAAGAGTGGGGCTCAGGGACGAACCCTGAGAGACCCCACATCTAAGTGGCATACATTCAGAGATTAATTCATCTTCAAATACTTGGAATGATATATCTTCTAAAAAAGACTGCAACCACTTAAGAGCTGTCCCTGTCACTCCTACCTCCCTGAGTCTCTGGATGAGCAGCTGATGGTTGACCGTATCTGCGCTGAGATCTAAAAGAGCAATCGCAGCATAGCCTACGGCATCCAGGATTTTTCTAGCTTCTTCTACTACTACCAGAAGAGCAGTCTCCGTACCTTGTTGAGTTCTACAACCAGTTTGTGAAGGATGTATGACGTTACAACGCATACTTTTACAATGCAATTTTTACACCGCAACATCCATTACAACGCATGCCATTACAACGAATTCTTTGAAACTACCTTTACAACGCATTGCACTACAACGCATACTACATTTACAACGCATACCATTACAACGCATTACATTACATTGCTTGTAAGGTAAGTATTGGCTAGTGTAGGGGTAAAAATTACTAATCTAACTTCAGGGGGTGCAACAGTAGGGTAAGTGTTGGATAGTGTAGGGGTTAAACTACTATTCTAACTCCAGGGGGTGCAACAGTAGGGTAAGTGTTGGATAGTGCAGGGGTTAAAATTGCTATTCTAGCTCCAGGGGGTGCAACAGTAGGGTAAGTGTTGGATAGTGTAAGGGTACTATGTGTTGTAATGCTATGCGTTGCAATGGTATGCGTTGTAATGACTGCATTGTAATGGCATGCGTTGCAGTGGTGTGCGTTGTAGTGTCATGCATTGTAATGGTTGCGTGATAAATTCATGCGTTGTAATGGATGTTGCGTTGTAAAAGTTTCGTTGTAATGGTAGTGCGGTGTAAAAGTTGCGTTGTAAAGGTTGTTTCCCGTTTGTGAAGGATGGAGACAATCATTATTCTCCAAAAATACAGAGAGAACAGAATTGACATATTTTTCAGCAAAATTGCTACTTCTTGGCAGTAGAGGGATCGGACAATAGTTTGCCAACACTTCTGGATCAGGATTCCGTTTTTTTAAAAGAGCTTTAACCTTGGCTCGTTTCCACAAAGAGGGGACAAGTCCCATTGAGCGTGTGGTATTAATCAGGTCCAGAATGACTGGAGATACTGTGTCAGTGACCTGGTTTGGAATGGTAGGAGCGGCTGAATCTCTGGGGAAGCCAGATTTCAGTTGATTGAGAAGATTTTGAAAAGGAATCAAAATCAAAGGAGGAATTTCCGCTAAGGAACAATCTTTAGTTTAAAACTGGGTGACCAAAGATTAAAACATTTTCTTGTGCTATGATCTGGGGGAACGAGGAGTAAATTTCTTGTATTTAAAAAAAAAGAATGTTACCAGTTTTTTACAAATCAATAATGCATCATCAGATACAAAAGAAGGAGGGGTGGGGAGTTGGAGGCTGATGTGATCCTTTTTTCATATAAAAGGGTCGGAGCACATCTGATTTCTACCTTATATGCTTTTATAGCCTCTCTGTATTCAATGTTATTAATTGTGGAGAAATCTTTCCTCCATCTTCTCTCCAGGCGTTTGCAGTTTTGCTTGATCTCACAAGCTCTGAAGTTTCTGACACCCGAAACCATGACACTGATTGGGTCACTGGCCTACAGTGTGCATACAACCCTAGACCACAATGGCAATGAAGGGCTTTAAAACAGGAAGCCCTGCGTCGTGCATCACAGTTAAGAAAGTTGATTTACTGCCTGGCTTCTGTCTCTTGCTTCTGAGCGAGGCAGGGCAGGCAGCCTGAAACAGACAGACCAGGCTTAAATACATTAGAGATACAATCGAATCTCTATTTAATGTTTTTATGTAAATGTGTAGGAATTTCAGAGGGGTGCAGCCCCTGAGCCCTAATGGAGAAACCGCCCCTGTTACCACCCCTGTAGGGTCAAGTGCTCAAAGGGAGTAACTTGGTTACCGAATCAAAGCGGCAAACAACAGTACTCACCAATTATATTACTCAGTAGCCACCCTGACTTAGGGCTTGAAGAAATGACCTCACATTGCAATTAAGCATGGGCGAATTTTGCGAATCTGGCGTTCGCGAATTTGCGTATTTGCGAACTCGCAATCCGCAAAATCCACGAATTCTCGCAAATTTGCGTATTTTTTTTGTGTTCGCAAGGGTTTCTGCCAGTTCGCGAGGGTTTTGTACCAGTTCGCAATTGCGAACTTACTTGTCGGCTCGCAACGGTCGCGACTATGTTTTTTCTACGTCTGGTTCATCATCACAGGTTCACAGCACCCTCTGTTTCACCACTGCCACCCTCTGTTTCACCCATGCCACCCTCTGGTACATCAATGTCCCCCTCTGGTTCATCACTGTAGATTATGGGGGGGAAAGCAAGCACACCTGCCCTGCTTCAACTGACATGAATTAATTTGGGGTTGATTTATTAATGTGTCACTGTTTTAAAATTCCAGTCTGGCACCTGCTTCCTTATCTGTAATTTGCTTTCTGTTGCAGTGCAATTTATTTTTCCAGGACCTTTGTGGCCTACTTGTAGCTATTCTATGAGCCTGCTGTGAGGGTCAGAGCAGGGTCATAGAATTGTTGCAACTAGCAACTGAACTCTGGAGGGGCCCCAGTCAGGAAGCACTACAGGGAATGGTTACTATTACTAATGATGAGTTTGAACTCTTGCACCTGCTGAGTGCTTTCAGTTTTGAGAAAACTCGTTTTTCTGCAGAACAGCAACTGTAATGCCCCAAACAAACATAGACAACTGAACTCTGGAGGGGCCCTTTAGGAAGTACTACAGGGAATGGTTACTAATGATGAGTGAACTTTTGCACCTGCTGAGTGCTTTCAGTTTAGCAAAACTCGTTTTTCTGCAGAACAGCAACTGTAATGCCCCAAACAAACTTACTTGTGAAAGTTGATTTCTAATCCAAAAGTAATCCAAAGAAAGTCAAAAGGCCTCAAATCCAAAAAAGTGCAGGCAAATGTCAACCTGAGGAGTTATTCTGATAAAAATCATCATTTTCAGAAGGTCTATGCTGCTTGCTAGTGGATTTCTTGTGCAAAATTGCAAATTTTGTAATTTCGCGAGTGCTAGATTGTTGCTGCCCGCCGCACCTACATTTTCGCAATTGCGAACTCTCGCGATGCGTCGCCAAACTCCCGCGGGATCCCACAGCAAGATCCAAAATGGCGCAGCACTCGCAAAATATCGAGAAAAACAACTCGGCAAACACTGAATGACGGTAAGTGAACGTCGCACGCCGCAATATTGTATCACCAAGAAAAAAATCCGCTGCGTGCGAATTTGCGGATTTTTGGTAAATTCGCGAGAGTTTGCGGATTGCGAATTTACCGAAAATCCGCAAAATCCGCAAGCGGAACGGATTTTCCGCCCATGCTTAATTGCAATAAAAGCTTCAAAGACGCTATTCTGTAGGCTCCTATTTTAATATTAGTCCATTTTTTGAGCAGCACAGTGTCTAATGAGGATTCAAGCCATTTACCAAGTTTATCGTTTGCCGTAACAGGATTAGGATCAAACATAGGTCTGGTGTTGTTAAGAATTGACACCCAGGACTCTGTAGGAAGTTGACCATTTGCGGACCGATTTTTTGACTGTTACAGCCGGCGTAATAGCGGCCTGAGGGGCCTACGAAAATGGGATCACGTGATGGTCTGACCAGGGTACCGGGATAGGATTCCCGACCAGAAGATCTTCAATATTAGAAAAAATAGGGATCCTTCTAAGGTACTTTCTCTTTACCTGCTCCTTCACCCTCTTTGTCCATTGATTCTATATATTATTCTGTTTCAGGATTATGAGCAAGGCTCCTGTTTTCCATTTTTGCGATTTTTACAGATAAAAACATACAGAAAACAATTCATTTTCCTGTCTGTATTTATTTTTAAATTTGGAAATTGGGTTGTTTGAGTATAGTGGGTGATTGTAAATGTTGTCAACAGCTGTCTGCAATGAAAGTTAAGGGAGCTAAAAAAAATAGACATTTTAGGAAAGAGGCTGAAACAGCTGTAATTGAGCACATCTGTCACTAAAATGTTTGTTTTCGTGCCAGTGTATTGATTTAATATCTCAGGGTATGCATATAATTGAAATCGGTCAGATACTCAAGTACAAGTGTATGTTTATCGGTGTCATAAATAAGGAAATAAACTAGTTTCAGTTTCATGTTTTCAGGAAACACAAACTAAATATAGATAAACGCACATAAAAAGAGCAATTATTAATTGTTGATAAATACAGACTGTTAGACCTGGCACCATTGGCATGGGTCTCCCTTCCATTTTTCTGTTGCCTCGTGTTTTTGCTGGTATTAGATGCTTTGGGCACTGTGCCACTGCTGTACAGTGCCACAGTGAGAGTACTCCCTATTGTAAACTGATGTATTGATTAGTGGTTCCATGATTGGATGTTTGGTTTACTGTCAGACCGTAGTACAGTGCGCTGAGTGTGCAAGGGCGTGTAATCCAAAAGCTGCGAGTGGGCTTGCAGCACTGGTTGGGCCACCCACAGATGCAGCCTTGTAAAATGTGTCTAAGGTCTGCCATTGAAGAGTCTGTGTGCAGTCTGGTACTGTCATGCTGACTGGGCAAGTGCACCCACTTGCCAGTCCCTAAACCTTCCCTGGTCTTCATATTAGTCACCCCTATGGTAGGCCCAAGGGCAGGGTACATTGTAAGTATAAGGTAGGACAAGCCCTGATGTGTGTGGCATGTCCTAATAGTGAATTACAGTCATTTTCGTTTTTCACTATTGCAAGGCACCTGTTCTCCCTAGGCCAGAATGGGCAGTTAGAATTGTTACATTCTATAATCCTGACAGACTCAGGGAGCATGGTAGGAATTTGAGTTTAGTATGCCTGGACTCAGAATAATAAAATACATCTTTTAGTAAAGTTTATTTTAATATTCTGTGTTTGCAAATACCCCTTTTAGAAAGTAGGTATTTGCTTGCCTAACCATTTCAGCCCGCCTCTGCTAGGTTGTGTATTCCTTGTCTGGAGTTTGTGAGTGACAGGGCTGGAGGATTCCAAGAGACAGGCTGGGGCCACCCGGTGGTGAATAGAGAGATCAGCATCTAGACGAGAGGGCGGAGTTGCACCTGGGTCATGAATAGGACTGTGCCCGCCCCCCACTGTGCTGGCCCCACCCCCTGTGGGGCGTCTGATGTTCCTGCCCTGCATGGCGAATGGAAAGGAGAGGTCTGATAAACAGAGTACTTGAGAACTGGTTTGGACTGGGCACAGGCCCCTCTTCCCTCAGAGAACAAAGGATTTTGCGACATAAGTATTAGGACCCTGATCCCAAGAAATTAGATCACTCCTAGAACTGACAAGAAGAAACCTCTGCTGAGGAGAAGGAACCTGAAGAAACTGAGGAGAGACTATTCCCAAGCTGAAGTGCTGCTTGGGGGACTGGCCTGCAGTGGTTGCCTGAACTGCCTAGAGAGGAGAAAGTACTTTGTGGATTTTACCTTTGCTTTTCAACTTGTGCTAAAAAGATCTCCAAGGGCTTGGAAGAGAGCTTGCCGCTGACCGAAGTCCCAGCCTTTGTGAATTGCTGCTCTTCCAGTGGATACAGAGGCAGGGAGTTGTGACCGACTCTTACGACTGGCCTGGTGTCTTGTAGGCACCGCATCAGGCACCGTCTGCCTCGAACACTGCAAGCTCCGCGCTCAAAGACTCCGTCTCGACGCCGTCAACGAGCCTTAGCTGCACCGCGACTGAAGGGACACCGCGACGTGCAACGCCTCACTACTCCGACTCGTACTGGTCTGACCAACGCAGTCACTGCTGCTGACTTCGAGTCCTGTGATCGCACCGGAGTTGGGCACTGCCTTGCACGCTTTGCGACGCACCGCCCGACTCGCACCGCTAACCGCACTGGTCAACGCCAGCTCCCGAACTCCGGCTCTGTCGCCGCACGTAAAGCTGGAAGCACCGCAACGAGCAACGTCTGCCTCGAATATCGCATGCCTTGAGCTCACCGACACCGTCAATGAGCCGTAGGCTGCACCGCGACTGGAAGGACACAGTGACCTGCAACGCTTTCTTTTTCTACACCACGACGAACCCGGGAACCGGCTCGCACATAAGTGACGGTGGCCTCAAGGAAAAGGTACTGTGACTGAGTCTGTCGATATTTGAGTGGGCCCAGAATGCCGCGGTCGGCTGGATTTGTTAGACTCTGTTCTTTTCAGCAACACTGTAGCCGGACAAGGCTACTGACTCGCTCAGAACCTTGAATTAAGCCTTTTTAACCTGCACTCTTGAAACTTAATAGTACTGTGGATTCTTTTTGTTGTTTATTGGTCTTGTGATAACTCCATATAAAGTATACTTATTTTTGATATAAATCCTGTGTGGTGTCCATTTGTAGTGTTGTCACTGGGTTACTGTATGTGGTCACAAATGCTTAACTTACAACGCCTTTGATATAAGCCTTGACTGCTCGCGCCACGCCGCCTAGAGGGTGAGCAGGGGATATTTTGGGAGAGTAATTCCCTTGCCCTGACTAGAGGAGAGGGTCCCTGCTTGTCACTAGTACCTACCTGTGCCAACCAGAGACCCCAAGTCTAAAACAGACGAATATGTAAAAAATCATTAAACCGGGAGCCATATTGATAAGCTTTTTAATTTCAAATTGCCAGTTGTTCACATTGTTTTAAAGGCAGGGGGTCTCCGCCTTAAACTGTAGGCAGGGGGTCTCTACCTTAAACTGAAGGCAGGGGGTCTCTGCATTAAACTGAAGGCAAGGTGTCTCTGCCTTAAACTGAAGCCTTTTCAGCCTCATTTCTAACTATAAAGTCCCCTGGAGAACATTCATTCTTCTGTAGATTTAGAAGGGGTGGGGATTCTGTCACAGACTTGTACCCTACATCCTTGGACTACCAAGTGGAGTAGCGAAACTTGAGGGGTCCCCCCTGCAAAGTACATGGAGGAGGGTAGCCCGCGCTCTGAACCCAGTCAAGAGCTCTCAGGGCAGATGCCTGCCACCTGTGCATAGTGCTGGAGGGGGCTTCCGGGAGCTCAGGCCACCCTGCACCGAGAAGCTACCGGGGCTGTGGGGGCTTTTGTTACGCCACTGAGACTACCCCTCCTCCCTGCATCTGACATGCCCCCTCCACCTGGGTATGTTCAGAATGCTGGCAGTAGGGTGGTCTTTTGACCGGCTAAGGGATTCCAGCCTTTAGTCCTAAAAGCTAGCTTCAGATTATTTACAGTGAGCTGCCTCGGGGGATGCCTGTCCCAAAACGGAGTACAATGAATCTTTGAACAGGCCTCCTGCATGGAAATCTAGTACTCTTTTTGAGTGAAGATCAATGGCTTCTGAGGCTGGGGATGCAGGTCTCTACTGTCCTTGCTAATGTCAATCAAGTAATCAGAGAATTTGTAAAGCCCTTCTAGTCACCCAGAAGGGTATCCAGGCACTAAGGAAGTGGTGATTGCTGTGACATCAGTTGAACTGTCAGGTCTTGTTTGTCTTCCTGAATTCCTGAACAGAGGTAGAGGCTCCGCGGTGCAGAGGGAGGTTGTTCCAGGTTTTCGCTGCGAAGGAGGAGAAGGAACGCCATCCTTTATTGCAATGTGAGGTCATTTCCTCAAGCCCTAAGTCAGGGTGGCTTCTGAGTAATATAATTGGTGAGCACTGTTGTTTGCCGCTTTACTTCGGTAACCAACTTACTCCCTTTGAGCACTTGACCCTACTGGAGCGATAACAGGGACGGTTTCTCCATTAGGGCTCCGGGGCTGCACCCCTCTGAAATTCCTACACATTTACATAAAAACATTAAATAGAGATGCGATTGTATCTCTAATGTATTTAAGTCTGGTCTGCCTGTTTCAGGCTGCCTGCCCTGCCTCGCTCAGCAGCAAGAGACGGAAGCCAGGCAGTAAATCAACTTTCTTAACTCTGATGCACGACGCAGGGCTTTCTGTTTCAAAGCCCTTCATTGCCATTGTGGTCTAGGGTTGTATCCACACTGGAGGCCAGTGACCCAATCAGTGTCATGGTTTGGGGTGTCGGAGACTTCATCCCTGCGTTATTTCAGACGTCCATCATTCAAAGGGATAGATCCCACCCTTTCGTCCTATGTGAGAGCTGATGTAAGCACGTCTGATCGGGTACCTTGTTATTGGTAATGGTAAGTGTTTGCATAATGTTGTGTTATGTACATTGTGCTGAGAGCCCTCATCAGGCTCACCTCCCCCACTGTGACCCCCCGGGCCCTCGCTGCCGATCGCTCGCTCCTTTAGAAGTGGAGCTGCTGTCTTCGTTCCCCCGCAAAATGGATCCAAACGACCAGGAGGGTTCTCGTTCCCTTGCAAAGTTGATCCAAATATCCAAGTCAAACAAGGCGAGAAATATATGCTTACAGTGGACAGTTCTCTGATGTATGACATTAAAACTGGCCGTGTCTTCATGCCCCTAAGTTAACAAGGATATGCCAAAAACATGGATCAACTTTGCTAACAGTGAATGTCACAAACGTTAGGGGAATGCATTTCAGCCATTTACCTCCTCTCTTATTTTACTTGTTTACTTGATCTTGCCTTCCCCGAGAGTTAGCTATTGTATAATTTTGTTGCTTATCTGTATTAGTTTCTGTGCATACTTTGAGGCTTGAGCCATGCCAGGTGTTTGAAGGGCCTTAATTGAGCGTGCAGGCGCGAAGGCTGAAGCCAAAGTGCCTGTCAACGGGTTGGCCTCTCTGCATAACACACAAAACAATGTTTATGTTTTCCACTTGCAACTGAAATTCTGTGGATATGTGTGTGTGAAGGGGGTACACAGATGTCAAAAATATTTGAACCGCAAAATTAAGAGAAATTAAAGAGCCTATATTTGAGGGAGCGGTACAAAAGGGAGTGGTGACGGACGGAGCATCTGAATCAATCAAACACTCACACCCAGTGAAAAGATCTGGGTTTAATCCATCACCGTTCTTTAGCCCACTCTGCCACCCCAGTTCATACATGGCCATATGCAAATCAGTCTGACCCTGTGCCTCATGGGAACAGTCCAGCCCGAACTGCCAAGCCATGCCTTCCCTTGACCAGAAACAAGCTTCCGAGGACCGGTTTCTGGCATTCCACCCGTCTTCAGCCCGGCTTGCTTGAATCCAGTGGCAAAGTGAGCAAGGGACTCACGTCTGAGCCTACCCTGCCACACTTATGGCGGCCAAAAGCGGTACAAAGGGGGGGGGGGTGATGGACGGAGCATCTGAATCAATCAAACACTCACACCCAATCAACAGATCTGGGTGTAATCCATCACCGTTCTTATATTTGAGGGAGTGCAGTGCATGTTGGGGGCGATGAAGTGACAGATGCGAGGTAGTGGATTCGGGGAAGAGTGAAAAGAGGATGCTGAAGAGGAAGGAGAGGTGGTTGAAGATGCGCAGATGGACAACATATGCAGAAAAAAAGAGGTTACATATCTAACATAAAGCACACAACTAAAGGCAAAACCCCTTCCACAGGGCTCAATGCTATTTAATTCACAGACACACCGTTTCAGAATTGAAACATTTCCACTGTTAATTATTTATAACAAATTATGTTACTTATGTACATCAAACAGCTAACACCCAGTGACAAAGCCAATCATACTGACAGGCTTCAGGTGTATGTCAGTTGCTGTGTCATTTATCTGGATACAATTACTTCTCAGAGAGAAACCAAAATACTGGTCTGGTGGCGCACTATGGGAATCACAAAAATGTTTTGACATGTTACTTTATGGAGAGACCCCACTTTGTCATCTCACTTAAAGACCTGTCTGCACATATTACTATATGACCGGTTGCAGCCAGCATCTGTGGGTGCCTCTTGAAGTCTGGTTAGAGCATATTTTCCAAAGTTAATGATGCATGCAGTACAAGAAACTGGACAAGCACACATTTTAAAGGGCTAAAGTGGTCATGCTGTACAATGTAAACATTACAGTAAATGTTGAATATATTAATGAAGAAAGACATGGGACAGTTTTTAATGTGTTTAATATTTCAAGACTATACGTTCCCACTGCTTTATACGCCTTGCTTTATCGCTATATTCATTCACTTTAAAATGCACCATTTGCCAATCTTTTTTCATTTCTTTCTGGGCAGGGGGACTCACCCTGGACCCCATGTTTGTCCTTTGAACTTATTCACATAGCTAACTATATAAAATGCATGCCCAAAGTTTAGGTCACCACTTTCAAATGTCACCAGCCGCCACTGGTGGTAAAGGGTAGCAGTCAAGGCTCACTCCAGGATGTTGCAGTGAGTCAGAAACAGAGAGAACTCATTTTCAAGATAATCATTGGCCTTTAGAGCTTTCAAAAGGGAATTTGGGGGAAAAACACACATTTTTTGAGTTCTTTTCTGCCAAATGGTAAATGCTTTTCATCCTGAAAGTTTCAACTATGCTGATTAGGTCAAACGGTTGAATTTGTGTGACATTGAAGTACCCGTCTGGCATTGGCTCTTCATTGGTCAAGAGGGCAGCATCACTGTGATTTAAGATTAAATTGCACTCTTGCCAAACATTTTCTAATGTCTGAGATGTGTTGGGTATGAGGACAAAGATATCTGATCTGTGAAAATGCCCAAACGTCTCCTGTTTGTTGATCAAAAAGCGAACCCGTGCAGGGGACACAGCTTTTCCCAGTGCATGCTAAGACGTCTGTCAACACTGTGCATGCAGGTGTGTGCTCAACACTGTGCATGCAGGTGTGTGCTCAACACTGTGCATGCAGGTGTGTGCTCAACACTGTGCATGCAGGTGTGTGCTGTACATGTGTGCTCGAGGTGTCAGTGCAGTGTGCATCTTGGAATTGTGTATTTTCTGCACCAGCACATTTGTTTTTTAGTGATTCACAATTAATATATGCTGTGAATGTTGTGTACTATATATGTTTCGAGGGTTTGTTGACCTTTTGTGAGCTGTGTGTTTTGCATTGCTCTAGATCAGAGTTTGCAAGCATTTGTTGAGTGCTCTGTGCATATGCCTGGCACTCTTGTGTATAGAGTGTGGGGCAGGGTTGAGGTGTTCTTCGTGTGTGTGTGCCTGGCACTCTTGTGTATAGAGCGTGGGGCGGGGTTGAGGTGTGCGTGTGTGTGTATGCACACTGTGTGCACTTGTGTGTTCATTATATGTGACTGTACTTTGCTTTTTTATGTTTGAACCCCTTGTCTGTTTCTCCTCCCAGGCCTTGTGTTCCTTCGCCAGGTCAGCCTAACCTCAGCCCGCCCCGGCCTCTCCGTACCCGCCCCTTGGGTGGAGGAGTGCAGGTGTCCTGAGGGATACCTGGGGCAGTTCTGCCAGTCCTGTGCCCCTGGGTACACAAGGGAGACCCCATCCGGGGGTTCCTTCACCGCCTGTGTGCCCTGTGCCTGCAACCAGCATGGGAGCTGTGACCCGGAGACAGGTGAGTGTCAGTCAATCTCAAGGGGGGGGTTGAGCGGCCTCCCCATCCTGCCCCCACTGGTGCACCCTACGTTGGGGGTTCAGATGACTCCCATATTGACTCCCCTTGCCCACTCCTTAGTTCTCCCTAGGGCTCCCAGGTCCACGCGTAAATGCCTAATCCAGAATTAGGTTGTTTCTTGCCATCCAGGGGCCGTATTATCCGTGCGGTGCATTTTCCTAGTTAGTTCTGGGCGCACCTTTCAAAACGTGCACCCAGCACCAACAATACCCAGGAAAATGCACTGCATTGTGGTGAATGCCCTGCCCCAGGGTAGCCGTGAACTTGTGCTTCTCTGGGGGCAGTGCACTCAAGTGCTGCTTTGAAGCTGATCCATGTTTTCACAATGCAGGCAGCAACCTGCCTGCACTTTGAAGGGGGATTAGAGATCCCCTTGCAGGCAGGTGCAGTGAGTGATTGGCCCTGCCTGCAATGGGATATCTGGGGGGGCCTATGGGACCCCTTTTTCCCCTCCAGGGGCTGCAATCAGGGGGTGCACTGTCAGTGTGCCTCCTGAGAGCTTCTTTGCCTCTGCGCCCAAGTCTGTAATACTCTGCGGGTGCAGAGGCAAAGAGATGCTCTCGTTTGCATGGGGCCACTCCCCCATGCAAATGAGGGAACGCCCTCTGCTGATAGCGATGGTGCTATACGTGCGCCAACGCATTCAGTATTACAGAAGGGGATGCAAAAGCCTGTTGTACCCCGGGGGCACTTCTATAATGTGGCACCTTGGGCCACGTTATACATGCAGTGTGTTTGCCTTTATGGTGTTGAGCGCACCTTTTAAAAGGTGCCCCCAGCACAATGAAGGAAAGCATGTGTATTACTATGAATATACTGCCCTCAGGGCAGCCGCAATCTCACGCTGCCCTGGGGGCTGTGCAGTCATGTGAAAAATGGAGCGGCTGCTTTGAAGCCGTTCCATGTTTTCACAGTGCAGGCGGCACCCGCCTGCATTTTTAAAGGGGGGTGCCCCTCCTGACAGCTTCTTTGCCTCTGCGCCTGCATCTATAATGCATCCTGTTAAGTGAGCGAGCCCCATTTCCCAAAGTAATGCTGCAAGCGAGACAGCGGTAGGCAGGGAAAGTAACTTAAGCATTGGCATTCAGTGCCCTTTAAACGAACTTCTAAGGTCTAAAATGTAAATATAAATTGATACTTGTATTGCGCACTACTCACCCGCAAGGGTCTCAAGGCGCTTGTACGAATACCGCTGTGGAACCCATCCTGCATTGTGGGGGCTATGGCACCGAGGCGAGAATTAAGAGGTCCATGGAATTTTTGAGCCCAAGACCCACCGAGGCGGGGAATTGAACCCTGGTCCCGGGCTAGACCTCTGCATCAGGGTCTGCCGCTCTAATCATTGAGCCACACTTCTAAGGAAGGGGGTTCCTTGTGAAACTCTATGGGGAATCTTTTGTCAATAAACCTTTATCGCAGTCTGTAAAGCGTGTCCTTCATGGAGTTGACTAACTCGTCACAGGCACTCTGTGTTTTTATTTGTTATTTTAGTCATCTCTGAACAGTGCTCCTTCCTTTTAAGCGACTTTCAAAGACGATGGGAAGATACTTAAAACTTTTAACTGTAACAAAAATGATGTTTCCTAATTTCTACGCAAACATCCCATATTTAGCGCCAAACGGTACGTCCTCTGTTGTAGCAGTGCTTTGAGGTAAACTATTTAAGATGCATAGCCCATTCAACATGCCTCTTGCATGGGGTGGTAAAATGGAAGCCCAGCACTGGAAGCAAGGTGTCCACATGGCAAGGGGTCACCTGCCTGTCACTCAACCACATGTTGCGGTGTTACACTTGTAGGTTTGCTTTTAATATTGTAAGTGTGGACTCAAAACCCCAGCATGCAAAGTGCTGTTCGCTAAAAAGCCCGGCCTGGATGCCGGTGTGGCACATGGCATTGAGCAAGCGGGGAGCAGGGCCCATGGGGGTCCAGGCTCAGCATAGGGGGCTGCATGTTACCCAGCAGAGCCCCTCTCCGCTGGTGCAGCTCACCTGCACAGCAGGGGAAGGTAAGACTAGGAGGGGTTAGGAGCGCACAGGAGCGCGTGGCAGCGGCAGAGAGTCTGTGACAGGGTAAGTGTGCCCAAGATCACAGCATAATAGAACATGCGTGATTACACCACATGCCTAGAAGGTTCCAGATAACATTACACACGAGGTTCCATCCAATGCTTGATTCTTAAAAGAAATAAGGGCCCTCGGCAGGAGGCCCCTGCAGCTTACACCCCCCATTGCCCCTGCCAGCGCTGCCAACGACAGAGCTAGGTTAGAAATAAACTATTCCTTAGAGTCTGATCAGGACAAGTAATACAATAATACGACAAACCTTTCAATCTCACAATAGTTGCTTCACATATATTAAACTCCCACTGTATTCTTAGAAATTATCTATTATGCCACTCCAAATTTATCACAAATACTACTTTTATTTAAAGCATTTGTATACACTTTTCATGTCTTTAAAAGTCACAAAATATATCTGACGCAATCTTTATTATAAAAACACAGTTTACATAAAATCCAATCAAATTAAAACATCACACAGTACAACATTTCATAAAAAAGAGAGATGAAAATTTGGCAGTACACTTTGTCATTCATACAGCATATCGATTGGGACAATTTAATGATTAGACCTTGATGCACTAAATCTTACAACATCTACAGAGCCAAGTTTTCCCATGGTTTATGCCAAAAATTGCATCGACGCGTTTCAATGGTTTCTGTTAATGTTCCATCTTTTTCAAGACCAAGTCTCTGTTATATAGTGACTGTAAACATCCTGTATAAGACAAATATATACAAAGAACATTGTGTTTAGAGAAACACCCTATTTATCACGGAAACCTATATTGTATCTGATATTGCTCATCCCATTCGATAAAGACATTTATATCACAAAACTTAGATATTACCTCATTATCATGGTAACTTATCATGAAATACATTTGACATTTTCAATTGTCCCATTTCGTAAAATCATTATGTCCTAACATTTTTAAACATTCCAGCATTTTTATGGTAACTTAATGTAAAGTACCGTTGACATTTTAAAGCATACTTCTGTGTGGACAGTACCCCATTATTATCGTGCCCTCACTACCTAATCAATATTTCTCACTGACCTATGCAACATGCCCCAAATATATCCAATATGCATTAAGCCACCACCCTTGACTCTATTTTTTTTTAAAATACACCATATTAAGCATTTCATATTTCAGGGCGAGAAATTTAAAACACATTTTAATTCCTTCATTATCTGCCTGCTTGTGTGTTTTGGAATTAAGGCTTCCCTTCTATGTGTGTTATTTCTGACAACCTAATTTGGTATTAAGATTATTGTGGGCTCAATTTTACATATCTCACCTGCTGAATAAAGGTACCAAGCCCCTACTGTTATTCAGCACAATTGGTTGAACCGTGCGTCAACCCTTCGTTTTACTGCTGTGTTTTCTTTTAATTTGATACACCTAAAGAAAAAGGTTACAGGGACATATTAGCAAGAACCTCGTTAAAATTATCGCTGTTTTAGCAGCAGGAAACTGCAGCTAAAACGGCGATAATGGACTTGCTAATATGCGTTATAGAATTCCAATAGAAGCCCAGGTTAGATAATTTTAACGAGGTTGTTGCTAATATGCCCCACAGTTCACTTAACTTGTCGCTTCATAACTGTATGATATCACTGTTAGTTTTCAGGACAAGTCCTACCTCTCTTTCAGGTCAGGGCTAGCGGCTGGCTCTCACGGTTAAACTGGAGAGCGTCATGGACCCTTTGCTGTATTTCTCCAAACTACCCATACCTCAGCTCAAAAAACACAAAATCTCCATTAAAAGTCATTCTAACAATACTTAATCTCCTGTAGCTCATATACGAATACTCTCAACAATTTGCAAACATTCACATACTCCTCCCTCTAAAGATCACCCCTAACTCCAATTAATGTAATCTACCCCTGACAAACTGGAGTAAATGCATGGAATGGTTTCCTTAAGAGTGCAAGACTGGCCCCAATAACCACTAAAGAAACACTAGCCTTGGAGTCTGCAGCAATGTGATGCCCGACGTAAAGCGCTTGTTGGAAAGTGGCTTATTAGTAGTGGTAAATATGCATCTACCGCTTGCAAGAAGGCCATTAACTGGCCTAGGGCTCAATAAAGTATTCCCATGCTCAACCCTTGGCAGCGAGCAGGCAGGCGTAACTTCAAAGACAGGTATGTAAAGCGTTTAAAAACACCAATGCAGTAAATATTTAAGCCACAACACACAATAAAAATCCCACATCAGTTTATAAAAATAGGAAATATTATTATCTTTAAAATGACACCAAAATGACAAACCTCCAAGGTAGGGTACCTGAGATCTGAATTTTTAAAGAATAAACACTTCTAGCACTTAGTCACCTTATGGATTTATTTCCCAAATTTGCTCCAAACTTCTCCAAATTTGTGGAACTTCTACCTGAAGTACCTCTTGAGGGTCCAAGGGGCCCAAAACACAAGGCAAGGGTTTGGAAGATCCAAGATAGTCCTGGACAGTTTGGGACCACAATTCCCACAATGCACCTGGCCAAAACCTTTAAATGTCCACGGGATACACTCCAGGCAGGGGACTCTTGGTGGAGTTGATGCAGCTGAGCTCTGTTAACCTGTAGCTTGCAGGGAGTCCACTCTTTAATCAATTAAAAGAAAGGCACCTCCACAGGGGTTCAGTTCCAGATTGTGCAGCAGGCGCAGTCAGTCAGAATGCAGTCTGATGGTGCAAATCAAGTTTCCAGCATGGGGATCCTTCTTCTCTTGCTATCTACAAATTCCTGCCTTAAGCCTGCCATCTGGCTGGGTCAGATGGGCTGGTGGGTAGATTGGCCTGGCATTCCCTGCCAGTTCTAT
Organism: Lissotriton vulgaris; assembly: GCF_964263255.1. Classification (NCBI taxonomy): domain Eukaryota; kingdom Metazoa; phylum Chordata; class Amphibia; order Caudata; family Salamandridae; genus Lissotriton; species Lissotriton vulgaris. The sequence continues at coordinate 2,003,960,397 of NC_141693.1, read as the reverse complement.
TCTCCCTTTGAAGCTCCATGCTTTGCGACCCCTCCCACCTCCTCTGGCATTCCTGCTTGGCAGAGCTGTCTCCGCCAGAGAGCCTCTCCCTGGGTGAGCCACTTATCACTTCATCAAAGCAGCCTGGCTAACCCAGTTAACTCTGACTGGTCAAGAAAGAGCACAAGGAGGCTGATTTTTGGCTTACAGATAAGTCTTATAACTTCTTTTCTGTATGCTTTAGGATACATTCAACACTGGCATATTGTTGGATTTATCAATACCATTCTCCTAAGTCCTTGAACGGTATTTTATTGAATTTCTAGCAATATTTATATATTCATTAACTATTGTCATGTTATAATATGGAGCTTGGCATCTGAAATGGGGAAACTGCAGTGTACAATTTCTCCATCATCAGGGCTATAAAACATCTTTATAAGGACCCTGCTAATAGGAACAGGATCCCACCCCACCCCTGGGACACCTAGGAAAGACTTTAGGGGTTCTGAATATGCCACAGTAGTATAGCTCCTCACCCCACAGTGCTCCTAGCTCCAAATTCGATTTTGGGAGGCACTTTCTCTACAATGGGGAAGGGGAGATTTGCAATTTCACTAACCCCAGGGCATATAAAACACAGTTTATAAGGACCCTCCTTATAATGGCATGATCCCCCACCCCTGGGACACCTAGGGGAGACCCTGGGGGTACCTAACATGCCACGATATTGTAGTTTATCACTTTTCAAGTGCTCGTACCACCAAAGTTCAGTTTGTGCACCGTTTACATTTAAAACCAGTGCTGCATGCAGGGCTGTTTTTAAAATATCCTCAGGCTCTCAGCAGTGCACACATGCAAGTACAGAAAGGGCTGCTGGCCCCTAAACTGCCATACCCTATTATGTACTAGGGACTTATACGTAGTTGTAACCCTCGCCCTATTATCTAGTGGGGACCTATAGGGTAGGTCATGCCAATCATAGGTATACCCTAACACATTGTGTCCCCTAATGCAAGTGTGTGTTTCACTGGGTGTTTCAGCATCGCACTGGCCCTGACCTGCCAGGGAGAGCCCAAGGCGCTCTCCGTCTCAGAAAAACAGCATCCAAGGGTCTCAAATGGGGCAAAAAGTGGGGGGCACTGCAAAGGGGTCCTGATTTCCAACAGTGTTTCAACACCTCATCAGGGGCAGCAAATACTATAAGTTATGTTATGTTAAACTAATTTCTTGAGTCCACGTACACCAGAAGGTATCTTAGCACTAGCTCAGCAGAAGCCTAATACCTTCCAGCCCATGAACAAATGAATGTTTGAAGAGAAACATTTTAGGAGTTTTTCTGAAGAGGAGCAGATTGTTGTTGGCTTTTAGATGGGAAGGTAAGGCATTCCACATTTTGGAGGCACAGTTGAGAGTGTTTCTTCCTCCCCAGGAGGCTAACTCAAATGTTGATATAGAGACGTTTTTTGCAGTCGGGGATCTTAGGGTCCTATGAGGGGGGTGCCACTTGAATTATTTCTTCCTTCGGTAGTCTGATCCTATACCATGTGAGGACTTAAATGTGATGCAAAGAGCTTTAAAGATGACTCTTTCTCTGACAGCTGTCTAAGTGCTGCTGAGACAGATTAGAACTTTGGAATGCCCAAACGTACCCGAGCAGCAGCATTCTGAAGACTTTTGCAGTTTATTCATATGTTGTTGCTGCATATTCATGTTTAGAGCATTGCAGCATTCCATTTTTGAAAGGATCATGGATGCCGCTACTGATTTTTGAAGCTCTGATGGTAGAAAAGTCAAAACTTTCTTCAACGTCCTCAGAGTGTAGAAGGAAGATGATATAATAACTGCATTGACCTGGGTTATGAAGGTGAGTTTGTCATCCAACAATACTCCCAGGTTACGAACCTTTCTTACAGGAGTGGGAAGAGATCCTGGTTCAGATGTCCTCCAGGAAGGAGACCAGCGCAAGGCTGCGTTTCCAAATAGAATGACCTCGGTCTTTGCGGAGTTGAGTTTCGACCAGTTATTAGCCATCAACTCATTGACTGCTTGCATGGGGTTATGGAATCTCATGCCGGCGTCCTGCTCACTCTTGGTCAGGGAGACCACGATCTGACTATCGTTATCATAGAATGTAAGTGAGAATCCAAAAGATCAAATGAACTCGGCCAAATAGTGTCGGACACAACAGCGATCCCTGGGGAGAAAAGGAATCTGAGGTGAATTCGTTGAGTGCCACTGATTGCTCCTGATCAAGCAGGAAAGAGCTCAAGAGAACAGCAGCAGGTCCGCCAACCCCAATGTTAGGGAGGCAGCCAATCAAAAGATCTTGATGGACAGTATCGAAGACTGTGGTCCGGTCTAATAGGATAAAAGCAGCACTTCTCCCTTGATCAAGGGATTTTCTGACCTCTTCCACAGAGAAATAATAAGTGCAGTTTCAGTACTATGACGACTACGGAACCAAAATTGAGTGGGATACAAGAGTTCGTCCTCCATTATGTAAGTTGTTGATTCATTATTTTTTTAACAATCTTAGCAGGGATTTGTAGCCGAGAAATATGCCGATAGCTGTTGTGGTCGGTAGGGGGCATGCAATTACAATACAATATATGAGCCTCTTGGCATAAGCTAATATGAACACCATAACGCTCAGCTGTTAAGCAGTCGACTGTAGTTCATACGGATCGCATAACAGTTTCCTTATACGGCTTGACACTCACATAAGACAAAACTTCTTTAAGTCCTGTCCATCTCCCAGCACTGCAGATTCCACAGCAATAACCACTCATCATTGTAGGAGAGTAGGATCTGCTGACTATGGTTACCCCCGCTTTTTGCTGGTGTTTCCCTGTTTCTTGACTTTAGTCTGGCTGGGGCCTGCCATCCAGGACCCCAGCCTAGCTGCTTCCTCTCTACATTGATTGCATGTACATTAGGTACACTCCGGATTGGTTCCTGGGTTAACCTTGCGAGTCCCTAGTATACCAAGGGCATAAGTACCTCAGAGGCCCACTAGGGGCTGCAGCATGTATTATGCCATCCCTGGGAAGCCTTCCAAAATGACACCCCAGGTCTGCTACTGCAGCCTGGGTAAGGTGGTGCATGCACCCCTTACTAAGATATAGGTTACCCATATCTACCTTTAATCACTGACACATATAAACACATCAGTCACTCTTTTGGCAGGCCTTAATAATCCTGAAGGCAAAGTGCTTGGTTTTGTGTGAGAGGGTGTCCATGCATGAGAAGGACCCATCTGCAGTGTTTGGAGTCTATTCTCTGAGGCTGTTCTGTGATGCAGCAAGACCATATACTCTTAAGTGCATTATAACCTTGCGGTAAATGCTACCTTTGGAATGGCTGCATCGATACACGTCGTGTCTGGTGTCAAACACTTTGGAATCCCACCCCCCTCCCCCACCCCCCCAGTCCTTGCGGCGGGGGTAGAATTCCACCCTTCTAGAGGGAGAAGACATGTACACACTTACCTGACCGGTAATAGTTTAAAAGAGCCCCAGCATCACAAAATGGATGCTGCAGCCACAGACACGAGTCTGACCTCCTGCTGATGGATGAAACTCCGGCAGGGGAGGCCTGGACAATAGGTTTCCTGTCACAGGGAGGTGTAACCACCTCTCAGACTGGCTTTAGTGTATTGGGGCATGGTGGGTGCATTCAGATAATGCTTTTCAGACAGTGCTGGGGGCACACTTGGTGTCCCTGTGCATATCCCAGTTCAAACCGGTTGCAGGGGCACTCAGCCCCTGGTCTGATGCGAAACTGGACAAAGGGAAAGGGGTGTAACCACCCCACTCCCTGTAACCTCCCATAGGTGGGTCCTTTTGAGTATGTCCAATACCCTAACTTAGTATAAGTATGGGATCCCAGTGCTTAGGACTTTAGATTACCACTGGACGAAACTCTGCAACATATATCCTGGAACTTCGACATTCTATTTCGACTAAAAGATGAAGAATCTCCCTTGCGGTCATGGAGTGACTCCCCTGTTCAAACAGGCAACAAGAACATTTTGCCTGTCTGCATTTCCGAGGCTCCCGCCGGACCCCAAAGTTTTAGCGACTCAGGACATGAACTTCCAGACTTCCCAGAGGCCGACACAAGATCTCAGCAAAGCTGAGACCCGCAGCCCTCACGAAAGACGAGGGACCAGAACTCCTGGACACCGGTCACATTTGCTAGTGCATCCACATCCCAACCTTTTCCAAACTTGTACATTGGGCTACTCGTAGTGCAAGCCCTGAGCACTATCTGCACTGAGGATTGTGGGCATACACTCCACGAGTGTTCCGTGGGCCCGCTTCTAGCATTTCTGCTCGAGGCCCCTTCGCGATCCCTGGTCCGTCGACTGGTGGGTCCCTATGAAGGTAACTCTTCTTTCCTGTGGGTTTTCTTGGTTGCTCCAAATCTACCCTAACTCCCGACCAAGAGATGAGTCCCTCAGACCTTGCTGGTCTGCACCGCAGCAATCTTTGCTTTCTGCGTGGGTTGCTGTTGCCAAGGCTTGTTGGGTCCCATCCGGAATCCAACACCGCAGCACTCTACATCCTTCTTGTGACAGCTCGAATCCAGCACCTGTTTGTCGTTGACGCCTCCGGGTCCTCGTGGCTAAAGAGTCAAGCTTCACCTTCTTCACCTGCAAGCACTCGACATTGGTGGGCATCTTCTCACCGCCTTCCTGGTCACTGGCTAGTGACCCAGACTCTGTCCCCTCTCCTTTAAGGTTCTTCACATCTCTGATCCAGGCTTGGATCCACCCGGACACTTTCCACTTGGACCCCAGCAGTACTTTGCAGCAGCTCTCCATTGAAATCAACAATGAAACCCGACATGAAAAGACACCTAGGCACCCGGCTTCCCTGAGTGAGGCAACTCGAGTACTCTGGTGCTCCCGTGGGTGTTGACTCTAGAACCTCCTAGTTCTAAAGGGGTTTGCTCCAAGTCCTCTTCTAAGTGTTTTCTTTCTTTAAAATTCCAACCGCGACTTTCCCCATGGAAATTAATGGTGATTCCTGGCTGTGTTCAGACACTTCACGCATCCCCCGTGGGTCTCCTGTGTCCCTACCTTGAGTGATTCCTGGTGGCCCCAGCGTTTCTAAAGGCTCTGTGTCAGTCGTGGTTCTTATACCACTTTCATAATATATGGTTTGGTACGCCCCTATGGCTCAAAGTTTATTGTGCTAATTTACTGTGTGCCAGATAAGTTTACTTTATGTACTTTTGCCTCTAGCTTCATAAAGAGACTAGAGGGATGTGTTTAGAATAAATAAATATATTTTATATATATACCTGGTGTGGTTCTCCTTTCATTTGGTCATTCATGAGATTATAGACTGGTAAAACAAGCTGCTTTACATTCCTTCAACTCTTAGCCTGAAGGCTGCTCTCCACAGCTACCACTAGGATAGCTTTCAATAAAGGGTGTCCTTAAATCTACCATCAATGAGGACCGTTTGGACTCGTGCAAGGTGCCCACTAGAATAGTGGACAGCATATGCCAGGCCAACTTCTCAAAATCATCAACTGAACAGGCATGGTATGCCGGAGAGATCTGTCATTGCCACTGGCCAACGAGGGATGTAATTCAGTCCCTGCTGCAGGTCCCAACAAACGATGACGAGTCTTGACATCTCACAATGAAAATCAGATATATGATGATATGAATAAAGCCCGTCCCAGCAGACCTCTCCACTTTGTCTTCTCTCAGCCTGTGCCTGCTCAGGAGCATAACATTTAAACAAAATATCTCAGAATGTACAACCCAGTGCAGTCACCAGCCGAGCAGACTATGAACATAAGAAATCCATGCATGACATGGCAACACCTCCCACATAGGATCAAAAAAAGACAGCACACTTCCAGCCACTCACTACACAGAGTATCAGGCTCAGGGCCAGGTTGGCCATAATGGGCACCGGGCATTTCCCAAGTGGGCCGCCAAGCTGGGGTCCGTTTTGGGAACCGGCGGCCATTTTTGTTTCGGGGGGCGGAAATATCGGCCCCCTGTACCAAAATTGGCCAAAACCGTCCATACAAAACAGCTCGGCTGAACCCCCACCCCTCCCCATCAGGGGGGCCGGCCAAGCAGTTTGCAAGCGCCGGTTTCAGTTCCCAGTTTGGCCCTGAACAGGCTACCTGTGTAGACAAGCGTTTCAGTGTCCCACATAGGGGTAGTAAGCACTATAAAATGTTGCAATCCAATACAATGCAATGATGTGGAGAAAAAGCAGGTCTAGTGTTTCAGCCGACAGAGACCTGTGTAGAGTGGGTGGGCAGTGTTGTTCAGGTAGGCACCACTGCCCTGGGTGTGTATCTGTGTGTCTGTGCAGGTGTGTTAGCTCTGCTTTCTCCCCCCAGGGGTCTGTTTCTGTCTGCACCACACCGAGGGGACCTCCTGCCAGCGCTGCATGGATGGTTTCTATGGCAACCCGTTCATAGGAAGACCTGATGACTGCCAACCCTGCCCGTGCCCTGGGGGCTCCTCCTGTGCCGTGATACCCACAAGCGGAGAAGTGGTGTGCACGAACTGCCCTCTGGGGCAAATGGGTAAGCATTCTACAACTATACCAGGTGTGGGGGGGGCGCCTCAGCCTGATAGATGGTATTATCTGCAAGTAATTTGTAGAATGATTAAGACTATTTACACTTTCTGCAGCTACTTCTAGGCACTGTCAATCCAGAGAAGCAAGGAACCCTGCGGAGAAAGTGCCTGAGGTCACACAGTGTGCCCAAATGGAGCAGAGAGTAGACTAATAACACTGAATTACAAAAACAATGGAGTGTCCCCGCGTAGGTAGAGAAATAATTCTCTGGATCTAGGCGTAAGTGCTCTAGTCAGCACAATATTCCCCAACCTGTTATTGGATAATGCATATCCTTATAGAAGACCCCTCACTCACCAACCTAGTTGGTGACATGCTTCATCATCGGGGTCCCACCCCATAGGCCGAGTGCCTACAGGGTGTGCTGCGACACCTGACTACAGTGGAGCTGGTTAGTATTTTCTTTTATGTGTGCATAACTATCAAGAAGTGAGTTTAAAAAGGGCCAAAACTACTCACTGCAAGTATTTATTCTTGAGTGCTTGAACCCTTGTTAAAAATAGTGTGGCACCTGTGCCTAATTAGGTAGGCTAATGATTAAAAAGGTCTACATGTTTCAACCATTATATATATTCATAGGTTTTCGTCAGGACCGTGTTTTTTTGGACTGGGTGGCCCGCACACGCTAAGGCGCGTCCTGCCCTAGTCCAAATCAGAGATCACAAATTGCGAACTCATGTAAAATAGTGCGTTTTTCCTTGTTCGGGAAAAAAACCTAAACAAAAAACAGGAAGGGGTCACATACCGGGGTAGACAGTACACATGTACAACATTTAACACATATATTACTAGTCTTTACCCCGATCATATCAATAGATGGGGTCATGCCAGCGTTTGAAATCAAACAGTAGGGTCCATCTATTGCGGTCACGCAACAGTGCTTCCGTGTTTTTACCGGACTGTGCCTTTCAGTAAAGAACCAGCGCCAAAAAAGAGGTGTCGGACTAGTTTTGGCGTCTGGGAATATGGTGTAAAAAAAGGGGGGGCATATTGTGCTGACTAGAGCACTTACGCCTAGATCCAGAGAATTATTTCTCTACCTACGAGGGGACACTCCTTCATTGTTTTTGTAATCTATTTCGGGGACCAGGAGTTCCCACCTCACATAGTACTTGTAAAATTTCCCTCACTCTCTCTTGTGTTATTTATAATAACACTGAATGCCACACCCCAGCACTTGGTCTCTTGCAGCCCCCGCCTCACAATTGAATCAAAGGCTCACCGGGTGTCTAGTAATCCCATGTAGTGTCCAATCATTGACCCCACTCACTGTCATTTACTGACACCTGCCCTGTCCACCCAGTGTCCAATCATTGAGCCCACTCACTGTCATTTACTGACACCTGCCCTGTCCACCCAGCGTCCAATCATTGACTGTACTCACTGTCATTTACTGGCACTGCCCTGTCCACCCAGTGTCCTCATGCACTGCAAATTCAGTGATCCCAGGCAGAGTCCATCCAGTAATTATATTCGCTGTCTATCTAGTGATGCTTTGTAGGGTCCATCTAGTCAGTCAATATAAGGTCCATCTAGTGACCCCTTGTAAGGTCCACTCAGTGACCCCTTGCAAGGTCCACTCAGTGACCCCTTGTAAGTTCCACTGAGTGACTCCTTGCAAATTCCACCCAGTGACCCCTTGCAAGGTCCACTCAGCGACTCCTTGCGAGGTCCGCTCAGCGTCCCCTTGCGAGGTCCACCCAGTGACTCCATGATGTGTCCATCCAGTGGAATGTATGATGTTACAACGCATACATTTACAATGCATACCTTTACAACGCAGTTTTTACATCGCAAAATCCTTTACAACGCATTCTTTAACATCGCATGCCATTACATCGCCTTTTCAGAAACTACCTTTACAACACATACCATTACAATGCATTCCATTACATCACATTTGATGTAAGTGTTGGATAGTGCAGGGCTGAAAATTACTATTCTAACTCCAGGGAGTGCAAAAGTAGGGTAAGTGTTAGATAGTGTAAGGGTACTATGCGTTGTAATGGTATGCGTTGTAATGACTTGCGATGTAAGGCCTGCTTTGTAGTGACATGTATTGTAATGACATGCGTTGTGGGGACATGCGTTGTAATGGCTGCGTTGTAAAGGTTGTTTCCCCATCCAGTGACTCCATGATGTGCCCATCCAGTGCCTCTGCAGAGTCCATCCTGTGGTCCCAAGCAGCATCTTTCCGTGACTCCAGTCACTATCATTCAGTGACCATTTACAGTGTGAATCCTGTAACTATATCCATTGTCCACCTAGTGGCGCCATGTAGGTCTGTCCAATGACCCCATGAAGCGTCCATCTAGTGAGGCTAAACTTCGTCCATCAAGTGGACCCACGCAGTGACCCTTTGCACGATCCATCTAGTGACCCCATGCATTGTTCATCCAGTGCTTCTGCAGTGTCCATCCTGTGCTCCCACGCAGTGACCTTGTGCACGATCCCGCTAGTGACCCCACGCAGTGTTCATCCAGTGCTTCTGCAGTGTCCATCCTGTGCTCCCATGCAGTGCCTATTCTGTGACTCCATTGATGCACAGGATAGTACAGGCAGTGTCCATCCTGTGCTCCCAAGCAGTGTCTCTTCTGTGTTTCCATTCATGTACAGGATAGTACAGGGTCCATCCTGTAACTATATGAATGAATGATGCGTTTTATTAAGCGCCAGGAATGCCGGAGGTGCCTTGGAGTTGTGCGAGATGGGAGAAGTGGAACTCAGTAGTCGGATTGCTGGCCATAGAGCAGTTTTTAAAGATTTTTTTAATACGGAGAGATACGCCGCTGCTTTTAGATTATAAGGGAGACGGGTCCACGTAGTGCCATGGGTTGCCTCCCAGGATGAACGTTTGGAAGATGCCACCACCAACTGCAAGGCTGCACTGGAGCGCAGAGTCCTGCCAGGCGGGCACCACCATAGGTTCTTCTTGCAGTAGGTAGTGCCCCGCCCATGAAGGGTCTTATAGGTCGTGCATAAAGGGGAAACATCCTTTACAACGCAACTTTTACCACGCAGTGCCTTTACGACGCAACTTTTACAACGCAAACCATTACAACGCATTTCACTGGGGGGCGCTCTCGGATAGGGAATAAGTTTAATGTACTGTCCAACACCTTCCCTAGTGTCCATGGGGACTGGAGTTGGAATAGTAAATTAAACTATTCACTATCCAGCACCCCAAAGCGCTAAGCGTTGTAAAGGTTTTCGTTGTAAAAACCACGTTGTAAAGGCATGAGTGGTAAAAGCATGCAGTGTAATGTCATACATCCTGCATAAAGCCTTGAAGATATTTACTGATGGCCGCTTTCACCGAATGAAATGTTGGGATTTTCAGAAGGAACCGTGCAGGCAACAGCGTTTTGAAGAGTTTGTAATTTCTGTAAGGAATCCTTAGGTAGATCTAAATAAAGACTGTGACAGTAATCCAGTCTGGCCAAAACAAGTGCAATGATCAAAGTTTTTAAAAGAAGGAAGGGTATGAATTTTTTGATTTTTTTAATCACTTTGAGAGCATGGAAGGTTAACAAGGTGACCTTATTCACTTGTATTTTGTTTTTCAGTTCAGCATCCATTAGTACCCCCAGATTTTTAACTGTTGAGGCGGGTGTTCGAAGTGTTCCCAGATCCGGTGGCCACCACGCCGGAGACAAAAAAAGATGTGTTATTCCCAAAAAGAATAACCTCGATCTTTGAGGAGTTCAGTTTAAGACAATTGCAGTCCGTGCATAGGCTTACTGCACTCATGCAGTTCCTAAATCGGTGACTTGAGTGGACATCATCTTTTGAAAGTGACACTAGTATCTATGCGGTAGGGCTAGCGCCTGCCCACCCATCCTGAGGCTACAAATACGGTCAGCCAAGAGATTATGGTTGACCATGTCGAAAGCTGCTGAGAGATCTACATGAGGGCGGCATTTCCCCCCCCCCCATCCAATGCCGCTCTACGTTAATCAGTAGTCAGTATTAGTGCAGATTCTGCTCAGTGGCCTTGCCTGAAGCCAAAGCTAGTGTTCTTGAGATGATTCTGTTGCCCGTGTAGTAAGGCCATGTAGAGTCCATCTAGTGACCCTGTGAAGTGTTCATCCAGGGAAGCTATCCTGTGTTCATCGAATTCACCCCATGCACTGATCATCCAGTGACCCTTTACAAGGTTCCTCCAGTGTCTCTATGGTGTGTCCATCCAGTGACCCTTTACAAGGTTCCTCCAGTGAATCAACGGTGTGTCCATCCAGTGACCGCTTGTAAGGTTCCTCCAGTGACTCCAACGTGTGTCCATCCAGTGACCCCTTGTAAGATTCCTCCTGTGACTCCAACGTGTTTCCATCCAGTGACCCCTTGTAAGGTTCCTCCAGTGACTCCAACGTGTGTCCATCCAGTGACCCCTTGTAAGGTTCCTCCAGTGACTCAACGGCGTGTCCTTCCAGTGACCCCTTGTAAGGTTCCTCCAGTAACTCCACGGTGTGTCCATCCAGTGAACCCTTGTAAGGTTCCTCTGGTGACTCCACGGTGTGTCGATCCAGTGACCGCTTGTAAGATTCCTCCAGTGACTCCACGGTGTGTCCATCCAGTGAACCCTTGTAAGATTCCTCCAGTGACTCCATGGTGTGTCCATCCAGTGAACCGTTGTAAGGTTCCTCTGGTGACTCCACGGTGTGTCGATCCAGTGACCGCATGTAAGATTCCTCCAGTGACTCCACAGTGTGTCCATCCAGTGACCCCTTGTAAGGTTCCTCCAGTGACTCCACGGTGTGTCCATCCAGTGAACCCTTGTAAGGTTTCTCCAGTGACTCCATGGTGTGTCCACCTAGTGACCCCTTGTAAGGTTCCTCCAGTGACTCCAACGTGTGTCCATCCAGTGACCCCTTGTAAGGTTCCTCCAGTGACTCCAACATGTGTCCATCCAGTGACCCCTTGTAAGGTTCCTCCAGTGACTCCACGGTGTGTCCATCCAGTGACCCCTTGTAAGGTTCCTCCAGTGACTCCACGGTGTGTCCATCCAGTGAACCCTTGTAAGGTTCCTCCAGTGAATCCACGGTGTGTCCATCCAGTGAACCCTTGTAAGGTTCCTCCAGTGACTCCACGGTGTGTCCATCCAGTGAACCCTTGTAAGGTTCCTCCAGTGACTCCACGGTGTGTCCATCCAGTGACCCCTTGTAAGGTTCCTCCAGTGACTCCATGGTGTGTCCATCCAGTGACCCCTTGTAAGGTTCCTCCAGTGACTCCACGGTATGTCCATCCAGTGACCCTTTACAAGGTTCCTCCAGTGACTCCAGGGTGTATCCATCCAGTGAAGCCTTATGAGGTTCACCCAGTGACTCCACAGCATGTCCATCCAGTGAACCCTTGTAAGGTTCCTCCAGTGACTCCACGGTGTGTCCATCCAGTGACCCCTTGTAAGCTTCCTCCAGTGACTCCACAGTGTGTCCATCCAGTGACCCCTTGTAAGGTTCCTCCAGTGACTCCACGGTGTGTCCATCCAGTGAATTCTTGTAAGGTTTCTCCAGTGACTCCATGGTGTGTCCACCTAGTGACCCCTTGTAAGGTTCCTCCAGTGACTCCATGGTGTGTCCATCCAGTGAACCCTTGTAAGGTTTCTCCAGTGACTCCATGGTGTGTCCACCTAGTGACCCCTTGTAAGGTCCCTCCAGTGACTCCATGGTGTGTCCATCCAGTGAAGCTAAACAGAATCATTTGCCGCCGCTGCCCTCCCTGCACCCGAGCCGCCCGGCCGCCAGTTTTTTCCCGCCGCTGACCCCCTGTGGCCCCGCCCACCACCGCCCATTGGACGCCCCGCTCCCGCCAACCCAGCTGACCCGCCCTCCCGTCCCCCTACTTATGACGCCCCCAGAGCGACCGCACAGCGGACGCGCGCAGCGGGAGCGCCGAAGGTGCGCCAAAGGTAAGCCCGTCTGCGCCCGTCCGCGCCTGGACCGCGCCCAGTGCCAGGACCCCTGGCTCCCGCAGACCCCAGCCCACCCGCCGGACCTACGACGCCACCGAACTCTACGCACTCAACGCCGGTCAAACCCCGGGATGCTATTGAGCCACCCCGAGACACACCCACGGACCCTTCTGCTGCCACTCCTGCAAGTTCACCTGCACCCGGACCTGCACTACACCAGCAACGACCAAGCCGAGCAGCAGCAGCAACCACCTCAAGTGCATCCTGCTCAACACCCGCTCCATCCACAGACACGCCGTCGAGCTCTGGGACCTGCTCGACACCACAGCCCCAGACGTCGCCTTCCTCACAGAAACCTGGATGAACGCCTCCTCAGCGCCCGACATCGACATCGCCATCCCGGACGGCTACAAGATCATCCGGAGGGACCGCATCAACCAGACAGGAGGACGCATTGCCATCATCCACAGGAACACCATCCGCATCACGACCAACACCGACGACACCCTCGCACCCGCCGAACACCTGCACTTCCTGATCCACATCAACCCCAAGACCACCCTCAGAGGCACCCTCATCTACAGACCACCGGGACCACGCACACAATTCAGCAAAGACATCGCCGACTTCATCAGCCCGCACGCCCTCCTCTCCGCTGACTACATCCTCCTCGGGGACCTCAACTTCCTCCTGGAGAACAACAACGACCGCAACACCACCACCCTGCTGGACAACTTCGCCAACCTCTGTCTCAAGCAGCTGGTGACCCTCCCCACCCACTACGCCGGACACACACTCGACCCTGTGTTCTCATCCAGCAAGGACATCACCGTCAGCCACGCCACCGGATTCCACTGGACGGACCACAGCTGCGTCCACTTCAGCTTCAGTAGGACCACGATCCACCACCACCAGCAACAGGTTGCACGCAGAAGCTGGAACAAGATCCCAGCCGACCAGCTCGCGACTTCCCTGAGCATGAATCCTCCCACGAGCGCAACGAACCCAAGCCAGGCGGCCACCAACCTCGCGAAGTGGATCAGCAACTGCGCAGACGACCTCGCCCCTCTGAAGACCCCGCCTAGCAGACCCGGCAGCAAGAAAGCCCCATGGTTCACCGACGAACTCAAGAGCTCCAAGAAGAACTGCCGAGCACTCGAGAAAGCCTGGCGCAGAGACCCAACACCGACCAACATGACTGCCCTCAAGCTCGCCACCCGAATACACCACCAACTGATCCACGCCACCAAGAAAACTGCATTCAAGGAACGACTGGACAACAACACACACAACAGCAAGGAACTCTTCAACATCGTTAAAGAGCTCTCCAACCCCAACGCCGGAAACAACAACATCACCCCTTCACAAGACCTCTGCAACTCCCTCGCCTCCTACTTTGACAACAAGATCGCGGACATACACAACAGCTTCAGCACTCAACCGACGCACGCCACGACTGAACCACCGCCCCCCACCACCACCCTCCGCGCCTGGACCCCGATCAGCACCGTAGACACCATCCGCACGATGAACTCCACCCACTCCGGATCTCCGACCGACCCCTGCCCTCACCACGTCTTCAACAAGGCCAACGTTGTCATCGCACCCCACCTGCGGGACATCATCAACACCTCCTTCGACACCGCTACCTTCCCGGAGAGCTGGAAGCACGCTGAACTCAGCGCTCTACTAAAGAAGCCATCAGCCGACCCCACCGACCTCAAGAATTACCGCCCCATCTTGCTGCTCCCGTTTCCTGCTAAAGTCATCGAGAAGACCGTCAACAAGCAGCTGGCCGCCTTCCTCGAGACGAACGGATCACTCGACCTCTCGCAGTCTGGCTTCTGGGCCAATCACAGCACCGAGACCGCCCTGATCGCAGCCACCGATGACATCCGAGCCCTGCTCGAAAACGGAGAAACAGCGGCCCTCATCCTCCTAGACCTCTCCGCTGCTTTCGACACTGTCTGCCACCGTACCCTAGTGCGGCGCCTCAGCACCACCGGAATCCAGGAGAAGGCACTGGAATGGATCATCTTGTTCCTCACCGGAAGGACACAGAGAGTCCGCCTCCCCCCGTTCAGATCAGAAGCCACCGAAGTCATCTGCGGCGTTCCTCAAGGCTCCTCGCTCAGCCCAACCCTCTTCAACGTCTACATGAGCCCCCTCGCAGCCATCGCATGCCAGCACAACCTCAACATCATCTCCTACGCCGACGACACCCAGCTGATCCTCTCCCTCACCAACGACCCCGCCACCGCCAGAGCGAACCTACACGAAGGGATGACAGACGTAGCCAAGTGGATGACGAACAGCCGCCTCAAACTGAACTCGGACAAGACGGAAGGCCTCATCCTGGGATCTTCACCCTCCGCCTGGGATGACTCCTGGTGGCCCTCTGCCCTGGGCAGCGCACCCAAACCAACAGACCATGCACGCAACCTGGGCTTCATCCTGGACTCCTCCCTCTCCATGCCCAGACAAGTCAACGCCGTCTCCTCGTCGTGCTTCAACATCCTGCGCATGCTACGTAAGATCTTCCGGTGGATCTCCACCGAGACCAGGAAGACGGTCACCCAGGCCCTCGTCACCAGCCGGCTGGACTATGGCAACTCCCACTACGCCGGAACCACCGCCAAACTCCAGAAGAGACTCCAGCGGATTCAGAACGCCTCAGCACGACTCTTCCTGGACATCCCCCGTTGCAGCCACATCTCCGGACACCTGAGAGATCTGCACTGGCTCCCGGTCAACAAGAGAATCACCTTCCATCTCCTCACCCACGCACACAAAGCCCTACACAACCAAGGCCCAGGATACCTCAATAGCCGCCTCAACTTCTACGCTCCTACACGCCAGCTTGGATCGACCGGCCACGCCCTCGCCACCGTCCCCCGCATCCGAAGAGCCACCACAGGAGGAAGGTCCTTCTCCTACCTGGCCGCCAAGACTTGGAACTCCCTCCCGACCCACCTCCGCCTGACCCAGGACCACCTGGCCTTCAGAAAGCAGCTCAAGACCTGGCTGTTCGAGCAGTAGCGGACCCCCCCTCCCCCAGCGCCTTGAAACCCTCCGGGTGAGTAGTGTGCTAGATAAATGCTTTGATTGATTGATTGATTGAAGGCCCGAGGCAGTGCCTATTTATTGACTGATTCCATGAAATGTGCATCCTCTGCCTCTGCAGTGTCCATCTTGTGGTCCTATGCAGTGTTAATCCAGTGACTCCATTCATTGTACAGAATAGTACAGTGTCCATTCGGTAACTATATCCACAGTCTATCTAGTGGCCCCATACACTGACCTCGTGTGTGCACGTATCCCATGCATTGACCTCATGTGTACACGTATCCCATGCACTGTTCTTGTGTGTGCACATATCGAATATAGTGATCTTGTATGTGCATTTATCCCATGAAGTGCCCGTGTGTGTTCACATATCCCATACCGTGACCTTGTGTTTTCAGGTATCCCATGTAGTGACCTTTTGTGTATGGGTACCCCATGCAGTGACCTTGTGTGTATATATATCCTACGCAGTGTTCTTGTGTGTGCACTTATCCCATGCAGTGACCATGTTTTTGTCCAGAATGATGCCTAGGTTCCTAGTACGATCATTGGGGGTAGGAGTAGGTCCGAGGTCTGAGGGCCACTAGGATGCATCCATAAGGAGCTTTTGTTTCCTAAAATCAGTACCTCTGTCTTGTCTGAGTTGAGCTTAAGGTAGTTGTCGATCATCCAGTTGGCAAGGTCTGTCATGCAGTTGTGGAAGTTGGTCTTGGTTTTAGTGGTGTCTTCGTAGAGGATGTGTTGTGTGTCGTCAGCGTCAGATATGATGCTGAGTTTGTGGGTTTTCGCAATGCTGCCCAGAGGTGTCATATAAGTGTTAAAGAGGGTAGAGCTGAGAGAGGATCCTTGGGGTACTCCACAGATGATTTCCTTCTGTTCGGAGGGGACGAAGGCAAGGCATACTTTTTGCATTCTCTCAGTGAGGATAGAGACGATCCATCTGAGAACGGCTCCATGGATGCCTATGTTGTACGGGCTTGTGAGGAGTGTGTGGTGGGAGACCATATCAAATGCTGTTAAGACATCTAGGAGGCTCAGAGCTGCAGTCTCTCCTGGTTGAGTAGGGCTTGGAAGTCGTTAGTAGCTGCAATAAGATCTGTCTTGGTGGTGAGGTTGCTTGTTGGCTGGTGGCTTTTTCTAATACTTTTAATGCTTCGGCCTGGAGTAGTTGTTGAGTTTGCTGGGGTCTGCCGTTGGTTTCTTTAGTAGGGCATTGATTTTTGCATATTTTCAGTTTGTGGCAAAGGTATCCGTGGCAATTGAGATGATGAACAATGTCAGTATGTGGCTGAGTTTGGTTTTGCTTAAGGTTGAAGCTGTGGTGATTTCGGGCCCCTGAGTGGACCGAGTTTATGTTGGAGGCGGTGTCCTGTGGGGCAAGCCAGCTCCATTTGGTAAGTGGGATATCTGTGGTGGTAGCGGGGTCATTGTGTTGCGTGAAGAAGTCAGTGGCCTTGGGCTGGGGTTTGAAGTTTCTGTAGATGTCGGCTATCTTGTCGTGGAAGAAGTTTGCAAGTATGAAAGGTAACGTTGTTTGTTACAGTAGTGGGGTTGTAGAATTCTTTGGCGAAGTTTAAGAGTTATTTGCTGTTATTGGAGCTTGATTCAATGCATGAGGTTATGACCTTTGTCTTCAGTTCTCTCAGCTGTTTGTGGTAGAGATTAAGGGCTACCTTGAATGCGGTCTTGTCGGCCATGTCGGCCATGTCCTTGCTGGTGCGCCATCTCCTTTCCAGTTGTTCCCAGTGTCGTTTAGCTGTTCTGAGGTCTTCTGTGTACCAGCTAACCTGATTGGTGGACTTTCTCTGTGGGTGTTGTTGCTGATGGAAGCAATGCTATTGGCGATCTAATTTTTGGACCACGTTCAGGTCTAGGTTGTTGAAGGAGATGGGGTGGGTGGTGTTGAGAGCATTGATCCACGTGACCTATTGTAGTGTAGTTCCTATATTCCCAATAGGCTCTGCGCATTGGAATAGTGTATCCTGTAGTTTAGACGTAGGACTGAAGTCGACTAGGTCTCTACCGAATATACTAGACTTAATTGTGAGTGCTAGCTAGCTCAGCGGTCACTAGAAACTTTCTCGAATGAACAAGAACGGATTAGTTTCTGACGACCGCTTAAAACATGACAACTTTGTTTCTCAAGAGTAAGAAATATATCTCTAGAGTCGCGGAAACAATAGATAGTTATTTCACTCAGTCAATGGTGCATGCTTCGTTTCACCAGAGGTGCAGAGAAATAGAGAGACGGGCGTTTTTAATAAAAGGTTTTTATTGAACAGTCTTCTTTCTCAAGCATAATAAATGAACTGCTGCAATCGTAATACTTGTGGTAAAGTACAAAGCGTACAGTAGGAAGAGTATTATAAAATAATATTGTAAAAGCATGATATGGTTTCTAAGCCATAAAATACTTAAGATGCATAAAATACATACAGTGATAAATAATGACTAAGAGTACTCAACTGGTGCTTCTAAAATACGCCTACCTAACCTAGGTCTAGTACAAGGGAAGAAGTAAGTAAGATATAGCCTAGTTCTAGTATTCTTTTGCCAAGAATCTATTCTAAGAATTCTCCTAGGGTCTAATCAGCTCCGTACCTTGGTTTTAGAATGAAGGAGGTCTTGTATCTCTCTTAGGACTTGATTTCCCAGCAACCCGCAAGGGTAGCCTGGAAACACTGGAGCTGGATTTCTCAGCTGGAGAAAGTACAGCGTCTTTCAGTGCGTCAGCTGGGGGGTCGGCTTCCTTCGGCACGTGCAGCAGCAGGGCGTGTCGGGCAAGTAGATAGTCCAACTGCTCCAAACCACTGTGTGTTTGTTTGGACAAGTGTGGGCATATTTATACCTTGAAGGTGCCGAGTTTGACGTAAGATTGGACATAATAGCGTCATTAGAGACTTGATTCTCTGAAAACTCCATGAGTTCTTGGATAAATTATTATTCATGCAGGGGGAAGTCCCTGACTGCTGAGGGAGGGTTTTTCCAAGAAATCGTTGTAGATTTTCGGAACTAGTGGAAGTAGCCAAGCCGTATTAGGACTACTTGAGATATGTCTTAATATTGTTGTGATTTCTATGTGTATATTAGGATACAATATTTTATACCTATATGAGGGCATGAATCTGGAAAATTGCACTTGGGTCCTAAAATGCTATACAACACTATGAAACTCTGCTCTAGCTGCAGTGTGGGGTTGAGAAAATTTGGGGCGGAGGTCCATGAGCTTGTGATAATGAAGTGGACGATGGAGTGGTCAGTCATCGTGACTTCCAGGGTGTGGCTGCATCTGATGTGGTCCCTGGAGGTGAATATGGGGTCTAGTATGTGGCCTATGGTGTGCGTGGATTAGTAGGTGAGTTGGTTGATTCCAATGTTGATCAAAAATCAAGAAAGACTAGCTAAGTTTTTACAGATAAGACTCAATGGAGTACGTATGTCAAGGAAAACCAGTAGGTTTTATTAGAAAGCCCTCACCCACCAACCTAGTTGGTGGCATGCTTCATCATCGGGCCCACCACAGTGGCACCTAACGTGCCCCGGGTGTGCTTCGACGCCAGATTACTGCGGAGCTGGTATAATTACTGAGTGTGCAATGTGGTGAGTGTGAAGGTGAAGATTAAAAAGCCATACAAAAGTCCCAGCACCCGAGGGTAAAAACTATTTTAATAAAACTGGGTATCTGTTGGCACATTAAAAGGCAGACGGACACGGTGGAGTATGGATTATGACCTCCAGTGTCCTGTGTGGTCTACATGTTTCAGCCTGGCCTTTCTTAATTTAAAACAGGCTTTCCTCAGGACCAAGTGAGTATGTGTGGGGTTATAAAATTAATTTACAGTGAGTGTTTTTAGATTTTATGTGTAGCACGCACTAAGGTGCTATATGGGTGAGAAGGGGATTCCCTCTCGCTTTGCTACATGTAACATAAAAGGGGAGACAGACAGACGTACAGGGTAGAGTCATATTAGCATATTATTGCAAAAACAGTCGTCATTCCACCGTCTTGTAAGGTGAGTGAGCGAACTATGCATGGCTAAAGTGTGGTCTTGTCAGTGGCAAGACTCATGTGATGGTTATCTAGAAGCCGGTTGTAGTGGTGAGCTAGAAAACGAGAATACCAATGTGAGGTTCAGGTAAGTGAAAGAAAATTATTATCCTCACACAGTATTTAGTTGTTCAAAGCCTCCTTGGGTCGCCTGGCAGAGAAAAAGACCCTAAAAGAAGGTAGTATTGGTTTTACAAAATTATCCGACCTGTAAGGGAAAACCTCAACACCTTACCCCCACAGTTGCTGTAGCGCGCAGCCTCATTACTCACGAAACTGTCGATCTGGTTCCTCCTTGGACCTGTAGTCCTTCTGCGGCACCCGGTTGTGAAAGGAGGGCTGGCCGGGTATGTTATTTAAAGCCTCCCTCAGACTAGCTTATCTAGTCCTCCCTCTCTCCTTTGATTTAGTGATGTGATTCCAATGTTGGTCATGCTGTTGAGGACGTTGGTAGTGATGATGTTATTGTGGTTGGCAAGATGAAAGTTGAGATCACCGAGGAAATTGTAGTTGTTGGAGTTAATGATGAGGAGGAGCGATGAAGTCAGCAATTAAGTTGCAAAAGGCTGGACGTGGTCCTGAAGGACAGTAGGCAAGGGCCCCCCTGATGGTGGTTTTGCTGCCTGTTTGGAGTCAGAAGTTGAGGTGTTCCATGACAAGGATGATGTTATTATTTTGTGTTGGTGCATTGGATGGATTCCTTGTGTATGATGGCAATCCCCCTCCCAGGCTTGTTGATGCGGTTGCAGTGGGTGATCTTGTATCCTTCGGGTATTGCGGTGGCAAAGTCGGGCGCAGAAATGGGTTTGAACCAGGTCTCAGTGAGGAAGAGATAAGTCACTGTAATGGGTTTGAATTAGGTGCAGGAAGAATTGGTGCTCTAGCGTGTATGTTCATAAGTTAAAGAACACAGCTCGTAAAACCACGGTGCAGGCAGGTCAGGGGGAACAAACCTAGAGGAGAAAACAACCCCTGCCAATGCGTGGGTCAAGACCCACACAACAAATAATGCTCAAAGTCCTGTGCACACGTATATAGTGTAATAAGGGTTAACTGTTAAACCAAACGTATTAACCACTGTTCATATTAGAAATGACCGAGGTCGACATCCATGGTTTCATGTGGGGTGGAATATATTTCCACTCGATCAGTACAACAGAAAAACAAATCAGCCGACACGTGTTTCGTCACACCATGTCAAGATGTGACTCTTCAGGGCTGTTATTACGGAGAAGAGATCAGGTAGTTTGCGAGACCAGTGATAATTCCAACCTGGTCGCGGTCTGGTGTTGATACAACCAGTAGTTAAATTAAATGTAGCCAAAAGGACGGGTACGTCCGAGTGCTGGGGAGATTTGGGCTCCCGTAGCGGTGTGTGTATCAAGTGTCTCATGTTCCGGGTAATGGACCGGGTCAGTGAGGAAGAGGATGTCTGGTAGGAGGGTGATAAGGTCCTAAATCTTGGTGGTGTGTTTGCATTGTGAGCGTGTGTTGAGAAGGACGCATGTGATTTGGTGTTTTTCTTCACTTGGTGTCTGTGGTGTATTTGTGGTGGGGCTGGTCGGTGGGCTGGTGAAGTGGCAGTGGGTGCCGGTGAAAGGTACTACCGTGGAGCAAGGGTTGGCGAAATGGCAGTGATTGTTGCAGTGTCTAGGTTTGAGGGTGTAGAGCTCTGCGATGGTGTATCTGCAAGGGTAGGGAGGGTTGGGGTCATGCACCGGGCACATTCCAGATGCAGACGGGCACAGACAGGCATCCTTTTGGCACGCCTTTGGCCAAAGAACCTGTGTCGGTGGGGCTTCTGTTGGCGGGAAGAATGGTGAGCAGGAAAACTCAATCTGTAAAACCCGGGCTGAAAAACCCAGGCATCAGCGGTGTCGCTGGATTAGACTCCAACAAGCAGGAACTGGAGGCCACAGGCAAGTGGCAAGCTGGATGCCTAGGTGCCTATTGGGTGCCCAGTGACCTTGTGTGTGCACATATCACATGCAGCAAAATAGTGTATGCACATACCCCATGCAGTGACTTTGTGTGTGCACGTAACCCATGCAGTGACCTAGTATGTGCAGATACCCCATGCAGTGGCCTTGTGTGGAGTTGTATGACATGCAGTTACCTTGTGTGTACACATATCCCATGCAGTGACCTAGTGTGTGCATGTGTCCCACGCAGTGACCTTGTGTGTACACCTATTCCATGCAGTGACCTTGTATTTGCTTGTATCCCATGCAGTGACCTTCTGTGTGCTTGCATCCCATGCAGTGTTCTTGTGTGTGCTTGTATCCCATGTAGTGACCATATGTATGCACATACTCCATGGAGTGGCCTTGTGTATGCTCATATCCCATTCAATGACCTTGTGTATACACGTATCCCATGCTCGTATCCCATAGAGTGACCTTCTGTGTGCACATACCCCATGCAGTGACTTTGTGTGTGCACGTAGCCCATGCAGTGACCTAGTGTGTACCACGCAGTGACCTTGTGTTTACCAGCGCTTGGACGCCCTCGGGCAGCAGCCGCGCTCTACAAAACCCCTTCACTTCACTTCACTTCACTATTCCATGCAGTGACATTGTGCATGCTTGTATCCCATTCAGTGACCTTGTACTTGCTTGTATCCCATGCAGTGACTGTGTGCTTGCTCGTATCCCATGCAGTGACCTTGTGCTTGCATCCCATGCAGTGACCTTGTGTGTGCTTGCATCCCAGGCAGTGACCTTGTGTGTGCTTTCATCTCATGCAGTGACCTTATGTGTGCTTGTATCCCATGCAGTGACCGTGTGTGTGCACATATACCATGCAGTGACCTTGTGTGTTCTTAAATCCCAGGCAGTGACCTTGTGTGTGCACATATCCCATGCAGTGACCTTCAGTGTGCTTGTATCCCATGCAGTGACTTTGTGTGTGCTTGTATCCCATGCAGTGACCATGTGTGTGTGCACATACTCCATGGAGTGCGATTGTATATGCTTGTATACCATTCAGTGACCTTGTGTATACATGTATCCCATTCTCGTATCCCATACAGTGACCTTGTGTGTGCACATAACCCATGCAGTCATCTTGTGTGTACACATATCCCATGCAGTGACCTAGTGTGTGCACGTGTACCACAAAGTGACCTTGTGTGTACACATATCCCATGCAGTGACCTAGTGTGTGCACGTGTACCACAAAGTGACCTTGTGTGTACACATATTCCATGCAGTGACATTGTGCATGCTTGTATCCCATTCAGTGACCTGTGTGCTTGCATCCCATGCAGTGACCCTTTGTGTGCTTGTATCCCATGCAATGACCTTGTGTGTGCACATACCCCATGCAGTGACCTTGTGTGTACACATATCCCATGCAGTGACCTTGTGTGTGGACATACCCCATGCAGTGACCTTGTGTGTGCTTGTATCCCATGCAGTGACCTTGTGTGTGCATGTATCCCATGCAGTGACCTTGTGTGTGCTTGTATCCCATGCAGTGACCTTGTGTGTGCTTGTATCCCATGCAGTGACTTTGTGTGTACTTGTATCCCATGCAGTGACCTTGTGTGTGCTTGTATCCCATGCAGTGACCTTGTGCTGGCTCGTATTCCATGTAATGACCTAGTGTGTGCACATATCCCATGCAGTGACCTTGTGTGGGCACACACCCTATGCAGTGCCCTAGTGTGTGCACATACCCCATGCAGTGCCCATGCGTGTGCAAATACCCATGCAATGCCTGTGTGCACATACCCCATGCAGTGACCTTGTGTGTGCTTGTATCCCATGCAGTGACCTTGTGTGTGCACATTTCCTATGCAGTGACCTTGTGCTTGCTCGTATCCCATTCAGTGACCTTGTGTGTACACGTATCCCATGCAATGACCTAGTGTGTGCACATAACCAATGCAATGCCTGTGTGTGCACATACCACATGCAGTGCCCTTGTGTGTGCACCTACCCCATGCAGTGACGTCTGAAGGATGTTATTCAGAACCCATTTGTTGCTCACCACGGGGCCCCAATAGCGCCATGTGTCGCCTCATAGGTGACAAGGGTGCCCGAAGCTCTGGGACCACAGGCCCTCTCCTGCCTCTTCGAAGAACAGCCGCCATGCGCGCCCCACTCTCAGCTGACCTCCACACGCAGAGACGAGCCATGTTTGTCAGAGTGTGGGGGCATTCAGGACTTTAAGTGGGAAAACTGGTGATGCATTCAGGACTTTCAGTGGGAAAACTGGTGGTGCTCTAAAAGGGGCGTGGCAAATTTCTTAAAGGGGTGTGACCTATCTGAGTAGGGGCATGGTCTAAATCAAGATAACTAGCATTGTGTACAGGCCATCATACGCACCACAGGAGGTGGAGCCAGCATTGTGGCACGCAGGCACAGCCCTATTGAGACCCAGGTGCTACTCCTCCCACTACTCTACATGCAGATGGGTCTATTTCAGCCTTGTGCTGGCTCAGCCAGTCTCCAGGAGGCGCCGCCAGCCCCTGTCACTCACAAACCAGACTGTCAATACACAACCAGGCAGAGTCAAGTCAAGTCAAGTCAAGTCAAGTCAAAAGATTTGTATAGCGCGCTACATACCCAGAGGGTCTCAAGGCGCTTGAAGAAGGGTGGGGAGTTACTTGTCGAATATCCACGTTTTGAGTTGCTTTCTGAATGCTAGGTGGTTCTGAGTAAGGCGAAGGTGAGTGGGAAGTGAGTTCCAAGTTTTAGCTGCTAGGTAGGAGAAGGATCTACCTCCCATGGTGGTTTTGTTGATGCGAGGTACAGTGGCAAGGGCTTGGTTGGAGGATCGAAGCTGGCGGGAGGGGGTGTAGAAGGATAGTCGTGTGTTGAGGCATTCGGGTCCGATTTCGTAGAGTGCTTTGTGTGCGTGGGTTAGGAGCCGGAAAGTGATCCTCTTATTGACGGGGAGCCAGTGGAGGTTTTTCAGGTGAACAGAGATGTGTTCTTTACGCGGGATGTCTAATATGAGCCTGGCTGAGGCGTTCTGGATGCGTTGTAGTTTTTTCTGGAGTTTTGCGGTGGTGCCGGCGTAGAGGGTGTTTCCGTAGTCCAGTCGGCTCGTGACCAGAGCGTGGGTGACTGTTTTTCTAGTTTCGGTAGGGATCCAGCGAAATGTTTTTTTGAGCATGCGAAGAATGTTGAAGCAAGATGAAGAAACAGCGTTGACTTGTCTGTTCATCGAGAGTGAGGAATCCAGGATGACGCCCAGGTTCCGTGCGTGGTCCGTCGGGATGGGTGCTTTTCCAAGGGCCTCTGGCCACCAAGAGTCGTCCCAGGCGGAGGGGGAGGTACCTAAGATGAGGACTTCTGTTTTGTCTGAGTTCAGTTTCAGACGGCTGTGCTTCATCCATTCGGCTACTTCTTTCATTCCTTCGTGTAGGTTGGTTTTGGCCGTGTTAGGGTCTCTGGTGAGTGATAGGATCAGTTGAGTGTCGTCGGCGTAGGAGATGATGTTGAGGTTATGTTGGCGTGCGATGGCCGCGAGGGGGCTCATGTAAACGTTGAAGAGGGTGGGACTGAGTGAGGACCCTTGAGGTACGCCGCAGATGACTTCAGTAGCCTCTGACTTGAATGGTGGAAGGCGGACTCTCTGGGTTCTTCCGGAGAGGAACGAGGTGATCCATTCCAGTGCTTTTCCTTGTATTCCGATGTTTTTGAGGCGCTGTAGAAGGGTGCTATGGCAGACTGTGTCGAAGGCTGCGGAGAGGTCGAGGAGGATGAGGGCGACTGTGTCTCCATTGTCCAGTAGAGTTCGAATGTCGTCTGTTGCTGCGATGAGGGCGGTTTCGGTGCTGTGCTTGGCTCGGAAGCCGGACTGTGAGGAGTCGAGGGATTTGTTGGTTTCGAGGAATGCGGCGAGCTGGTTGTTGACAGCTTTCTCGATGACTTTGGCCGGGAATGGAAGGAGTGAGATAGGGCGATAGTTTTTGAGTTCGGTGGGGTCAGCTGTGGGTTTCTTCAGGAGGGCGCTGAGTTCGGCATGTTTCCAGCTTTCCGGGAAGGTTGCGGAGTTGAGGGAGCAGTTGATGACGTCTCGGAGGTGCGGTGCAATAATGGAGTCTGCTTTGTTAAAGATGTGGTGAGGGCAAGGGTCTGTGGGGGATCCTGAGTGGATAGAGTTCATCAGACGGACGGTGTCCTCAGTGGAGATTGGCTTCCAGTCATTGAGGATGTTCAGGGGGGGTGGGGATTCTGCAGGGGATTGGGTGGGTTGGTCTCCGGGTTGGTTGTCGAAGCTGTTGTGGATGTCTGCAATTTTGTTGTGGAAGAATGAGGCTAGGGAGTCGCAGAGGGCTTGAGAGGGGGTGATGTCGTTGGAGTTGGCTGAGGGGTTGGTAAATTCCTTGACGATGTTGAATAATTCCTTGCTGTTGTGGGCGTTGTTATCTAGACGGTCCTTGAAGGCTGCTTTCTTGGCATTTCGGATTAGTTGGTGGTGTATGCGGGTGGCGTTTTTGAAGGCGTCCTTGGTGCTGGTGGTTGGGTCTTTTTTCCAGGCCTTCTCGAGGGAGCGACAGAGTTTCTTGGATTTCTTAAGGTCATCGTTGAATCAGGAGGCCTTCTTGCTGCCTAGTTTGATTTGTCGTTTTTTCAGTGGTGCTAGGATGTCGGCGCTGTTGGATAACCATTGGGTGAGGTTGGTGGCTGCTTGGTCTGGGTTTGAGGAGTGGGCGGGGGGCTTTTGAAGAAGCGATGAGGAGATCTGGTCGATGGTGATTTTGTTCCAGTTTCTTTGCAGAGTGGGTTGGGGGTGGTTGTTGGATGTGGGCTTGTTGTAGGTGAAGTGAACGCAGCTGTGGTCAGTCCAAAGGAGAGCTGTGGTGTGGCTGAAGGAAACATGCTTGCTGGAGGTGAAGATAGGGTCGAGTGTGTGACCTGCGATGTGGGTGGGGGTAGTGACAAGTTGTTTCAGTCCGAGGTTTGCGAGGTTGTCCAAAAGGGTGGTGGTGTTGCGGTCGTTGTTCTTTTCAAGGTGAAAGTTGAGGTCTCCCAAAAGGATGTAGTCCTCGGAGGGGAGCGCGTGTGGAGAGATGAAGTCTGTGATGTCTTCACTAAATTGTGCGCGGGGTCCTGGTGGCCTGAAAAGGAGGGTGCCTCTGAGTGTGGTCTTGGGGTTGATGTGGATCTGGAAGTGAAGGTGTTCAGAGTTGGCGAGGTTGACGTCTGAGCTGGTTGAGATGCGGATGGATTTCTTATGGACGATAGCGATGCCTCCTCCTGTGTGGCCGGTACGGTCCTTGCGAATGATCTTATAGCCTTCCGGGATGGCAATGGTGATGTCTGGGGCTGAAGAGGCATTCATCCATGTTTCTGTTAGGAAGGCGACGTCCGGAGAGATGGTGTCGAGTAGATTCCAGAGGTCAATGGCGTGCCTGTGGACCGAGCGGGTGTTGAGCAGGATGCATTGTAGGTGGTTGGGGTCGGATATCTGTTGTGTGTTCGTGGATGAGGAGTTGTTCTTGGTGCCGTCGAACTTGCAGGAGTAGCAGGAAAAGGGTCCATGGGTGTGTCCAGGAGCAGCTTGGACGCAGTTGAGGGAGCGGCCGGGGTTGAGGGCTAGGAGGGTGGTGGCATCGTAAGTAATGCGGGAGGGGTGGACTTTACGAGGACCAGGGGCTCTGGCGCTGGGCGCGGTCCAGGCGCGGATGGGCGTAGACGGGCTTACCTTTGGCGCACCTTCGGCGCGGACGTAGCGCGTGGACGCTGCGCGTTGGGTCATTAGTCATAAATGGACACAGGAGGGGGCGGAGCGAGGGAGGGGCCGCAGGGAGGTGTGATGGGGGAGGGGGGCGGGCTTGCAGGCACAATAACAAACAAAGAAAATGGCCGCAACAACACAGCGCTAGCACCACGAAATCGTCACAGCACAAGTGGGGAAAGTTATTGCAAGAGTGGGCAGAGGCACCTCTAAATGTGTGAGCAGCAGTAAGAAATTATAGTAACCCTTAAAAAAAACGCAGCAGGCAAAATAGCGAGTCACTCGAGCGATGTGGGCGGAGCTTACAGCTGATTAGCGCTATCGGAGTGCAGAGCCCAACCTAAAAACAGCTGGTGGCAAATAAATACAAAGCGCTACGATATCCAGAAGAAATGCAAAGCGCTACAATACCCAGATTTCAGGGAGCCTGGGGGAGCGACCAATGCTGAGCGAGGTCAGGTTGGTCACAGCGGACGATCAGGAGGGTCCGTTCTAAGTTATCCGTGGGAGGGAGGGGCCGCAGGGAGGTGTGATCGGGGAGGGGGGCGGGCTTGCAGG
This sequence comes from Lissotriton vulgaris, assembly GCF_964263255.1. Taxonomy (NCBI): domain Eukaryota; kingdom Metazoa; phylum Chordata; class Amphibia; order Caudata; family Salamandridae; genus Lissotriton; species Lissotriton vulgaris. Next base: position 2,003,932,520 of record NC_141693.1, on the reverse strand, counting down.
CACAATAACAAACAAAGAAAATGGCCGCAACAACACAGCGCTAGCACCACGAAATCGTCACAGCACAAGTGGGGAAAGTTATTGCAAGAGTGGGCAGAGGCACCTCTAAATGTGTGAGCAGCAGTTAGAAATTATAGTAACCCTTAAAAAAAACGCAGCAGGCAAAATAGCGAGTCACTCGAGCGATGTGGGCGGAGCTTACAGCTGATTAGCGCTATCGGAGTGCAGAGCCCAACCTAAAAACAGCTGGTGGCAAATAAATACAAAGCGCTACGATATCCAGAAGAAATGCAAAGCGCTACAATACCCAGATTTCAGGGAGCCTGGGGGAGCGACCAATGCTGAGCGAGGTCAGGTTGGTCACAGCGGACGATCAGGAGGGTCCGTTCTAAGTTATCCGTGGGAGGGAGGGGCCGCAGGGAGGTGTGATCGGGGAGGGGGGCGGGCTTGCAGGCACAATAACAAACAAAGAAAATGGCCGCAACAACACAGCGCTAGCACCACGAAATCGTCACAGCACAAGTGGGGAAAGTTATTGCAAGAGTGGGCAGAGGCACCTCTAAATGTGTGAGCAGCAGTTAGAAATTATAGTAACCCTTAAAAAAAACGCAGCAGGCAAAATAGCGAGTCACTCGAGCGATGTGGGCGGAGCTTACAGCTGATTAGCGCTATCGGAGTGCAGAGCCCAACCTAAACACAGCTGGTGGCAAATAAATACAAAGCGCTACGATATCCAGAAGAAATGCAAAGCGCTACAATACCCAGATTTCAGGGAGCCTGGGGGAGCGACCAATGCTGAGCGAGGTCAGGTTGGAGGCAGAGGCACACAGAAAGGTTGAACAGGAAAATAGCCACTTTCGAAAAGTGCTATTTCCAAACTTAGAATTTAAAAACCATCTACACTAAAGGCTGTGTTATTAAATTCTGAGTTCAGGGATTCCAGATTCCATATGTCTATCTTGCCATTATGGGAAGATATGCAGTTAAACATGTCACACAGCATTCCCCATGTTATCCTATGGGCAAGATGGCCTTTCAATAGTGAAAAACAAAATTGGCAGTATTTCACTATCAAGACATGTTACCCACACTAGTAACACCAAACAAAAACAGGGACGTCTGGTCACCCGACCTTTGACGCCGAAAATAGAGCCCCTTAGAGCCCCCTTTTGAGGCCCCCCCAAAAAAACTAGGGGGGCTCAGACCCCCACAGATCCCCTCTACCCCCCCTCCCACACATAAAGCCCTGGGGGCATTAATCATGACTATGGAATTCACTACTGCACAAACATCACTTCTTTTGGAATCAAAAACATAGGGCCTCATTTATGAGGCTGTGTGTCACTTTTACGCCGCTGGTGCGTTGCTTTTTGTGAAGCACCAGTGGCGTAAAAAATGCGCCTTGTTGCGCCATATTTACAAAGTGACGCATCTAGGTAGATGCTTCACTTTGTAAACCCCTGCGCCACATTATACCTGCGCCAGGTATAATGTATGCAATGGGGGCGTATTGACGCAAGAAAGGGTCGTAGAAGTGACGCAGTGAAATCTATAAGATTTCACTGCGCCACTTCTGTGACACTTTTGTGACACACTCCAGCAATGCGTCACTTTTGCACCATACACATACGTCAAAAATACTGACGTATCTGTAACTCCTTGCGCAATGATGTGTCATACTGTAAATATGACGCATCATTGGTGTCGCAAGGAGGGAGCAATGAAAAGGGACGCATCACTGTTTTACGCAGCAATGCATAATTTTTCATAAATGAGGCCCATAGGGTCTTGGTGACTTGCAAAACACTATGGGGCAGATGTACAGGCATCTTGCGCTGCCAGTATGTCACTTTTCGTGACGTACTGGTAGCGCAGGGGGCTCCTCCATATTTACAAGGAGAGGTAAATCCACCCAGCGTGGCTTTTCCTCTCCTTGTAAATACGGCTCCTTCACACGCAGCACTCTGCGTTGAAGGGGCGTTCCATGGGTGTTGCTGTGGGTGTTCCCACGCAACACCCATGGAACAAGACACATCTCCAGATTTACAAGAATTCGTAAATGAGATGCATGTGAATGCTACGCCACCCTAGAGGTGGCGTAGCGAGGCGCAACGAGGAGAAATGTTTTCATTTCTTCTTGTGTTTTTCTCTTTCAAGGCGTGCTGCATTCTACAGCACGCATTGAAAGAGGAAAATGCCTGTTGTGATTGTTTTTGTGCAGAAAAGTGCCCCTTCCTGCACAAAAGCAATCTCCCCACGACGCAGGCATCCTTGCACCATGGTCCAAGGGTGCCTCCGCCGGCACCTGGCTGCAGTTTGTCCGCCAGCGCAGGGGAGAGCACAGAGATGCGACATACTCTTGTAAATATGTTGCATTCCTGTGCTCTGAAAGTGCCGCAGCGTGGCGCAGCCAAAGGTCTTGTGTGCCGCGCTGCGGCACTTTCTTGTAGATCTGCCCCTATTATTTGGTAATCTAAAGAACAGAGCTACACCCAGAAGACTACATGTGATTAGCGAGGCGCTAACGCAGAAAAGGCGCGTGAGCATCCTTTAAGTGAGCTATGAGGTAAGTGAAAGAAAAGTTGTTTGGTTAAACAAGTGTTGTTTATGTGTTCAGTATAACTTACGTGCAACTTTCACCGAAAGAGGTTTCTTGGCGCTGCTGGTGATGTTGAACAGATGACTATTACGTAGATGTTAATTAAAAAGATATGTTTGCAAGGCGTAGCAAACTATGCACGTGGCGTCATCAACCGATGGGATTCTGGGAGTTTATGCAAAGCATATTCCCGAACCTCAACAGCCACTGGCAGCCTAGAGAAGATAGCGACAAAAATAGTTCAATGAAAAAATATAATTTTTCAAAGTTTTTTTTTACAAAATACCGACAAATTAGGGGGCAGATTTACAATAACTGGCGCATCCCCAGGGATGTGGCAGTTATTGTGCGCCACAGCTCCGCCACCCATGGTGCGCCGCATTTACAATACGGCGCACCATGGGGCAAAAACGGCACAGATGCGTGACGCATCTGTGCCGTAAAGGCGGCGCATTGCTGGAGTTGCGTCGCAAGCGCGACGCAGCTCCAGCAATTCTCTGGGGGGCCCTATCTGTCCAATGCTGCGTCAAGCCTTACGCCTGCTTCAAGCAGGCGCAGGGTTTTGACGCAGCATTGGCCTAAAAGTGCCTGCGTGAAATCTTGTAGATTTCACGCAGGCACTTTTGCGAGGCGCACCTGCCCCGGAATGCCCACCCTGCACCGGAACGCCCACATGTGGCGCAGGGCTTTACAACGTGACACATCTGCCTAGATGCGTCACATTCTTAATGGGTCGCAGGGATGCGCTATGTTTACACCGCCGTTGCGTGACGCAACAACGGCTTAAAAGTGGCGCAAGTTTGACATAAATCTGCCCCTAGGTTTATACCTTAATTCTGCTGTGAGTGAGTGAGTAACAAAGTCCAGAAGCAAACACAGAACAGAGTCTTCCCTCAAGAAGTGCCTTCTTGAAACTCGCGACCCTCAAAAAAGACTTTTTGAAGGCGTTAATGGCCATTAATGGCCTTCGACGCATGCATGGGACGCAGCCTGTTCTACACCGGAAGCGTTCATCCAAAGAGAGTCCTGATGGTTTGACTGAGAAGCTCAAAGTAATGTTTTCTCAGAGGAATTTCCTCAAAAAGTCGGATGCTTGAGCATATTTAGACTCACCTACAAGTAACCTGGCATTGTGATTCTGGAGTCTCTGTGGCTGCTTCCCTGAACCTTGAGCAGGTCCCAATCATAGGCTGTTGAAATGATCAGAATGTGTTCCCATCATGGGTGACAGCAGGTGCACTGGTCCCACCTCCTCAGGCAGAGCATTGTGGGACAGCGTCTCTTGATCAGATGCATGCATGCTGACGTCACGCTGATGCGGGTCACAGGACGCACCAACGTGGAATGGGACACGCCTCATTTAGATAAGAGTGTTTCTCCATCACTCAGTAATTCAAAGGCACAGAGGCAGGGTTAGCCTAACAGCTTGATACCTACCCCTTGACAAGGTAAGTCTAACTAAACCTTTCACAATTCCCCGATTCCAACCCTTTTAAGAGGAAACGGAGGCGGTGACTCCAGCCTCTTAGGGAAGAAATTCAATGTTTGACAAGTTTTGTTAAATCAATAGACATTTGCTTCATTCCTCATGTGTGACTCCTCTGGGTACCATGGCTGCCACCCCACATGGGGCATTAACCCATTCATGTTAGAGTAAGACCGTCCTGGCTCCGACGCATCATGTTTTTTTACTTAGTTGATCCCCAATATGGGAATTTTAAATGTGTGAGTGTGTGATTCACTGCGATTTACAGGGGTGCATGAATTGTTTCAAACCAAGGGATCTATTTTATAAAAATGAAGTCATTTGGCTGTGAGTTTAGTGCCACATATAATAATTATGGCACATTATCACACTGACTTAAAACTGTATCTGTTTTATCTATTTATATTTTCAGGTTTCCTCATACAAAATAAACCCTGTGTAGTGAAAGTACAGTCTACATTTGATACACACACACGATCATTTAAAAAAATAAAATATTAATAATCTTTCGCAGAAATCAGGGGTGGTGATTTGGTCTTGAAGAAAGCTGCAGACCCATTCTGGATTATGAGGGATGCTGAAACATGTTGACAAGTGGATGGCGCGAGTCTACTATTGACTCAAAGTTTGTTAAACTTTGATTTCAAATTTGACAAAAGAAACCTGCATTAAAATAGGCTGGGATTTCTATAGGCCATTTTAAGCCTTAATTATGCAGCCCAGTTATCACTTCAGGGACTTCCTTGTATTCCCTCAAAGCTATGTTGTAGGTTCTTGAAGAGCTCTGAAAACAACAGAGAACATCCAGACGAACTAAGCTTTCTCTCAATGACGAGGGAACATAATGATAAAGCGTGCCACCATTGGTGGGCGAGGATTCTACACCCTAAAAGAGGGATCCCGGAAAGAAAATAGTGGTAAATCAGTGATCATGCTTCACTTTGTGTGCTTTTCTTCACAGTAGGGTGGTAACATGATTTTCTCAAATCTTTGGTGTGGCTGGCAGCGAGGAGATAGGGTGAACAATTTGTGGCACAGTAGGATCCAGTCCAGGCGTCCTCAAAAGTTTAGGCTTCAGTATCTGATCAGTGTCGATGCCTATTGCCTTCTGCATAACACAGAAGAGAGGCTCTTCCAGAGAAACAACTCTTGTGAGGTCCTCTTCGTGATATTTGCTGAATTTGGCTCAGTGAAGGCTTCGATGCATAGGTATCAGGAAAGGGCAGCTGGTAATTTAAATCATCAGGATGTTGAACATTAGAATCATCTGTACTGTTAATATAGGTGGGTTGAACGACTGGAGGAGGCGACAAAGGTTCGCCCAGTTTGTAAAATTTAATAGAATCGATGTACTCTGCCTTCAAGAGACCCACCTTCCTTGGGCTAAACGGAAGTTGATGTTTGTTAGAGGCTTTGAGTTGGTTGCATGTTCATCGCAATCATCGTCAATTCGGGGAGTAGCAATCTTAGTAAGATCGTCTTTAGGAGCTTTAAACGGTCTAAAGCGGACTGTCTGGGAAGATGGGTAATAGTGGAGTTTGATTTGGGCTTTACACTGTGTGTAGTCTATGGGTCGAATCAAGATGACCCAGAGGTTTACGATTTCTTGGAAGGAGAGTTAGCCAGTTGGTCTACCCCGACAATACTCTGTGGAGATTTAAATATTTCCGTCGACTGGTGTAGTCAGTCAATATATGTAGGACGGAAACCCAGAGTCTTTCGGGCATTAAAGGCTCTCATCAGTTCACATGCGCTGACGGATGTCTGGGGGGTTAAAGAGCCACATAACCTAGGCTTTACATACTTTTCTAATCCCTTCCATAAATACACCAAGCTTGACTATTTTTTCATCTCCTCTACAGAAATGAATACGGTAGGCATAAAGAAACTACCAAAAGTGATCTCGGACCATAACCCGTTGGTACTAAGCATGGGCGAATTTTGCGAATCTGGCGTTTGCGAATTTTGCGAATTTGCGAACTCGCAATCCGCAAAATCCGCAAATTCTCGCGAATTTGCGGATTTTTTTTTTTGTGTGTTCGCAAGGATTTCTGCCAGTTCGCAAGGATTTCTGACAGTTCGCGAGGGTTTTGTACCAGTTCGCAATTGCAAACTTACATGTCGGCTCGCAACAGTCACGATTATGTTGTTTCTACGTCTGGTTCATCATCACAGGTTCCCAGCACCCTCTGTTTCACCCCTGCCACCCTCTGTTTCACCCATGCCACCCTCTGGAACATCAATGCCACCCTCTGGTTCATCATCACTGTAGATTATGGGGGGGAAAAGCAAGCACACCTGCCTGCTTCAACTGACATGAATTAATTTGGGGTTAGTTTATTAATGTGTCACTGTTTTAAAATTCCAGTCTGGCACCTGCTTCCTTATCTGTAATTTGCTTTCTGTTGCAGTGCAATTTTTTTTTCCAGGACCTTTGAGGCCTACTTGTAGCTATTCTATGAGCCTGCTGTGAGGGTCAGAGCAGGGTCATACAATTGTTGCAACTAGCAACTGAACTCTGGAGGGGCCCTTGTCAGGAAGCACTACAGGGAACGGTTACTAATGATGAGTTTGAACTTTTGAACCTGCTTTCACTTTTGCAAAACTCGTTTTTCTGCAGAACAGCATTACAGCAACTGTAATGCCCCACCAAGCTTATATGAGAAAGTTGATTTCTAATCCAAAAGTTATCCAAAGAAAATCAAAAGGCCTCAAATCCAAAAAAGTGCAGGCAAATGTCAACCTGAGGAGTTATTCTGATAAAAATCATCATTTTCAGAAGGTCTATGCTGCTTGCTAGTAGATTTCTTGTGCAGAATTGCAATTTTTGTAATTTCGCGAGTGCGAGATTGTTGCTGCCCGCCGCACCTACATGTTCGCAATTGCGAACTTACACTGCACGCCGCAAAATTGTATCACCAAGAAAGAAAAATCCGCTGCGTGCGAGTTTGCGGATTTTCGGTAAATTCGCGAGCGTTCGCAGATTGCGAATTTACCGAAAATCCGCAAAATCCGCGAGCGTAACGGATTTTCCGCCCATGCTTAGTTGGTACTGTCCTATGAAGTAGATAAGGCGTATAGGAAAAAAACTAGTTGGGCGTTTGAAAGGAGGCTTTTAGCGGACAACAGATCCTTGGAACACCTGACGAAATGGACTGGGTAATTTTTTGATGCGAATAGGTATAGTAGATCACAAAATGGGGTATGAGAGGCTTTTAAAGCAGCCTTAAGGGGAGAATCCATAAGTTGCTCGGCAAGGTTAAGGAGAGATGATAGGAGTGGGGTGGAGAGACTAATGGGGAAATTAGCGGATGCAGAAGAACAGCATATTATGGATATTAGTCATGATAGGGATGGTGCTGAGAGCCAAAGGGTATTGACGATCATTAAAGCAGAGCTGCAGCAGTTGGTAACGCAGAAGGCAATTGGTGAATATCAAACCTCAAGGGCAAAGTCATACGTAACGGGAAAACAGGCAGGTAGGGCTTTGGCGTTACGACCTAGACAGGAAAAAGTTAAGAACACAAACTCAAGTGTATATGATGACGGCAAAGAGTATACTGAGGCCAAGGAAATACTTCAAGTCTTTAAGAATTTTTACCAAACATTGTATGATGAGGAGGATTGTGATAACTGCCAGAGGGAAGAGGGCGATGATGAAGGTCCATTATTAGTTGTACAAGCCAGGGAAGAGCTGGACAGGGGTATGACCGTGAGCGAGATCAAAGCTGCATTACAGGAGTTAGCCTCAGGTAAAGCAGCAGGCCCCGACGAGATCCCCCTGGAAGTATACAAAAGCATTGAAACTGGGGTCTTCCCACTGCTGTTGGATCTTTTCAATGGCATATTGTGTTCAGGCGAGATTCCAGATTCCTGGAAATAAACCAACATAATTGTTTTTTATAAGAAGGGGAAACCAAGGGAGAACCCGGAGTCTTACCGCCCTATATCATTGTTCAACGCGTATACGAAGTTATATTCTAAAATATGGGCTAAAAGAATGGGCAGGATTATTGGCGGTCTCGTTTCCCCGTGGCAACACAGGTTTGTACCAGGGCGAGGTACAACGGATCACATGAGTCGAGCGATAGCTTTGTTCAATGCCTAGGTTGCCACGGGGGGAGATGGCCATGATCCTGCTCGACGCAGAGAAAGCCTTCGACCACGTGATCTGGGACTTTCTGTGGGGTATCCTGGCAGGGATGGGTTTTGGGTGCAAAACTATGAGAGCTCTCAAGGCAATGTATGAAGATCCGGTAGCGCGAGTTGTGGTTATGGGAGAGAGTTCTGATAAGATAGTGATTAAGAGGGGGACTCGTCAAGGGTGCCCTTGCTCTCCGATTCTTTTTTCATAATACATTGACCCCCTCATCCAGAAGATATTAGGCTCTCCACGGATTAGCCCAGTGGTATTTAATGGCTAGGTAAATAAAATACTAGCATATGCCGATGACCTGGCGGTGATTACAACGGATCCTCAGCAGGCGATGCCAGTACTGGCCGATTAGCAAAGGAGTTTGGCAGCCGTTCAGGGAATTTATTAAGTGAAGGGAAAACTCAAGTAATTTGTACAAAGAACATTGTTAAAACAGATGCTAGATTTGTGGATTCGCCAGTATACTTAGGGGTGAAAATGAACGCCTCAATCGATTAGATTGTTGCAGACAACTATCTTCCACTCATTAAAACGATAGAAGCTGATCTGAAAAGAATAGACGTGCTACATCTCTCATTGATAGGGAGGGTAAACGTCTTAAAAATGACAATGTTTCCTAAAATCCTGTATTTATTTCGGGCTATACCCCTTTTAATAGAGGAGAAAATGATGAAAAGTTGGGAATCAATTTTTATAAGGTTTATCTGGCAGTATGGCAAGGTCAGGCCCTCAACCAACTTTATATCCCTCCCACGGGAGAGGGGTGGGTTGGCCATGCCAAATCTTAGGCTATATCATTCGACCTACCTCTTGGCACAAATGACAATCCTTTTTCAATCAGATGTAAACCTGGTTGTCGAACATGGCGATATTGAGAGCCCCCCTTCTATCTTTGAGCTTTTATTGGGGAGGAAGGCTATTGGTCTATTGTTGTGTGAAGTTGATTATAGGTACAACAAGAGGGCCCGGTTTAAGATTTTAGAAGGAGCATGGGGGGTCTGGAAGTCGATCCTAAAGTTTCTAAATGTTCCAAAGAAAACCCATACCTCCATCTGTGGAATTCTAGTATTTTCCCTCAATTTGGTGCGGATAGGAACTCTCTGGTCTGGAAGATACATGGAGTTTGGAATCTTGGGGATATTATGGTGGGAGATGTGATATTGGGGTTTGAAGAAATTCAGCAGAAGTATGGTATCCCATCTAATCATTGGTTTATTTATGGTCAAATGGTTCGAACCCTGTTGGCCCTCAGGCCTAAGTTGTCGTTGACTGCTGGTAATCCAATGATTGATTTTTTAGTTAAAGGGGGCAAGAAGATTAAAGTAGTACATAATCATCTTCTGCTGGGAATTCAAGACGATCTGGAGAAGGTTGAATCTGCTCTAGCACCTAAATTGGAAGACCCAGATGTTGATCTGGATCTCGCCATACTCCTGAATAAGCAAATTTTTCGGTCATCAAATCTGAGGGCTCAGCATTACAAAACATTGTTTAACCTTTACTATACCCCGGCAAAGTTATATGCTGGGGGGTTAGGGAGGACGATAGATGTCCCAGATGTAATGATGGCCCAGCAGATTTATTACATATGTTTTACCACTGCGATATGCTAGCTCCCATTCGGGCGGAGATTATTACATTTTTGGAGGGGCTGCTAGGTCATAATATCGATCTATCCCCTACCCTGATGTTATTAGGCACGGACGATAAGCTGAAGTTGGGGAAAGATGGGGAAGCCTTGGTTTTTATCTCAGTAGCCGTATTTCGGATCCTCATGTCAGCGGGATGGAAAGACACTAATATTCCATCATTTCAAATGTGGCTCGCGAGGCTACTGGGCATGCATAATATAGAGTAGTGCCTATATGAACAAAAGAGGAAAAAATGAGGGAAATGAGTAAAAGCATTTGGGCACCTCTCAGAAAGTGGAGGGATGCTAGACTATAAAATAGGGTACACCATTGCTTGTCAGATGTTTACATTAATTGTCAGAACTTTTTAAACATCATTGTTGGTCCCCTTCATTTAATTGATGCTTTTATGGTATTAATATTTTTTAACACCTGATTTTTGCTTTTAACCCAGTAATTGCTCTGAATCCGAATTTGTATTTCATTGTTGTATGGTCTTTGTTTTCCCTTTTTTAGGATCAATGAAATTGTAACTGTCTCTTTTTTGTTTACCGCACCAGAAATTCTCAATAAATATATATATATATATTAGTTTAAAGTTATTTGCTGAATTCATAGAATAGAGACATTTAATCAGCGAGCTATCCAGATCCCAGCCTCTTCTTCTCAGTAGTTTTGGATTCAAAGGGAATCTGAGATAATCTGTACTTCACCCCTGAAAACTCTTTGGATAGTCTTCCCTCTCCCCATAAACTCTTCGGATAGTCTTCCCTCTCCCCATAAACTTTTCAGATAGTCTTCCCTCTCCCCATAAACTCTTCAGATAGTCTTCCCTCTCCCCATAAACTCTTCGGATAGTCTTCCCTCTCCCCATAAACTTTTCAGATAGTCTTTCCTCTCCCCATAAACTCTTCAGATAGTCTTCCCTCTCCCCATAAACTCTTGAGAAAGTCTCGCAACCATACCTACAAACTCTTGATATGATTATTGTGTCTACTGTCTTACCGACTGCATGCACCCTTACATTCCCTTGCCTTCCTATCTAGGATTGTTAACTTTGTCACGATTAGGGGGAGGGGGGTCCTAACTGGAAAGTTAAGCGTTGGCTGCAAAGAAGTTACTAGGACAAGGCTGTATTGTGAGACTCATTTGGTGTTGCACGTACGTATCTGGAATATAGGGATGTGTCCTAAATTTGTGAAGTCTGCCCAAAACGACGAGGACATTGCATCAGTTGGTAGAAAATGATCTACCTCCGACCTGTAATCTCCAACAATAATCTAGTGAAGTAGTGTGGCTCACTGGTTAGAGGCGGCAGACCCGAGAGCAGAGGACGGCCTGGGACCAGGGTTCGATTCCCGGCGCGGCAGGTTTCTGGACCAGGGTCAGCGGACTCGATAATTCTCTCGCCTCGGTGCCCACTCTGATCAGCGATCACACTCGGCAACTCTGGGCATTAGCTTGCCTCATCTTCACTAACGGCCCCACCAGACCGCCGGGGATGCCTGGTCTCACCCTGGAGATACCCATTAAGGGACCATCTCTCAGGGAAGCCAGGAAGGGTTTCGCAGCGGTCGAAGCGCCTTGGGACCCTCCGGGTAAGTAGTGCGCTATATAAATGCCTATACATTTACATACATTTACATTTACAGCCACCACTCAATATCTACCTCCTATTCCCCTGTACGCCAGAGATAATCTATACCTCACCCCATAAACTCTTGAGATAATCTTCCTCCAAACTCTTAAACTCTTGAGATAATCAACCTCTCACCTCCTTTACCCTTTGAGATAATCGATTTAAACCTCACAAAACTCCTGAGATAATCTACCTCCCCATGCACTCTTGAGATAATCTTCCAACCAACCCTCAGTAAACCCTTAAAATAATCTATCCTCTAAACTCTTGAAATAAACTACCTCACCCATAAATTCACTCCTCAGATAATCTATTCCTCATCCTGTACCCTCTTCAGATGATCTAGCCGTCAACCCTTAGACACTTTGGATAATCCCTGTAAACTCTTGAGATAATCCATACCCTGACCCCAATAATCATTGGAGATAACCTAGGTCAATCACCACAAAATCTTGCAATGATCAAACCCCATCCTTACACATTCGGAACTAGCACCTTGGATAACTGTGATCGAACATTCATGCTTTTCGAACGAAGATTCCAACATCAGATCATTTTTGTCTGTACTGCAGCGAAACCCCACTCTTGTAAACTCTTTAGAATAAATACCTCTCACTCCTATAAACTCTTGAGATAATCTACCCCACTCCTATAAAAACTTGAGATAAACTACCCCTGCTTTGTAAACTTGATATAATCTAGTCACCACCACAAAAACTCTTGAGGTACTCCACCTCCCACCCCCCTTAGACTTTTGAGATAATCTAACTCACCCCATAAACAGTTGAGATAACCTAGCCTGTGCCCCTGCAAACTGTTGAGCTAATCTGCCTCGTCTCAAGCAAACTCAACATAATCTTGCCACCTCCTCTATAAACTTTTGAGATAATCTATCCCCTGTACACACTTGAGAGAATCTACCTCGCCCCTATAAACTTCAGTGAGAATCTACTTCCCACTTAATAAACTTTTGAGGTAATCTACCCCAAACCCTTTACACTCTTGAAATAATGTAGCCCTTACCTCCGTCAATGTTTGAGATAATTCACCTTCCACCGTGTAACCTATTGGGTTGATCAACCTCACACCCTCATAAACTCTTGAACTCTCCTGACTAATAGACAGTGTCTATTTCCTCTTTTAGAAAGACTTTAGGCAGACAACATGGAAACCAATTCTTCCCGATGGGAGGCCAGTGTCTTGATTCCCTGTATAGATTTGCTCACGGCCATGGATCATCTGTCTCCCATGGAAGGCACTTTCACAAATTACCACTGGTGTATTGGTAATCAGTGATGTCTGATCTCATGGGGATCACCAGTGATTGAAAATATACTATTTTTGTTAGCATCACCATATTCTTATGCTGCCCTTATACAGGTAAACAACCGTATATACACATGCCTAACTAGCGCCTTGGATAACTATGATCGAACATTCATGCTCTTCGAACAAAGTTTCCAACATCAGATCACTTTAGTCTGTACTGCAGCGAAAAACTCTAAGCAACATCTCGAAGTCTAACAAGAGCGAAATATAATCTCCATTTCAAATGTAGTGACAACAGAACACAGTACGTACCTAACTCTCCTTTAATCCACATAAGTTATTCCTGTGGTGGTACCCGTATCACTGCGTGGTGCCCACCCACGGACCCTGTAGAGGGACAGTGAGTCTTACGCCTAAGTCCCAGCCTCTTAAAATTCATTCAGTGTCTCACCACCAACCCCACCGGCCACAGTTAGCTCCGGGGGGAAAGATAGGAGCGCGAATTAGATCACGTTAGAAGCATGACTTTGAGGGTCCCTTGAGCTTAGAATTGGTAGAGCTGAGGATTGTCAAAGACAAAAGCGAGAGAGTTGAGGGTTCTCAAAGAGATACGCTGTAGAGCGTGTACAGGTAGCTCAAAGAGAGAAATGGGAAAGCTGAGGGCCCTGTAAGATAAAAGTGAGAGATCTGAGACCCCACGAGGAGAGACATAGGACAGTTGAGGCCTCACAAAGAATGAAATGGTAGAGATGAGGCACCTGCAAGAACAAAGCGGGAGAGCTGAGACCCCAAAAGGATAGAAGGAACTGAACTAACATCCCAAGTAGTGCAAGCGGAGGCTTTCGAAAAAAGGAAGCAGTGAAGATGAGGAGCATTGAGGATGGAGTGGTAAATCCCTGGTCCTTTGAGGAGAGAAGTATTAAACCAAGCCTCTCTAAATATGAATTAGTTGAGCTAATAACAAAATAGGTTGAGGGTCGTGGTGGATTTAGCAAGTGAAGCGAAAGACATTATAACAGAAAACGAGGGCTCTCAGCTAAAGGGACCATGAAGCTCAGGGTTCTAATTAAAAAACCAGTGTGGTGTTTCGAATGGGGGGCTCCAACAAAAGACACACCCCTCAACCACAATATCAAAAGGTTACCTGGCTGATTCTGTCAGTAGCAAGTTTGTCAGAAATATTAGGCCGTGTACGTCTAAGTGCCAATGGCCGGTACAGTGGAATTGCGAATGGCTTATTAAATCAGTCTGGTTCCATTTGATAAAAAATTCTCTGGACCTTTCAATGGATATGGGTTAAGGGTCCCTCTTCTTGGAGCACACTGCTTGGAACATGACTCAGTTTTTGAATAAATATTAGGTTGGGAGGAAGTGTGATGGACTGTTAAAAGTAACCTCTTGTTCCGCCTTTTAATATAGAGCCTCATGGTTCTCTAGTAGAGGCATTGTACATTTGAAGGACATTAAGTGAGGACACAGTCATTTCAAGTAGTTTGTATCACGTTGTGCTGTGTTTCTTTGTTTCCTTCCTCAGGTCGACGCTGTGAACTGTGTGATGATGGATTTTTTGGGGATCCCTTTGGGAATCGTGGTCCTATGCGCCCTTGCATCCCGTGTGAATGCAATGGAAATGTCGACCCTAATGCTGTCGGCAACTGCGACCAGGTGTCTGGCAGCTGTCTCAAATGCCTACACAATACTGCAGGAAGCCACTGTCAAAGATGCCGCGAGGGTTTCCATGGGAACGCGCTGAGCCAGAACCACGCTGAGAAATGTGTGGGTGAGTACTCTCCCTCCCTACCAACAGTGCCCTCCTGCTTGCACACTCTTTGTTCAAATCATTCCTCACCTGGTCTGGTTGATAGGGTTCTGGACATCAGACTGAGGGTTCATTTAAGACCTAGTGAGATGGGCCCTGGACTATACCATTGCATGGATACCCCCCTCTAGTAGAGAGCAACTAACATCGCTCCTGTGGGGTGGGGCCAGGGCTATTCCATTGCAGGGGTGTCGCCTCATGTAGAGTGACAGTGCATGCACTTCCGTTGCCCCAGTGGGATGGGACCTGGGCTATACCATTCTGTGGGTACCACCCCCGTAAAGTGGGGTAAAGCATTTTTCATCATCCCAGTGGGTTAGTACTTGAATGGCTGACCTCCTCCTGCAGAGATTGAGTACGGCAGTTGCCATCACCCCGTGAGGTATGGCTTGGGTTATTAGACTGCACTAGTTCCCCCTCCAGCAGAGTGACGGAGCCCCCACAGGACGGACTGAGCCCTGAGTGGTGCATGCCATGGCTGGGGTGTCCTGACAGTGAGGCCTGACTCCGCCCCTCTTCCAATGCTGTTAGTTAGTTTTAACAATGTATGCCCCATGTACCTCAACAACGGCATAAACTTTCACAAACTACCAGACACCTCCACTTAGCCGGACTCATATGTGCCGCTCCTCGCATACTCAGGACGAGATACAGTGGACTTGCCTTCTCATAACTCTCACCTAAAGCCTGGAAGAACCCGCGGCGGTGCATCTGAGCCGCCGTCTCCGTTCTTGAATTCCACAAGAAACAGTAGATCTGGCTCATCACCTAGCCGAGTGGTTCCCAAACGTTTCTGACCCGTGGCTCCTTTGACCCATTGGCCATTGCCCGTGGATCCCCACTGCTACTTTTTTGGGATGGTTGGGGGATGTAATCCGTGCCTCGGGTGTACTTGAATTTTTTCCCTGAAAATAATTAGGATGAAGCTGTTGAAGGTTTTATAATCATATGCGCAGGGTGTTTCGTATTACTAAGGCGGCGCCTCTGTAAAATATTCCTAGTTACTCTTCTTTGCCCATGCCTTTCTTAGAGTACCCTCTCAAACTTTTTTATCCCACTTAAAGTGCTAGATACCACCCCTATGCATGTAGAACCCATTGCCAAAGGGTTTCTGCACTTGAACAATATTTACATACAATTCCATTTCTAGCTTTGTCCTATATGCCAACACACCTTTCTCAGCAGGGTGCCTTACGATTTTTTAAACCACATACAGCGTTATTTTTGCTGTCTCCTCCCTAAAAATGCCTCCAAATAAATAGAAGTAAAATAAATTCCTCTGATTTTTTTTTTTTGCATTGGTGTAAAATGCATTTGGAAAAACAAAACTAGCAACAAGTCTAACAAAATAAATCAAGCTTACCTTGGGGGTGTTGGAACGTGGGGATCCAGTGACATATGGAGGTAATCTCCCTCAACATGCCATCAATTAAGCACGACATTAACAGCTTTAGGCATGACACATAGCAATCATCAAAATCATGCATTCAAGTCTTATGAATTTAACTGTAGCCAACAGACCCTTCAACATTAAATGCATTAACGTACTTGGTGCGCGGCTCCCAGGCTAGGTATGTCTGCTCCCCAGGGAGTCACGCGCACAGCTTGGGAACCACTGAGCTAGCCACACCTGACCCAGGCTGGGGCCCCTGCGGCATCACCGGGACACCCTCCAGGGTGAATTTTGCACTGTACAAAAAACATATAACATAGCCGTAGAAAAAGCACATTTTTGTTTACTAAGAAATAAAGCCAAAATGAGAGCCACGTCTTCCAAAAGAGGATCACGGCTCGAGAGCCAAGAAACATGACTCAGCATATGCAATACATGTTTTTTCATTCTTGCAAAGCAATAGTGTTATTTTTAATTGAAATTGAGCTATACTGTCAGCTGCCTGAAAAAACCGCACATCCTCTCGTTCAGTCATCAGTTCTCTCCTGAAGATGTGATTTGTGAAGAAATGCAATCTAGGACAGAAGGGTTCTTAGTCCTGGCTTCCCAACTTGATCACAATGTGTGATACTGGGCAAATCACTTTTTCTCCTTGTTTCTCATTCACAACATCTGCCTACATCCCAGGACTTCCTGAAAGCGATTCCCTGTAGTGTGTAGTCCCACACCATCATTCATTCAGTCAAATGTGTCACCATTGGCTCCCTGAGTGCTCACATGTGTACACAAACTCCATACAATAAAAGTGAAGGGCTGTTTCTTTCTCTCACTCCCTCAGCCCCACTCTGATCTCTCATATCCAAGTGCACCCTCAGGCCGGTGTCTCTGAAGGCCGGTAGTAGACTTTGCCGACTCTACCAGGGCTTCGGGGGTGCTGCCTATGATACATACATCCTGAGTTCCCCCTTATTACCCTTACCCACCCTTGCCAAGGTCACTCCATCGTCCTCAGGCCCTGCCTCGAAAGCCCAGAAGCGCCTGGGGTAATCTTACGCACACCATGTGAGCAGGGGCGTAGCTAGAGCTTGTGGCGCCCGGGGCTATCCGTCAGATTGCCGCCCATGGCATCCGGAGTCCTGTGATTGTATGAGGAATTTTGAATCTCACCTCACTCTTAAATTTCGCGCACAAATATTTCTCACATATATCATTGGAATGCTAGTTTTACATTGGTCTATTAACTAGTGCAAGTTAGTGTTAACTATTTGAACTCGCAGTTGTAGAGGGCTGCGTACCGCACCCCGGGGCCACTTGCATCATTATTCTGGTGTGATTTTTTTAAAAATACTTTTAAACATATTTGTCAGCCTGCCTGACTGTGACCGCTATGGGTGTCTCACAGGCTCTACCGAGGCTTGCCCAGCAATCATGCTATCACGCACATGCTCACTGCGGTGGCCGGAGTCCATGAGTCAGCTGACTCTAATGAATTTATGGTATAGGCCTGAGGCAATTAAGATCTGTGTTAGGGCCTCTCACACCCTGTTATAGTCTGGGCCCAGGTCCCATGTGGGACAGAGAGAGCAGCATGGAGTTTAGTGATTCTTCTCTCCCGGTTTATTATTTGAGCTCTTTCCAAACAGTGCCATGCCACATGTTCACAGACAGGTACTCTCATTGGTGTGCGTCGTGACAGTCACTCGAGACAGACTACTTTTGCACTTACCTGCATGTATCTGGATCTGAATGTGGGGTGTTGGATTTACTGGGTCCTTCAACACTTGCTGTGCTGCAGGCTTTAAACAGAAATGCAGGGTTGACTGAATACCGACTACACATGCATTTATGTTTTACAAGGAACATTCAAACCTCACAGTCAGGATCCATGTGCACTTGGGAAGAAGATGCAAGAACAGGCCCATTGCAAGTATAGCTGGACTTCTACACTGGGGAGTCAGGGTACAGACATGCTGTATGCCCACAACCACTGCCACAAGCCAGCAACTTTCAGCAAAAGGGTTATGGAGAAATACCATGCACAGACTACAGAGCAACAGAAGGGTCACAATTCTGGAGTCTGAGGAGTGCTGGATTTGGAATACGAGGTGTCCTGTTGATTGAGGATACCAACCTCCCTAGCAGCCACTTTATTTGGCAACTATACCCCTATACATAATGTGCTGACTGACAGGGGGATGTGGGAGGCTGTGGCTTTGGGTAATAATAAGTGTGTATATAACATTCACGTATACATACCTAATATGCTTAACACAGAAAAAGTAATTCTACTTTGAGGCAACAAACAGCGTAAATATTTTTAAAAAATGAACCTAAGGGATTAAATCTGTACATTCAGATAAAACAATCTTCGCACAGACATGCCTGGTGGAACTTTAGAATAGGTCTTAGGATACATGACTTTTCTAGATCATACCCCCGCAATCAGGGTTCAGGGGGCTGCTCTGTGGTGGCGAAGTTTGTGAGGCTAAGGGCTCGTTTCACACAGAATGTTACACCGACCTGTCGAACACAGAGTAGACACACCGCTCTCAATGAATACCGATTAACAGTACTCTCATAGCTGCTAATATTTCAGATTGCAATGTGTGACATTTATATAATTTCGGTGTTATTATGAGTGACATTTGAACGACTACGAATGACACTGTCTTGCAAACAAAATCAAGCAATGAAGACGAGCGAAACATAAATATCAGAAATTACACCGATCTGAGCAATGAGAAACTAAGATCTTTAAACAAATGCTACAAAGCACCAGAGACGGAAAGACAATTCACTAACCTAGTGACCTTGTAACCTGATTGTACTGTTTAACCAGGTGAGTAACATCGACTGCTGGGCCCCGGGCTCCTCCTTGGCAATCATGCACAGGAACATCGCTGAGGCCACATGGGACATTCGGGCCGAGGAGTCAAACAGGATGTGAGAGAGAGGCCCCAACACGGACTTCACAGCTGCCAGACAGCCTTTACTGCGCAGCAGCTAGTCAGCCCGGAGGCTGCATTACTTCAAATTAAGTGAAGGCACAGTACTGAGCACTAATATAAATAATTAAAATCAATTAGCAGGGGGCACACCGGCCCTGGGGTACGCCCACATGCACTTTCACTCATCCTCCTTAAAATTGGAAGTGTTCAAACTACATGTTGCAAGGGCTAGCTCTCTGAGCAATTACGGTTAAAGTTAGCATATCGTAAGTGCGCTGCTTTAGGACAAATACAGCCGCTCACTCAGGCCTGTCACTTACATGACAATACTGAACAGTATTATAATTAAAAGCGATTAGCTGAGCACACCGACCCCGGTGTCGCCCAGCATGCGATGCTACCCGCTATTAACAAGGCTGAGTGAGAGTGTGCATGGCTCTCCAAGAAATCAAAATATGGTTAACATCATCAAGCCAGAGTGCTTTAGTAAAAATTACCGCCGCTCACTTACATGGTACAGTTGGATTCTTGATGTAGGAGGCGTCGCTGCCCGGTGGGCTGGGGGGATGGTGGTTGGCGGGAGCTGCGAGCGGGCTGTCTCTCGCTCTTTCTCGTTGTTTCCAAAATTATGTCCCTAAATACCGCAGAGAGGGTGTGTTTGAGTTAATGAGCCCTTACTGCTACTACTGCTGGAAGTTGCTAGAAAGTCAATAAGTGGCACGAGGGTCAATAGATTATAAACATATCAAAGCCTTACTTCAGGAATATGTCAGGCACCCTCGATGACCCAGCCGCAGATTTACTAATGTCTCGTGATTCATGATTGCTTCCGCTAGTGACACACGGTCAGGAGGGGGCAACATTGGCTGCACCTTTGACGCCGTGCCCTGCGTGCCTGCATCTGTTCCTAAGCAGCTTCTTCTGTGCAATTTTACCACACGCGGGCTGCGGGCGCCAAACCAACGCTGCAGTCTACACATGGCAGACGTGCCATTTATCCCATTAGTTTGCGAGAAGTCACAATACCGTACCGGGTCTACAGCATTGACCTTTACTTGCTTGGCACTGCAATTTAGGCGCGAGGGCTGTCCAAACATTGTGCCCAGGGCCGTCATTGGTAGCGCTTTCGCGCGCTAAGAGATTGACGGCCCTGGGACGGTCACGGGACCCATAGTGCCCACACCGCCATCGCTCGCTCCACTTGTACCCACTACATTCACAACCAAGAAGACTCATGAGACATAATTGTGGGAAAACGGTGGTGCAGGTTTATTTGCATACAACAGCAGATAGGTGGGTCATCTTACAGGCGATCCAAGACGGCAGCCCCTCGCTGACCCGCCTGCCTAATTAGCCAATTTGCACGGTAAGTCGATGCTCTTGACGGTGCAATACCTTTAATAGTTATCTCGTTTACTCCCGCCCCCCCTGTCGGGGCGGAGCGATGAGGCACACCCCCGGTCGGTTTAGGCCCCCCGACCGCCCGAAGGACTAACGGGGCGCCGACGTTGTTTCCTGGAACCCCCTCGGCTCCAGGTTCTTGGCTCGGGCACCCCTACTCTGCCAGGCAGAGGTATTGCTGTCTCCTTCTGCCGCAGAGGTACCCTTACTGTCCATCTGCTTCCAGATCGCCCTGTGACTCCGCCTGCAACACAAAACAGACCATTAATTGTTCACACCAACCTGCTGCTCTGCCGCTGGGTCTGGGCCAGGGCGGGAACAGCGCAGAGTAGTCCAGATGCAACGCGGCGGAAAAGAGGAAGTACTGAACCGGGCTGGCCTAGATAAAGGCCCAAGGACCGCCCACCACCTTACGTGCTCGCACCTGTATTGGCCACCCCTAAAGGGGGGGCGGCGCCCTGACTGTCGCGCTGATGACGTTTTGCTCGCGAGGCATGTGTCACTAAGACGCTGTCTCGCGTTATCTCCCCTTCGCGTCGCGCGGCCAGCGGCATAGTGCCCACACCGCCATCGCTCGCTCCACTTGTACCCACTACATTCACAACCAAGAAGACTCATGAGACATAATTGTGGGAAAACGGTGGTGCAGGTTTATTTGCATACAACAGCAGATAGGTGGGTCATCTTACAGGCGATCCAAGACGGCAGCCCCTGGCTGACCCGCCTGCCTAATTAGCCAATTTGCACGGTATGTCGATGCTCTTGACGGTGCAATACCTTTAATAGTTATCTCGTTTACTCCCGCCCCCCCTGTCGGGGCGGAGCGATGAGGCACACCCCCGGTCGGTTTAGGCCCCCCGACCGCCCGAAGGACTAACGGGGCGCCAACGTTGTTTCCTGGAACCCCCTCGGCTCCAGGTTCTTGGCTCGGGCACCCCTACTGTGCCAGGCAGAGGTATTGCTGTCTCCTTCTGCCGCAGAGGTACCCTTACTGTCCATCTGCTTCCAGATCGCCCTGTACTCCGCCACAGCTCTGGATGAGGCCCCCGACGATGACAGAGCCCCCCACCAGCTAGCACCTTGTACTTAAACCTAGCACCTGTATGTCAAACGCAGCCCGCTGCCGCTAATGTTTCCTGCAAGTCAAGGAGAAACACATCCATCCCCGTCTCAGACAAGTGAACCCCATCCTTTTCATAGTAACCCACAGTCCTGTCCTGTATTAATGAATGCCTAATAAACCCCATACCCCTCTTTTCCGTGAACTTCTGCAAAGCCCTGTTCACCCTTCTCCTGCCCTGCTCGATGGCAAGTGGCGACCGCGCTCCCCTCCATGTCCTGCGTGGGACAATTTCTGACCATACCAATTCCGTGGTTCCCAACTCGTTAGCTATGGACGTGAATTCCCGCTGCATGGTATCCACTAAGGCTCGCCTCCCCATGGTTACCAGGTCGTTACCACCCAGATGTATTACTAGAATGTTGGGCGGTCCCCCCAAGGCTGCCACACCCTGCGCCAGTCTGCGCTTCAGCTGACCCCACTTCATTCCAGGTGAGCCCATCCATACTATCCGGGTCTTTGCAAAGGCCAACTCCCATTTCCTGTATGCAGCCCATCGCTCGAGTCTGGAAACATACGAATGCCCCATCACCCACACGCAGACGCCGACTGTAAGAAAAGACACCGTTGGTATTACACTTTTATTCAAAACTTCACTGCACAAAACAAATAAACAATAGCACACCAGAATTAATTGCACAAAATTCAAGGTTCAAAAAAGGGAAACTGACAGCTCGGCATTGCCTTGCAAGAGCAAATGGTCTCAACCCTCTATTAAGGTCTCCAACCCGGATATGCAACGTCAACATTCACGTTCGATGCCCCTATATTTACGGGCGTACATATCTTTGGTAACATGCTGATGACCATCTCCCCACTCTTTTGACCCCTTCTTCCCCCAGGCCCGCCTTGTATGCTGCTGTGGCTGCACCTATTCTCAAAGAATGGCTGGAAATTTTTTTGCCATCCCCAGCTGCTGCCAACCCAGCCTTTGCCAACACTTTCTCCATCACCTTTTCAAATTGAAACTTAGTTAGTGGCATGCCATCTGCGTGGATCAGGAAAGGTCCCGCCAGCAGAGGTCTAATTTTCAAATACTCCCGCACCAAGGACACCGGGCAATATCTGGGGTCCTCAAAAGCATGTAATGTTATAGCTACTCCTTTCCCAGCCTGATCGGTCTTGGATTTGCGCAACCATAAGACCAGGGAATCCCTGGCATTCACGTCTAGCATGTCCAGTGCTCTCCCCGACCTGTCGTTTTTGGACCTGACAACCAGCTCACTGGTGCGGAATGCCCCGAAGAAGGCCAGGCAGAACGCTGTTGCAAAAAGATGAGCCTCAAAGGCAGAACTGGCTACCGCAGGCACTGTGTCTACCATGCATTTCAGGGTAGGAAACTCTATCCCGGCTCTCCTATCAGGGGTCCTGATCTCATCCCGCACCCAGCCCTTCAGCGCCGCCCTAATCCTTAATATGCTCCCGTGGGGTCATCTTCACCATTCAGCTTGGTTTCATGCCTGAGTGCGGCCAGGTGGCTGCACACCCAAGAATGGGACTTGCCGGATTCGTTCGCCCAAACAACAAAACCCTCAACCTGTCCCTTCAAGCCCCCCTCCGTTGCACCAAGGTACTTCGTCACTGTTCGGAAAGTGTCCAGCTGGGACGCATATCTCCTCCTTGTCGATTGTGCCGGGGAACGCTGGCCCATCTGTTTTAAGCGTTCCCCCACCGAAAGAGTCGCCAGTACACTGCCGGGAACGGTGTCATCTCCTCGCTTGCCTGCGGCCATGCCTCCCGGAAACGTGACAGCTGAAAGCGAGAGAGAGCGTCAGCTGCCACATTTTTGACACCTTCCACATGTCTAGCTCTAAACTCGATGTTGTAGCGTAACCCTGCCCTGACCAACTCTCTCAGTAGGCTAAGAACCAACGGGCAGCTTGCACTCAGGCCGTTAATCGCCTGGACCACAGCAAGGTTGTCAGACCAGAACACCACCTTCCTGTTGCCCAGTTCTGCCGGCCATAGGTGCAAAGCCACCACGATGGGAAAGAGCTCGAGGACAGTGATATTCGCCGTCACCCCTTTCTTGCGCCATGCATCTGGCCATTTCATCGCACACCATTTCTCACGAAATATTACACCAAATCCTACTCTCCCTGATGCATCAGAAAATAAACAGATGCCTTGGCTGCTCTCCCAGGGGGCCCTCCAGATAACTGTACCGTTAAAATTACTCAGAAATTCATCCCACATGGTCAGGTCAGCTCTCAATCCGGGTCCCAGCGAACTAGGTGGTGCTTTTTTACCATCCCTGCCGTAGCCTTAGCCAACCTGCGTGAGAACACCTTGCCTGCCGGTATAACCCTTGCGGCGAAGTTCAGCTTGCCTAACAAGCTCTGCACCCGTTCCAGTGTTGCGCTGCCCTTACCCAGCATTGCAGCAATCTCCTGTCTCAAGTCACACACCTTGTCAGCTGGTAGCCTGGATTGCCCATTGACAGTATCTAGCTCTACACCCAGGAATGTTAGCACCTGTGCGGGCCCTTCAGTCTTCCCTGGTGCCAGGGGGACCCCCAAATGCTTAGACAAGTCCTCAAAAGCTCGCAGTGCTTCATCGCACTCCTGAGAACCGTCCCTGCCAAAAAAGAGGAAGTCATCCACATGCGATGCTACCCGCTATTAACAAGGCTGAGTGAGAGTGTGCATGGCTCTCCAAGAAATCAAAATATAGTTAACATCATCAAGCCAGAGTGCTTTAGTAAAAATTACCGCCGCTCACTTACATGGTACAGTTGGATTCTTGATGTAGGAGGCGTCGCTGCCCGGTGGGCTGGGGGGATGGTGGTTGGCGGGAGCTGCGAGCGGGCTGTCTCTCGCTCTTTCTCGTTGTTTCCAAAATTATGTCCCTAAATACCGCAGAGAGGGTGTGTTTGAGTTAATGAGCCCTTACTGCTACTACTGCTGGAAGTTGCTAGAAAGTCAATAAGTGGCACGAGGGTCAATAGATTATAAACATATCAAAGCCTTACTTCAGGAATATGTCAGGCACCCTCGATGACCCAGCCGCAGATTTACTAATGTCTCGTGATTCATGATTGCTTCCGCTAGTGACACACGGTCAGGAGGGGGCAACATTGGCTGCACCTTTGACGCCGCGCCCCGCGTGCCTGCATCTGTTCCTAAGCAGCTTCTTCTGTGCAATTTTACCACACGCGGGCTGCGGGCGCCAAACCAACGCTGCAGTCTACACATGGCAGACGTGCCACTTATCCCATTAGTTTGCGAGAAGTCACAATACCGTACCGGGTCTACAGCATTGACCTTTACTTGCTTGGCACTGCAATTTAGGCGCGAGGGCTGTCCAAACATTGTGCCCAGGGCCGTCATTGGTAGCGCTTTCGCGCGCTAAGAGATTGACGGCCCTGGGACGGTCACGGGACCCACAAACGCGGTACGTCACGCGCCGTACGTGCAATGCAGGCAGCATATATAACTTAGTAGATGTGCTGCCTTCATACGGGGCCGCTATAATTTATTTGTAGACAGTGAAGTTACTGTAATGACACTTGAGTGTGCCCGCAGCCCAAATCAATTGTAAAGGCCGCAGCCACGGGCCACTAGTGCCGCGCCGCCGCCGCCCGAAAATAGTGCCGCTTGGGGCGGACCGCCCCCCTCCCGCCCCCCCCTAGCTACGCGGCTGCATGTGAGGATTCGTGTTTCCACCTTGTGACCTTCTCAAAGGCACTTCCAGGGCCGGACTGCCCGTGGCGGGCACCAAGCGTTTCCCCGGTGGGCCACCAGGGAGGGGGCCCGTTTTAGACCCCTGGTGGACTGGTTTTGCAGCATAGCTGCGATATCGGCCCCCTGCAACAAAAGCGGCACATAGCTTTCCACTAGTAGCCCCCTCACCCACCCGGGGGCCGGCCGAGCTCTTTGCAAGGGCTGGTTTCGGTTCCGAGTCTGGGCATGGTCACTTCCGCTTCCTGTGGCCGGTGCTCCTGATAGCACGCGCTGCCCCAGCAGTACCTTCTTTCCAGGCCATTGACCTGTGACAGCGCCTCTGGTTTTCTTCCTGTTGGGCTTCACCTGCCCAAATGAAGAATGGTATTCTTTCTACAGGCCAGTGCCAGGAAGAGACTGGCACAGCTCTGACTCTGAGGCCAGCCACTCATTCATTGGCACCTAGAAATTCCCCTTTGTGTCCATCCTTTGCTTCCCCCCTACAGATTATTTTGCTGGAACCCCTCCACAGCATCTCTGGCAATCTCTCTCTCTCCCTCTCCCTCCCCCTCTCCCTCTCTCTCTCTCCTTCCCTCTCTCTCTCTCCTCTCTCTCTCCTCTCTCCTCTCTCTCTTTCCTTCTCTCTCTCTCTCTCCCTCTCTCTCTCTCTCTCTCTCTCTCCCCCTCTCTCTCTCACTCTCACTCACTAACTCTCTCTCCCCCTCTCTCTCATTTCTCACTCC
Source organism: Lissotriton vulgaris (assembly GCF_964263255.1). Lineage (NCBI taxonomy): Eukaryota > Metazoa > Chordata > Amphibia > Caudata > Salamandridae > Lissotriton > Lissotriton vulgaris. Next base: position 2,003,906,654 of record NC_141693.1, on the reverse strand, counting down.
CTCTCCCTCTCCCTCTCTCTCTCTCTCTCTCTCTCTCTCTCTCTCTCTCTCTCTCTCTCTCTCTCTTTTTCTCTCTCCCTCTCTCTGTCTCCCGCTCTCTCTCTCTCTGTCTCCCTCCCTCCCCCTCTCTCTCTTACTCTCACTCACTAACTCTATCTCACTCTCTCTCTCCCTCCCTCTCTCTCTCTCTCTCTCTCTCTCTCTCTCTGTCTCTGTCCCCGTCTCCCTCTCTCTCTCTCTCTCTCTGTCTCCCTCTCCCCCTCTCTCTCTCTCTCCCTCTGTCTCTATCTCTCTCCCTCTGTCTCTATCTCTCTCCCTCTGTCTCTATCTATCTCTCTCTCCCTCTGCCTCTCCCTCTCCCTCTCTCTCTCTCCCTCTCTCCCTCTCCCTCTCTCTCTCTCTCCCTCTCTCTCCCTCTCTCTCTCTCTCTCTCTCTCTCTCTCTCTCTCTGTCTCCGTCTCCCTCTCCCTCTCTCTCTTTCTCTCTCTCTCTCTCTCTCTCTCTCACTCTCTCTCTCTCTCTCTCTCTCTCCTTTCCCCCTCTCTCTCTCTCTCACCTCTCCCTCTCGGTCTCTCTCTCTCTATTTCCCTCTCTTGCTCACTCACTCTCTCTCTCTTCCTCCCCCTCTTCATGAAATGCTGGTGTTGCCTCTTCAGTATGGCCCTGCACAATGATAACTTACACTTTTGAGTAAATTTGCACTTTTGAGTAGAATTACTACTATCATTATTCACAAAATTCAAGTGTAAATTACTACTAAATAACAGAAATTCAAGACTCCTTGTGGTGAAATATAGGGAACATTTTAAAAATGTATTTAACTCAAAAATAAATATTTACATTTTATTATGTCAAATATTAGTGTAAATTCATTTTATACATTTACTTGAACTGTAGAACATTTTAAAAAAATGCTACAGCATTATTAAATTAATTTTGAATTAAAACTCTAATTAATGGAAATATATTAAATTAAATTAGAATTATTTTTCAGATGTTTAAATTAAAAATAAATTCCCATTCAAAGAACAAAAAGGTATTTTTAATGTGCATTAAGAATTATTAAAAGTGATGTATAGAATTAGTCTAAATTGATATATTATTTATAGGTATTAAAATATTTTATAATTAATTAATAATTATGTAATGTTCTTATATATTTTTAACATTACTTTATATTTCTTGATATGTTTAACTATTTTAAATAATCCTATTTATTTTGACATTTTTTCCTGCGAGTTTTATTTTAAGTCCCTACTTGCATTATTATTTTTTGGTAGTGTATTGCACTACCAGTGGTTGACCATGTGCAGTGCTGGACTTAACTGCTGTTTTTTAGGTCGAGCCATAGGCAGTGCGCGAGTGTTGTTGCTATGGCGATGATCTGTTGTGTTTTAGCCCTCCTACACTTACCATTGGTCAATAGCATAATCACTCTCCTTTGCTGCCTTCTAATTTGTCAGAAAATGTGATACGCCACTTCCTGTTGCTTGTGTGAAGCTCCGCTCAACTACAGATTGATTACACTTAATTAGTGTCCCCCCTGCAAGCGCTGTGATTGAGGGACTATTTCTACTTTGTTTCTGTTCAGCAGCCCACTTTTCAGTGTGTTAGAAACACACTTTTAACCCCTTCCATGCTGATGACGAACCCCAGCCGTCATGCACTACGGTGCTTGTGTGCTGATGACGGCTGGGGTTCGTCACGGCCCGCCCCTGTTCGTGTTGTTTACAGCACACCAGGGGAATCGCGGCCGCATGGAAGGGGTTAATAACATACGGGTCCTTTCTTGGGCCACGTAGATCATGTAAGATTTAAAATATATCAACAATAATCATAACGTCATGAGTGTGCTTTTTTTAATGGCACACTGTTTACACGGCTGTGACTGGTGACTAAAAGAATTGGTTTAAGTTGTTACAATACTGCACTAACCACCTCGAAGCTACCGGAAGGTAATGAAACCCTGCAAATGTGCCGCATAGAGTTGCAATTTAAAGCAAAGACAAGGCCGGACTCAAAAGCATGTTTACGTGAGACCGGGGAAATTACCAACATCGTTTTGCCAGTTTCTCGCATTAGGAGTTTTAAAACACCAAAACTAAACTTGTGTTAAACTATTCCAAAGACTCTTTTAACACTAGGTGGATATTTTTTTTTTACATTTTTAATAAATATATATTTTTATTGTTTTTCTTTAAAAGGATTGCCATTGCAAATCGTTTGTAAAAATCTGGCAAAGGTTTCAAGTCGGCACAGCCCAGACTCTCCCAGCCCCCCACCCCCAGGCATGATTCCTGCCGACAAGGGTTAAAATAGCTCTAGCATTTCACCCTCGGTTCCAGACAGGCTGCTCTTTAAGTCCAGGATGGGTTTATAGGAGATGTAATCTGGCCTAAACACACATTTGAAATAGCTACACATTCTAACAAACCAGTCGTGTCCTGTTCTTCGGGAGTTATATTTTTATTTTAACATTTAAACAAATGCAGGCATAAAACATGCGTTCATGAAACACTTGCCCCGGCGTAGCTATCAACAGCTCAGCAAGTGCATTGCAAAGGCCGCAAAAGTTGTCTGGGGCCCCTCCATTTCACCTATGGCTGTCTTCTAAAATTCAGCTTGTTATTTTGTGGGTTGTGGGACGGAGGGAGGGGGCATTTTTAGGTTTTGCCTGGCGAGCTGCGCACTGCGCAGCTGCAGGGAAAACCTTATGAGAAGAGTAGAGTGCTTTGGTCCCTGCCTCTGTTTCCATTGGCTAGCTCCATAAATGGAGGCTAGCCATTGGACCAGAGATCTGTCCGTCATGGCCGGACCAGATTCGTGGGCGTTCCCGCGATTTCTTCCCTCTCCGCCCCTCTGTGCGCGTCATCTCGGCGGTGGACGTGTGTTTTTTTTTTTAGGTGTGTTTTGTTCATTCCAGACCGACCGCCGCCGGAAGAAGTCCAGGTGAGTGCCTTTCTTGCCGTTCCCTCCCCCCTCCCACTCTCCGTGTGCCTGCCTGCCCCTCTCCCGCTGTCCGTGTGCCTGCCCGCACCCCTCCTGCTGTCCGTGTGCCTGCCCGCCCCCCTCCCGCTGTCCGTGTGCCTGCTCGCCACGTTTCTGCTGCTTGTGGGCAGCGGTCACAGCACTTGGTAGCAGTTCCCGAGATCCTATAAGCAATATATTTAACAAAAATCCACCCCGTCTTATTTTCCATCAATCTGCCATGTCTCAATTTTCAGCCGCCGGCAGCTTTACAGTTCAGGGCGCTATACCCAGTCACGCCTCCCCACCTTCAAAAGCTCTGAAGAGGCCGAAAGGTGACACTTTGGTACTACGGCAGCAACCAGAAAACAATGAAGACTGCTGCCCTGCCCCGCCCGCACCCTTCCCCCCCCCGCACTTCCCCCCCCTGCGAACTAACGTTTCTGCTGCTTGTGGGCAGCGGTCACAGCACTTGGTAGCAGATCCGAGATCCATCACCACCCCCCTTTTGTACCACGTCGGTACTATGGCAGCAACCAGAAAACAATGAAGACTGCTGCCCTGCCCCGCCCACAGGGCGAAAAGTGAGCAGCACCGAGCTGTGTACAACAATAGCGGTTAGTGAAGAGCTTCCACGCCTAAGGGTTTACAATTACATTAAAAAGTTAACCGCAACAACCTTGACGCAATGCTGCACCAGCCCCTTGCCTTCGCCTGCGTGCCTTTAAGTTAAACACTATCGGGAGGTTAGCTCCCCATCACGAAAAGATGATTAACTTATTATGCTCACAACGAGAGCCCCACATTTTGAGAAAACTGGTAGAGTAACAAAAATCAATAGCATTTTTGTGCGGAAGCGCGACCATCTGTGTTATTGAATTATGAAAATATACTCGAAGCCTTCGAGGTTATGGGCTGTAAGAACCAATTTACTGTTTTCAAGAAAGCGCTACAGGTAGTCGGAGTCGGTCTCAAATTACAAACACTACTGGACGGTTCTTTAAATATATCATTCAAACACAGCAAGCACGGGCTTTGATGTCCGGCTGATGCGTTGATACGCAGCGTTGTGTCCAAATCTCACCACTGGCTGTTCTTTCTTTGGACCGGCATCCTAACAGCTGGAGGTGCTGGTGAGGTACCGGCAATTGAAGTACAAGCGGCGCATTGAAACCTCCTGGGAGTGAAGCTACCGGGAAACTGCCTGGAGCTTTCACAGAGGTTACAGACTGCAGAGGTCGGAGAGGCAAGAGGTGAAGGGGTGCAGACCTGAGGGTGGAGCCAGGAGGTAGGAGGAACGGACTAAGCTGATTTTTTTAAAATCAGATTAAACTAGCCATAATGCTTAATTGGTGCACAGGACTTTCTTTGAGATCAAGCATTTTGCTCTAGGTAATGGCCCAGGGCACCCAGTTGTGCCCCCTCCTCCATTGCTACAGGTAATATCTCCTGCCTCTTTTCTCCATTTGCCCCTCCTTGCTGTCTGCGCTCTGATGCTAGGATGCTTGCAATTTAGTCTCTCCAGTGATGGGTGCATTAGTGCTCAGAATATGTAAATCTGTGGGTTGGAAATCTTGCGGTTTCTGTCCGGTTGTCCAGTGTGAGGTCACATGGAGTGCTAATGCTGCTCCTTGCCTTCTGTGTCGCTTGCTATTCTTCCCTTCATCCTGAATCCCAGTCTGGGCTCCTTTCTTCCACCCCTGACAACTTTCATTCCCACTCTGCAGATCCCACCCATTTCTTAACACCCACCCAGCCTTTTTACCTCATAACCTGTTGCCAGACCTCTTCATGTGCCACACACCTTTTCAATCTCTACTACTCATATTCTTGTACCTCCTTTATATTACCCAGTTACTTTTTATCTTCTTTGCAGCCTTGGCTGGCTCTGTGTGTGTGTGTGTGTGTGTGCGGCTGGCTCTGTGTGTGTGTGTGCGGCTGGCTCTGTGTGTGTGCGGCTGGCTCTGAGTGTGTGCGGCTGGCTCTGTGTGTGTGTGTGTGTGTGCAGCTGGCTGTGTGTGTGTGTGTGTGTGTGCGGCTGGCTCTGTGTGTGTGCGGCTGGCTCTGTGTGTGTGTGTGTGTGTGTGCGGCTGGCTCTGTGTGTGTGTGTGCGGCTGGCTCTGTGTGTGTGTGTGCGGCTGGCTCTGTGTGTGTGTGTGCGACTGTGCAGCTGGCTCTGTGTGTGTGTGTGCGGCTGGCTCTGTGTGTGTGTGTGTGTGCGTGCGGCTGGCTCTGTGTGTGTGTGTGCGGCTGGCTCTGTGTGTGTGTGCGCGGCTGGCTGTGTGTGTGTGTGGCTGGCTCTGTGTGTGTGTGTGTGTGTGCGCGGCTGGCTCTGTGTGTGCGGCTGGCTCTGTGTGTGTGTGTGTGTGTGTGGGGGGGGCTCTATGTGTATGTGTGGGTGCAAATGCAATAGGTCTCACATTTGCGAGACATTAAGCTAATAGCAATGTAAATGACAATGCCATTTATTTATCTGTTTTCAAAACCAACACATAAATACAAATTTTGTCATTTACAATGCCAATAGCTCTAACTTTTCCAAAGGCGAAACCATTGCATTGTAAATGCTTGTTATTGCTTGCATTAGGGTCCAGGGTAATCTTTACCCGTTTCTGGGTGGTTTTCTGTGACCTATAATATTGAATCCGAGTATTTCAGTTGTATATGACATTGTAATTGTATTGTAATTGAGTTTGCATAGCACTTACTACCCCTGACGAGGCGTCAAAGAGCTTTTTTCGGCAGTAGCACGCTACTCCGGGACCCATAGAGGATTAGTTGTTGAATTAGTATAGTGAGACATGCAAGTACATTTTAAGTGGTGGATAGGTTAGTCAGTTATTTGGATTTGTAATGATAGCAGAAGGATAGGAGAGGGAAAAAGGTTTGTATTTATATAGCGCTTGTTACCCTGATGTGGTGTTGAAGCACGCTACTCCAGAAACCCATAAAGGATTAGTGGTGAATTAGTATGGTAAAATATGAAAATAATTTGAGTGGTGGATATTAGTCAGTTATTTGGAGTGAGAAGGATAGCGAAGGAATAGAAGGGGAAGAAAGGTTTGCATTCATATAGCGCGTGTTACCACAGAAGTGGTGTTAAAACGCTTTTCTGGCGAGTAGCACGCTATTCTGGAACCCGTAAAGGATTAGTGTTGCAAATTAGTATAATGAAATATGAAGTAATTTGAGTGGTGGATATGTTATTCAGTTATTTGGATAGAGATGGGTAATCGCGGGATAGAAGAGGGAAAGAGGTCTTTATTTATGTAGCGCTTGCTACCCCTGATGGGGTTTTGAAGCGTTTTTTTCGCGAGTATCACTCTACTCTGGAACCCATAAGGATTAGTGTTGAATTAGTATGGTGAAAACATGAAATTAATTTGAGTGGTGGATATGTTAGTCAGTTATTTGGATTAAGAAGCGTTGGGGAGGGGAGAAAAGGGGAAAAAAGGTTTGCATTTATATAGCGCTTGTAATCCTGATGGGGTGTTGAAACACTTTATTGGCGAGTAGCACGCTACTCTGGAACCCATAAAGGATTAGTGGTGAGTTAGTATAGTGGAATATCTAATCTGAGAAGTGAACATGTTAGTCGGTTATTTTGATTGAAAAGGATAGTGGAGGAATAGAAGAGTGAAGGATTTTTATTTGTAATTTCTTTTTTAGGAGGAGGCTTTTGGATGAGTAAAAAGGGGTTTTGGAGGGGAAGAGTCAGAGGGAAGAGTTTAGAAAAGTTTGTTTTGGGGGATTGATATAGTAAAAGAGGTGTCAGATGATGGAAGGAGGTGTAAAGTAGGGGAGAATCTAGAAAGGGTTATTTTGGGGATCATAGAAGTGGTATGGGGTTTGGATAAATGAGAGAGTGGATGTAGAGGATATATGGATAGGTGTATAGAGTGAGAAATTGGGTAGTGCATTGGAAAGAGTAGTCAAAAGAAGTTTGAGATGAATCGGAAAGTTGGGCTAGAAGATATATTGAGAGAAGTATAGGCTGAGAAATAGAGTAATGCATTGGAAATGCCAAATTAGAAGAACGTGATACACATATAGTTCCATAAGTACATTGAAAGTATATAGATGCATAAAGGAGGTAAGCGTATGTAGATTAAAGATATTGATAGAGGTACAGGATGAGAAATAGGCTAGTGCATTGGATATCCCTTTTCAGGAGAAAAGTAACAGACACACAGATCCAAGTACATGGAAGTTAAATAGATGCACAAGGGAAGCAAGTACATGTAGACCAGAGATGATTGTTTTTTGTTAACCACATAATTATTCTACATGTTTATACAAAGCAATACACAAAGATAGGTACATATCTATGGTGAAAATACATTTTGGGTGGGTATTACTGAATGGGAACATGGGCAGCATTTCTGGCCCTGGTCCCGACCGGACTCGAACGGGCCAAAACAGGCAACTGCCCTTGTCCTCTCCACCCTTAGCCAGCTGAGACGCCCTAAGCCTGGCCTTTTATAGCCCTAGTAATCAGGTGACCCCTTCAGCCAATGGGAACCCTAGCCCTAACACTATCCAATCACAACACTACCCCTAAAATCTGGAACCAGTAGGAGACAAAGACCTTACAGCCAATCTTAGCCCTAGTCCAAGCTACCAATCAGTTTTAAAAAATCCTGATCGCTATATCCAATAGAGGCTCTCGCCCTACCAGTAGTCCCAAGCAAAGTCCAAGCAACCAATGGCACAGGAAAACCTAGTCCCTACTTCCAACCGAAAGCCTAAACCTACTCTTAGTCCCACACCTAGTCCAGCAACCAATCACACCAGAAGCCCTAATCGCTACTTCCAATCAAAGGCCTAGCCCTAGCCCCAACAACCAATAACACAGGAAGCCCCAGTTTATACTTCCAATAGGAATCCTAATCCTAGCCCTAGTCCCAAACCTAGATTGATTGAATCACAGACCCAGAAACCAATCAGAACCCTCAAATCCCAACCAATGAGGACACTAACCCTAATCCAATTGAAACACCAGATACAACCACCAATCAGTGTTCACATGTACCCAACAATAGCAGACTATATAAGGTCCCAGCTACCTCAGGCAAGGTTTTCTGGCCAGGGGAGTTGGAAGCTGCTCCTCTATTCAGAAATCTCCTAGACAGACAGGCTCAATCCACACTTTGGACTTCGGCAGGTAAGGGTCTAACGAACTTGTCCTTTAGCAATACAGTTTGAATAAAACTTTACTCCCTCTCCTGGCCAAAAAACAAAGTGCACAGGTCCCAGTAATTACAGTTTAAACAGCACATCTGAGCACCCTCTGATGTAGAATATCCCTGTTGTAAGGGGGGGCTGGTTTCACTGACTTGTTAACACAAAATGGTGGCTGGGAGTGCACTGCTTAACCCCTTCCACACTCATGACGAGCCCAGCTCGTCATGGAGCAGGGCGCTCGCACGCTGATGCCGAGCTGGGCTTGTCATGAATAAAGGAAAATAGCAATTCCCAGCACAGCAGAGTAAAACACCTAGCAGCCAAGGTGTTAATATACAGGTCTTAGCACAGAGCAAAGGAGAAATCTTAGGGAAAAACTGGTAGCCAGGGGGAATGAGAGGGCAAAACTACAGAGTTAGGACTGCAAATCCCACAATTCAACAGGTTGAATGGAAGCAGTCACAGGCAGGAAAAACTACAAGTTTAAACACAAAACAGGTGATAAATTATGCAATCACAGGCAGGTTAAAACTACAATTTTAAACTGTAACAACCACAGGCAAAGACAGTTAAAGAAATTTAAAAAAGAAAAGATGACGCAATCACTGGTAGGGAAATCATTTGTTAGGGAAGAGACAGCACTAGTCTACCTCCTTACCACTTCCTGGACTCTGCTCACTGCAATCTGGGGCACAGGGAGGCTGCAACTCACAAGATGGAGGAGAATGATTTGGGGTGCACCCAGCAAGGCCTTAAAGGGCCCAGGCAGGTGTGAGAGGTGGGGTGGCTCAGATTTCCTTGGATCTGGGGAAACCAATCAGCAGTCCTAGGTCTGCTGGCCTGGGGGTGGGGCTGGGAAGCTGCTCTATTCAGAAGTCTCCTAGGAGAGAACGTGCCGCAAGGTAAGTGAATATTTTATTTACTTTTTTAATGTATTTAATGGGCTAATGTACACTACATTGTCGACAGGCATTACATTAACATTTTAAAAGTAAACATTTTACCTTTAAAAAAATAATCTAATGCATATCGGCAATTGCATGCATGCACTCACCCATTTGCCTGCCTCACCACTCTTGATAGTTGGCAGCCGCCACTGTCCATACCCCAGTCAAGGTGATCCTTGTTAGTACAGATTTGAGGGGAGCCTGCCCCCTCCTGAAAGACTCAGGGAACTCCCCGGGATTTCTCGCCAGTGTCCAATGGATGCGCAGCAGTCCTGGGGCAACCTCCAGGTAGGGTGAGATGTACAGCACCCACCCCCATCCCTCTGCCCACCCAACCATGTAAATAGTGGGTGCCACATGCTGCCATCTGGTTCTTACTTGGTGAGGGTTTGGCAAAGGCAGGGATACCACCATCTGATTGGCTCCTGATGGCCGGGAGGCGGGTGTTGGTGCTTTGAGAGTGAATGGTATCACCAATAGATCATGTTGACACAATGGACCTATCACTGCATTTCAAAGCTAGTGTTTGATTGGTAAAAGAATGAGTGCTGCTGCCCGAAGCCCTCAGCCTGCGCTATGAAATGTGAGCGCAATGAATGTCAAAGCTGCGCAGTCTTGAATCCACCTCATGCCTCTTTGAACCATTACCAGGCCCTCGCTGCCCTTTTATCTCACTCCTGTGGGTCCCTGACTTCTCCCTTTGTGTTCTCTTCCTTTGTCTTTAAATTGTGTGTTTTTTCCCCTCTCTTGCTCGTGGTAAATGATTGATCAGTTTAAGTAAGTGACAGTCCCCAAAAATGAGAGCTGATGGGCCCCGCACCGGCTCAAATTGAGCACTGTGCCCAGATGCTTTATTATATACATTTGCTAACAAGGCACGCGTTCAGAAAGGGCATTTATAAAATGTTTCAATTCATAATTTGCCAAGCAAGCCGTGCACTCCCCAAGATTGTTGGTAGTTCATCTGCCTCAAGGAAATTTTGAGAAACTGTTTGCAAATTTGGGCATTTCCCATAGAATTTCCCTTAAATATTTAGAAAGCCAAAATAGATACAAGCAACTCTGTAAAAGACATTTCCATGGTTGGTTTTATTTTATGGCCGCGGTCTACTCTTGTACATTACAGCTAATTCCCAGTATTGACAAGTGTAACAACATGATTTGAGCTGTCTGAAAACGGGCTCCTTTCCAGGGTCGGACTGGCCCACAGCGCAATCTGCAGTGTAAAGTGGGCAGGTCTGACAGGGCAGCCTGCGCACTGGTTGTTTCTGGGCCTGTATATGGAGGGTTGGGCTGGATTTCACAGTTTATTTCCCTCATATTAAAGCAAACATTGCCTGCAACAAGCTCAAATGTTAACACGTTCGATGCTGAGGACGGAACCGCTCCGTCATCAGCTGCGGTTGGGCTGTGCTGATGACGGAGCGGTTCCGTCATGGCCCCGCCGCCGCGCCTGCGTGGCGCTGATTTTGCGCCTGCGCGGCTCGTTTTATTGAGCAGGGCGGGCCATGACGGAACCGCTCCGTCACGAGCACAGCTCAACCGCGGCTGGTGACGGAGCGGTTCTGTCACCAGCATGCGGCCGCCGCGCGGCCGCCCCGCCCTGTTAGCGCTGCGGCGGAATAGCCGCCGCAGCGAAAGAGCTAAAGTCTCCTATACCTTACAAAGCACCTGCACCGCGTGTCCTTACAAGTTCAAAACCTCTCGGTTTGCAAATGTGGGCTACTTGTTTAGCCATCTGATTCGCTAACGGGGGACACTTTTATTTTGATGCCTGGCATCATTTCTGTTCCAGCCCGACTGTGTACCTTTTCTTTGCACCCACTCTGGGCAATGGGCCGGTATCTGAGTTGCAGTTGTGTGCCTCTTTTTTGGCAGCGTGGTGGCCGATTTGGGCTGTATCTCTGCCGTGCCTGAGCAGTATGTCGGAGGCAGATGGGCATCCATTACCTGCCTCTCGCTGCGCCCCCATTAATGTATGCAGATTGAGCGGGGATAGGGGGCCTGAGCAGAAGTGGCCTCTCTTACATTCAGGCGTGGTTCCCCACTGTGAACTAATCCGTGCACAAAGAGTACTGGCAACACATGCATATTTGTCATCTCAGTAAAGTTAAGAAAGCATGCCTCTTTCAGAGAAAATACCCTCCTTTTTATAATACTTAAAACAGTGAAGCAGTGTTTTGCGAAAAGGCGCAATCCGCAAATGTGAGACCCTTTTATTTTTAAGGAGCCCTGGCTATTTTTTAAATTCCTATCCAACCCTGCTGTAGAGTCTGTTTTCTACAGCAAGGGGCTGCTGCCGCCTCTGTCACTTCCTGCGGCTTCTCTGGTAATTACAGGAGGCAGGAGGGAGTGGAGGTGACTTCAGGAGAGAGACAGCTTGGAAAGAGGGGGAAGAGAGAGGAGCTGGTTTGAGCATTTTTGGCAGAGCTGTTTTTTCTCTCAGTCATTGTATATAATGATGCATTCCCACACTTTTCATCAATATTTATTCAGATTTCATCCAAACAAGGTGCTGTCATGACTACAACAACGAGCCCAGGACAACTGCGCGGCCACAGACTACAGCACGATCAGGAGAAAGGGAACTGTGGTCCGATAACGCGTTTCACTTTGTAACTGTTGCACGACGTGAGCAGCCTGCCAAGTACCACGCATCAGGCATTAGACTCCGCATCACCGCACTGAAATACATTGTCACACATATCTGCATGTGTCAGCTGTCACTGTGAAGCACTGTAGAAGGAACTGTGTTAGGCAGGTGGCAGCACACAGCCTGTGGCTGCGACATGCACGCGCTGCTCCTGCCGGCTAGAGGCACTACCGGCTGAGCTAAGGCGCCGCTGGCGGGCTCACAGTGCTACAGTGTAACCTTGTGTGATGATTCCATTGCACCGCTCGGCTCTAAATCAGACAATCTGACTTCAGGCCTGGGCCCGGTCAAGTTGTTTGATACAATTGGCCGGCGGCGCCACGGGATGATGTCATGTCCTGCTGCCAGAGCACCACAGGTAGTTTGTGAGGAAGGCCGGCGCTGGGGTTCACTCGTTTGTGGGAGGCGCTTGTCTCTCAGCGTTGCTATCTGCTGCTGAGTGCTCGCAGCAGCACGGCCACCCGCGCTGTGGGGCTTATGATGCCGCCACCCGTGGCAAATTCATTATTATGAGCCCCAGCCGAGGGAGAGTGCAGTGGGCACATCTGTCACACTCAAAGGTTCATGCGTCTGCTGCAAGGACAGACTGGACTCACATTACGGACATTCAGCCTGGACTAAGGCGGGCAGCATTGCAAACTGAAATGATTGCGGGCTGACCAACACGTCCCCTCTGGGAAACCTCATAAGAGGGCGACCCCCTTAGTGCCACAGGATGGCACACGGGGCAGCCTAGTGTTCCGAGACCCCTTTTAGGGTCCAGCTCGTCACTTCTGGCCGTGGTGGGGGGCGGGGAGAGGTATAAATTCCTCCCCTGCCCACCTGGCGGCCTCTTTGTCCCTTCGACCTGTCTCCGTTTCCTTCCCTACCGCGTACCCGGCGCTTTCAGGGTGGGGGGAGAAATGTGTTCTAATCTTTTTATTTGTGTTGCAGGCGGTTCACCAGAAGTGGGAGTGGCTATCCCCTCACCACAACCGCTAAGCACCGATTGGCTAAGGTTACGATGCAAGTTGACCCATCAGGTAGTAGGCCGCGAGGGGCGGCTTGCCTTGGATCGCCTGTAAGATAACCCACCATGTTGGCATATTTGTATGCTAATAAACCTGCAGCTATTTTCTCCACCAAAAAGTTGTCTTGTCTGCTTATTTATGCTACATGTATGTTGCTGCGGGAGGGCTGGTGAGTGAGCCGATATTGGCCCTATGCCACAGGGGATGTCTCACAGCCTGAGAGTGGCTCCCTGTTGCAGTCACCGACCCCCAGTCACGCTGCCTCCCTGCCTTTACATATCTGTGTCTGTCACGTACTGACTGCTTGCCCCTCCCACCTCTTGTGCCTTGAGCAGACACAGGGCCCCAGAGTCCAGAGGACTCACTCATCTCAGGCCCGAGGACTCACTCATCTCCGACCCCGCCAAATGTCACGGCAGCCATGGTTCATTGTGAGCACAGAATGTGCGGCTCCCCTCAGGTGACAGGGTAAGGCCCCCACTTGGTCTCTTCTGCCACACCCTGCAATCTACAGAGAACTATTTGGCAGTGGTGTGTTTGAGAAGCAGAGCGCTGCGCACATTCACACATGAAGCATGACCCTACATGACTTCTAAAAGTGTGTCTGAAACCTGAGTGCCGCCTTAGGAGTGTGAGAGGCATACGAGGGCAGAGAGAGAGCCCCAGAACTCAGGGAGGGCAGTGGTGTTAGGTGCTAAGAAGCGCAGTGCCTCGCACATTCACAGCTAAGTGCCCTTCTATTTCTGGTGCTTTGCAGCAGTTTTAGGATCTTAGATTTTCTCGTTGCTTAAATGGGTGTAATCTCTGATATTTATATGTTTCCTGTCTTTATTGCTTGATTTTGATCGCAAGAAAGTGTCATTCATAGTCGTTGAAATGTCACGCAACATTGCACTGAAATTATAAAATTGTCACACAGCAATCTCAACCCTTGGCAGCTTTGAGTGAGTGTTGTGTTTATTTGTGCTTGTATTCATTTCACTAATAATGCCTTTCCTTCCCTAGCATGTAACTGCCACCACGCGGGGTCTGCTGGGGACCCGCAGGCCTGCGATCCTGTCACTGGCCAGTGCATTTGCCTCCCAAACGTGATTGGAGGAGACTGCAGCCAATGCCGACCCGGCTTCTATGGCATGCAGCCAGGGATTGGCTGTCAGAGGTAGGCTTCTATAATAGGGCTCTGGGAAAGAAAACTCTTGACTTTAACACTGGGTGATGGGTGCTTATGTTGGAGGAAGAAGAGGAATGTGGCCTCAGACAGGTGTGTGTGAGCTAGGGGTGCGTGCCCTTGCATGTTCCCTTCACAGTGTTAGTGAGTCTCATAAAGTTTGTGGAGTTTATAAAACACATAGTGGTAGAATCATTGCCTAAAATAGGTTTGTGGGAAAACAACTCCACAAAAAAGAAATGAGTTAGTAGTAAGTTTTCCGAAATATTGTCTTGCAAAAATAATTTGAGTAAAATTTCACACACAACTGAAGGGGAGTGTAGTCGGAACACTCCGCACACTTTGCAAACTCAGCGAAGTTGCTCAACTTTGTCTTCACAGCTACTGTGGTCCCCGTCTTACTGATGCTGAGGCAGGAAATACAGTGACACTTAAACATGACCACACTGGCACTAGGAAAAGAAATATACCAATGCTGAGGAGTGCTTAATTTGTAAAATATGAAGTTCCAAGGCTCTAACCAGGAGGCCACTGCAGCTAGCGCCACCCATCGCCCCTGTCATCGCTGCTAAAACAACTACTAACCATCTCTCTCGCATGTAAGTGCGCCAGTTCAGATTATTACAGGTCCCCAAAGCTAAAGGAATGGTTTGGGAGGCAGGTATTAGCCATTTTAATGTATATTGTATTCCTAAACAACTGTTGTTCTGCTCATCTCTAAGTTAGATGAGCAGCTCCACCATGTGGTAGACTGTTTTAAGTATGGTGTTGACAATTAGTTGTCTGTGCTGAGCACAGGAAACCAATTAAGTGCTGGTGCTGAGCACCGGAAAGCACCGGCTCAAATTAAGCACTGATGCTGAGGAAGAAAGCCACTAGGAAAGGAAATAAACTGACTCTAATGGTGGAGAAATAGGTAACACACGGATACTTAGGTTACACAAGGACATTGAGATGCTGGAATTCCCAGATACAAGGACAGCGAATGCATTAGTAAAGAAATAGGGGGCCACAAACAGGAACGGTCATGAGCAGGGACATTGACACGTTGAGTGGGAAAGGGAGACACTAAGGCACTTCCACACTGAAGTAGGGAGCCACAGACAGGCAGTCTATACGCTGAGATCCCTGACAGGTGAGCATACAACAGTCCCTCTACTGAGGCACCCGAAACCTCCGCACACTTCGCATGCTCCGCAGAATCTTGAGATGGATCCAAACCAACACCAGGAAAACCGTCACCCAGGCCCTCGTCACCAGCCACCTCGACTACGGCAACACCCTCTACAACACCTCCACCCAGCTCCTCAGAAGACTACAGGACATACAGAATGATGCAGCCAGACTCCTCCAGGACCTCCCGGATCTCCCCAAACGAACCCACATCGTCTCCGACCCGAGAGACCTCCACTGGTTCCCCATCCAGAAAAGATTCCTGTTCAAGATCCTCACACACGCCTACAAAACCCTCCAGAACATAGGACCTGCCTACCTCAACCCTCGACTGAACTTCCACCAACCCACTAGACACCTGCAGTCCTCTTCCTTCGCACACACACCCTGCATCCGTCGCAGCGGTGGCCGCTCCTTCTCCTACATTGCATCCAAGACCTGGAACGACCTTCCCCTCCAGCTCCGTACAGCCCCCTCGCTGGCAGACTTCAGAAAGAGACTAAAGGCCTGGCTCTTCGAAGGAGACACCGCGCCCAGATACCCCGAGGGGTGACAGTGTTGTGCTCCGCAAATGCTGATTTGACTGATTTGATTGACCTTGGCTTAAGATAAGTACATTTATATACTGAGTCTGGAGGGTCAGTGGACTAGTTCGTGCCCTCCAGGAATCTGTGTTGTCCCCTTGGCCACAGGTTTGAATCCCAGAGGATTCACTCAGCCTTTCATTCTGACGAGGTCGATAAAAAGAGTACCATTGAGTTACGTAGGAGTAATATATCTGCTATTTCACTCTCAAGAGACTAAAAGGTGAAAGTGTACTTTATAAATAGTTATGTCAGTGATGGGTGGCGTTTTGGGGTGTGATTGATTTTTAGGATTCAAGCATGGTTGATGCTTAGGGGTGGAGAGGATATTTTTAGCTTTTAGGGATGGGTGGCGCTTGAAGGTGGAGAGAGGTTTTTAGGATTCAGGCATGGAAGAAGCTTAGGGGTAGAAATAGGTTTTTAGATTCAGGGTTAATGGTGGTTAGGGGGTCGAGGGGATTTTAGGATTCAGGGATTGGTGGACCCTACGAGTGGAGAGGCTTTTAGGGTTTAAGGATGGTTGGAGATTAGGGCAGAAGACGGGTTGTTTTGTGGTTCAAGGGTTGGCTGAGTTTATAGGTGGAAAAGAGGTTTTAGGGTTCAGAGATGGGTGGAGCTTAGGGGTGGAGGGGGTTTTAAGGTTCAGTGATGATGGAGCTTTGGGGTGGAGAGCATTTTGTTAGGGTTCAGGGATGAGTAGGGTCTTGGGTTGGAGTGGTTTTAAGGGTCAGGGATGGATGGAGCTTTGAGCTACAGAGGACTTTTTAGGGATCAGGGATGGGACAATATATCAACGACTTTACCCCACAGACTTGGAAAAGGTAAATGGGCCCTTATCCCTAAGAATTGTGGATGGCATCGGGGCCTTGAGACCCTTACAGGTGAGTAGTCGCGCTTTACAAGCCGATTGATTGATTGATACTTCACACTGGTGTCAGATAGTGCATTTTAAGGGTTACAATGGCAATGCCACCTCTGTTCTGAGGACCACAAGGAAGGACCCTTGTGCTTGTTCCCTATTCTGTGCCACATGATAATTCACTTTTTTGTCCCCTCCAGTTGTGATTGCCATCCTGTGGGGTCCCAGAGTGCCCAGTGCCACGCCATCACCGGACAGTGCGTCTGCCACCTCGGAGTGGAAGGGGTATCCTGTCACCGATGCCACAACGGCTACTTTGGCTTCTCCAACAGGGGCTGCCGACGTACGTATGGGGGGGCTAATGGGGCTCTCTGCACACACTATATCTTAACTGTATTACCCTCCTGGTATCAGGAGTCCCACTTGCCACAGTAGATTGTGTCTGCATCATCGATTCAGGATGACAGTACTTAATGTCATCCAACTGGTTCAATATTGGCAGTGGTCATAATTAGGGCTCTGGTATTATGGTATTTTTTTCATATTTCCTCTTGTATTTAACCATATTTATATTTTTTATAAATTTTATTGGTATTTATCCATATATATTTTGTGTTTTGATAATAAACGGAGTCGTAAAATGGTATATTTCTACATTTATTCAACTGATAAACAGGCGCTCATACATTGAGGATTGTTGAGTTTTAGCAAATTATGCAGCCAACTGTAACAAAACACTACACCCATATGTAAATATCAGCATTACATACAAATATATATTCACATATGCCTGTATTTAAGGAAATCTCATCCGGTGTTTGAACTCCCCGTGCTGTCTATCTGCTCATCTGTTGCCTGGAATTCATGAAGGACAGCATGGATACTCACTCACAAGGAGCTCATTTTTTGTATTTCTCCACTTTTAAAAACAAATACAGACAGAAAACACATTGCTTTCTTTCTGTATTTATCTGTAAAGATCAGTAAAAACTGAAAACTGTGAGCCTTAGTCATAATATATAGATAAACACCCTGCAATCCATGCCTGAGCACACTGACAGCTCAGCTAGTAACACTTGTCGCACCTTTTCAAATGAAAACACTGTTTTCAGTAAGCTCAGAACGTTGGAACTGAGTACAAGCCAGTGTTTGTTTCACACTTTTTTAGGGTGTCAGATGCTGTGCTGTAGTTGTCAGACAGTCTTTTCTCTGATGTTTTTGGTGCGCCTCTAGAAGGGGCTCGCCGCTGTTATTCCTCTCATGTTTTTTGATGCCCTTCTTCCGATGTGCACAGGATAATCACAAGTTGTCTGTTTCACTGATAACGCCCTACACTTCCTATTTCTTTATCTCATGAATAACAAGGCTGCCTAGTTTTTGATTCCACCTCACGCCTCTTTCTTCCCCCACCCTACACTTCCTATTTCTTTATCTCATGAATAACGAGGCTGCTTAGTTTTGATTCCACCTCATGCCTCTTTCTTCCACCAATAAACACTTCTCAGGGCCGGACTGGCCATAGCGGGCACCGGGCGTTTCCCCGGTGGGCTGCTAGGGTGGGGGCCGTTTTGGGCCCCTGGGGGGCCGTTTCTGTTACCGGGGGCCGGCAATATCGGCCCCCTGTAACAAAACCGGCCGAAACCATCACCTCGCAAACTGCTCAGCTGCACTCCCCCTCACCCGAGGGGGGACCAACTGAGCAGTGTGCCAGGGCTGGTTTCTGTTCCCAGTCCGGCCTGCTTCCTGTTCCTTTATCTCACGACTAGCCAGGTTATCTAGTCTTGATTTTTAAACCTATGCTTCTTTCTTGCTCCACCCCATGTTTAATGTTAATCTCATGAATACCGTGGCTACCTAGTCTTGATTCCACCTCATGCCTCTTTCTTCACCACCCTACTCTTCCTATTGCTTTACTTCATGAATAATGAGGCTGCCTAGGTTTGATTCCACCTCATGCCTCTTTCTCCACCACCCTACTCTTCCTATTGCTTTACCTCATGAATAATGAGGCTACCTAGTCTTGATTCCACCTCATGCCTCTTTCTTCACCACCCTACTCTTCCTATTGCTTTACCTCATGAATAATGAGGCTGCCTAGGTTTGATTCCACCTCATGCCTCTTTCTCCACCACCCTACTCTTCCTATTGCTTTACCTCATGAATAATGAGGCTCCCTGGATTTGATTCTACCTCACGCCTCTTTCCTGCACTTCCCATATCTTTATGTCATGGATACAGCGTCTGACTAGTCCTGTTCCACCTCACACCTCTTTCATTGACCACCTCATACTTCCTGTTTCTGTATCTCTCTTGCAGGTTTTCATCCCTGCCCTCCTTCCTTTGTCACTGTTTCTGACCTTGATCTTCCTCTTCCCTTTCCTGCCTTTCTCTTTCTTCCTCTGTGTCAAAGTCTGATGAAGAGAAATGAGTGTCAGACCCCCAAAGATGAGTTCTGGGGCCCACTGGTGGCAAGCACCGGCACAAATGAAGCACCTTGGCCCTTTGCTGGGAGGAAGTCAAGATAGTACTAAGTGTTAGTGTCCCCGCCCACCCTCACAGCCCTGCTGTGGTGGAGAAGAGTAGTGAGAAATACATTGTACAGGCAAGGAGGTAGCTATCAACAGTGCAGTAGGTGCAGCGGCACCAGAGGTCGTAAGTGCCAATTATGGCAGTATTTTACTATCCATGCACTTGTGACAAAGGGGCCCATTTCCCTTCTTGCACCTAGGCCCATGGCACCCATGCTATGCCACTTGGTGCAGGGGAGTGGTCCTCTGTAAGAAAGCAGGTATTTTTGCACCCCCACGTTTTGCCCCATTTGCACGACTAAATGCTGGTTTGTGCCCATTGAGAGTGCACTGAAGCCTGCTAACCAGGCCACAGTGCTAGTGCTCTTTACCTAAAACAGATATATGTGAATTGGTAACCCCAATTGGCATTGCATTTAATCCCATTATAAGACCCTAGTATATGGTACCAGTGGTACCCAGTGCAATGGAGTTAAAGGGGTCACCTGTGCCTGAAGCACTGTTCCTTCCACCCTGAGTTACACAAGTAAACAGATGACAGCTGGCCTGTCATTGCAGGCTGCAGGAGCAGTGTAAACTGCTCGAACTCGACTTTACCCTCACCATGTGCAGGAATGTCAATGTGCTATTTTTAGGTCGAGCAATAGCTTGCATGCACTATCTGCAAGACCTTTTGCGATCCCTCAACACAACGTTATTTCCGCCTACTGCTTGTGATAGGTTACCTCCAGTGCCCCTCTTAAATGGTGCATCCCCACTCGTTCTGCCAGCCGATAGCTCACTTCGTTCAAGACAAAGGAGCACCGGCGGATTACAGTCTCCTTACGGTTTGCTTCCTTTTTTTTTGTGAGAACTATTTTTTTATTCACTGTAGACCTTTATCAGCACTTTTCTATCTCAGGAGTGTGCTGCTTTCATACACTGCTCCCAACCAGAAGCATGAGATTGGAAAGGTCTAAATACTAATTCCCCCCACCCCCACCCCGACACTCGTGCTTGTCAGACTTGACTCCCACTCGTTATCAGTTTTACTTATAAAGCGCACTGACACAGGTAGGTTTACTGGAGGAAGAACAGCAATGTAACCATGAGAGAGGAAAGGCAGTGGCCCTACGGAAGGACAAGAGTGTTCGCAGCTCATTCAATAGTCACATGGTTTGCTGGAGCTTTCATATTGAGTCCCCAGTACTCAGGGCACAAGTCCTAAACAAGCATTTGCAATGCAATAGGTCTTGCATTTAGGTGAGTTTGAACTATTGGCATTGTAAATGACAATGCCTTTTATTTATGTGTTGATTTTTAAAACATAACTAAAAGGCATAGTCATTTACTACACCAATAGCTTAATCACTTGCAAATGTGAGACCTATTGCATTGCAAATGCTTGTTAATATATGGCAGTGACCCCTGAGGAAGGCCTCCTGAGCCCAAGAGGCAGAGTGCAGTATATTAAAGGCGTGGATTTATCGGTGCAAGCTTATATGTCCCTATAGTGGCTTTTTCTATTAAAGGACACTATATGTGATCCGCGGTCCGTAGGATAACATGAGCTGGCACCCGGGCAAACCCGGGGATGGCAGCTCCAGTATGGTACAGCCAAAATATATTTTGTTTGGTATCAAATCACAGGCCTTATCACCCCTGACACGAATCTCATTTTGAGGACGATGTAGCATGCACTCAGGTAGCTACCTTGCAGGTAGCCCACCTGGTTGCCCTAGCCTTTTCTATTTGCTGTCTGCCAGCCCGTACCTGGTGCCTCAGTAGATGATATATGAATGTGTTTATTTCTGAGTGTTGTACTGTGCTAAATGCTGCCTCCCAGCCACTTTGGAGCATTGTCCTCTTCAGCACTCCGACTGCATTCACCTTGTCCACGATGGACTGCCATAGTCAATTTTTTGTTGCCAATGACACAGTGGAGGTGACGAACAGTTGTTGACGGTGTTTACTACCTCCATTATCAGGATTCTGTTTTCTTTCTACTCTTCTTCTCCTTGGCCTTCCCTGACCCCGGGGTCCCAGGCTGGTCCTCCGTGGGGCTTGTGGGGTTCTGTTTGTCCTCCGTACTTACTCCAGCATTATCCATTGTGCTTCGCTGTTGTTTGGCATTTGTTTTTCTGGTTTTTTTCTACTTTTATGGTGATTTTTCCCACCTGACGCGTGTGAACTGCAGGCCTATTGCTGGTTTTTGCTGATTTTTGTATCACGATTGGCCTCATCACAAGTTTTTTGCGTTCGTGTATCACATTTTTGCGGCACCATTTTGAGTTTATCTCGGATATTTGACGCGTAATCGTGGGTCTATTGCATGGTACCACTGCGTTATTTTCCCACAATAGACTGCGACAAGGAGAGTTGCGTTAAGGTAATTTGGCGATGGTTATCACACGTTCTTGAGAATATCCCCCTAAGTGTGTGGTTATAACCTAGCAAGAGGCCAGGCAGAACACTTGTAGGTTTCCTTGGGCACCCTGGCCCAACTGCACTCCAGACTGAACAGCTCAGTTCTCAGGGGCCTCCAGGATCTCAGCGGTCGGTTCAATCCATAGTTTGGGTTCAAGAAGGTGATTGTGAACCATGCAATCAACCTTGAATTGGATTCTTGGTGGCACCAGGATCCAGTTTCGTGCTTTTCACGATGGTTTCACTTGGTGTGGTCTGGTTCTGCAATCTTTTCATCTTATTGGCGCACTTTTGGAATCCGGTATTGGTTAAATTGCAGCAAACCTAGCACTTCATCCCAGGGGCTCTCGTCTGCTCCCCTGGGTGGTCAGTTTTGGAGTAGGGGGAGGAGCCTTTGGAGCACAGACAGCTGCCTGCTGTTACCTCTGACAATGGAATTAACTCGAAAGTGAAGGTCAGGTTATTACTTTCTGTGGTGTGTCTGGTGCAGCCCTAAATTTGGCTGCAGAAGGTGAAGGGCTGTCTTCAGATCTCCCAGCGCAGCACAGGGGCTGCAGTCTCTGTGTAGGTAGAAGGCGGTCTCTTGCATCTGTGCTCTACACAGTCACATCTTACATTCTTTCTCTTGCATTGCCTCTAGTTCTACTCCAGTTGGGTGTCATCAGCTTACTTAGCCCTCTGCTAGTGAATGTGCCAGGGGGCACAGGCACGTACCAAGAGCAGGGGTAAGGGGCAGGTTTCTGCTATTGTCCATATGACACCGTGCATGTGGGCGAGCCCGCTGACCCAGTGCATAGATGCCTCCAAGAGGCCGAGGAGCCTGTGGGCAGCTGCCCTAGGCCCGGTGTGTTGCATAGCCTAACCCTGGTGCAGGCTATGGGGCTTTCTGTTTCTGTCTGAGGCCTGGAGCTGCAATGCTAGTCATGACGGGGTTGCTTCTATTGACATATTCATATACCTCTCTTGTCCCCCTCACAATGAGCAAGTTAGCGAGTGCCTGAAAGTTGTCCAGATTCCGTGATGCACCACAGTTTCTTCAAATGCGTTTGAGGACAGATTGTGTTGGGAGGGTTGACTTTCCCGTATCTGTGATGCGAGGGGGGACTTTCCCGTATCTGTGATGCGAGCAGCGAGTGGCGGGATTTGCTGGTCCATGTGCCAGGCACTCTGGACTCTTGATGGTCTTATCTCCAGCCGAAGCCTTGTAGTCCTCCCCTTCCACGTACTTAAAGGTAGCAAATGGCCAAGGCTCCCCCACCTCAGTGGCACTGCATGCAAAACCCAGTGCCGGTCCTTCTCTGGTCACGTACCCAGGATGTGGGACGCACTCCCTACTGACCTCAGATGCAACCCCTCCTTCTCTTGCTTCAAAAAGGACCTGAAAATCCTTGTCCTCAACCAATACTTTACTGTCCAACCAACCTAGGCTTCAATAACCTAATGGACCCCCCCCCCTCACTCTAACCTTCAAGGGCGGTGGTTATCTGACTGTGTCAACCACCTCGTCTTTCTCCCCTCACTGGATACATAAGTACTATGTCTTTGCTTTTATCTTTATGCATCCTCATGTCCTGCGATGTTATGCAATTTTTATTTTGTATGTAAAGCGCTCTGATACCCACGGGTCTAGCTAGCGCTATATAAAACTTTATAAATAAAATGGTGGTTTCACTGAGCCAATGGCGCAGGGGAGGGGGTCGGCAGCCCCTCAACAACGAGGGCAGTGATTGGCTGCTGGCTAGGCTGTGATCCAAGAGTCATTTGGTATGCTTCTGGGGGGTGCGTCCGATCGGACCCACCGCAGGCCGTTTGGCGGAAAAGCAGGACCTGACCAGGGAGATATCACAGGAGCCAATCGCGATCTCACTCGAGGCAGAAATTGGGATACGTAGGAAGGAAGGTGTCTAGATAGTGGGAGGAAGATGATACCTAGCGTCTCTGTTAGTTATGCGTCACCATCTGTAAATAAAGCTGTACATATTAAGTGTTACTGCATATGAAAACAGGGAAATGCGGTGTGTTTTGCTGTTAATAATGTTGTAATTAAATACTGCCGGGGTTTTCGACCCCTAATCCAAAGACTTGTGAAAGTTTATGGTTTCAGGGGGTGAGGACGAATGCACGTGGCTGGTTGTGGGTTTGGAGTGGAAGGCCTCGGTGATGCCAGGCCATGTGACATCTGTAGGCGGTGGAGGGGAGGCAGTGGGTGGCGAGGGCACACGATATTCTGGGATGCGTGCAATGACGGGTGTCTGCAGTTTAATACATGGAAGATACAATGCTTCATAGTAAAATGTCAAACAGGGGTTGTTTTTGTAGCCCTTGAAGACAGACTGGGGACTAAACTCAACCCTGGGGAGGTTTTAACGCCATCCTGATGTTGCACCGAGCACAGTGAATGTTGGAGCCGCACACCGGGGTTGTGCTGGGCCGCCTGCCAACAGTGTTTGTTAAATACCATTTCCAATAGATTCATATTCTGGCATAAAACGCCTATTATGCTGTCCAAATAATTAAATGTTTTCCTGGCAGTCTGAAGAGAAACTTATAAAATGCTACAGCACGTCAGACCCTGGCAGCACTGAGAACATTATTTGTCTGCAGCAGGAAATGTTTATTTCTGTTTTCTGTTTTAGAAATGTGCTCAGCGCATATCCACCCAAATAGGATTTCCCAGCGTTAAACAAGAAGCCGAATCAGCCACCCGTAGCACTGACCGCCAAATGTAAACAGCCAGGCCTTCAGTTGTTTAGAAATAGTCATGGCCACTGGAATTGTGCACTTGTGCAGCCGCAGCATTTTTCGCACAATTATATTCACCGAAAAAAACCAAAGGTTTCAGGAGCGTTAAAGTGAGGCTCAGATTTCACTCCTACAAAACCACTGAAATTCAGCAGTTATAGTTACCTGAGCTAGCTATAACTTACGCCTCCACTGTGCACTGCTTATAACCTCACATATTACTTCACTCATGAAATGGTGAATGGCATCTCCGATGAAATCACTGATGACTTCTCTAATTACATCACTGATGACATCATCAAGTGAGTGTAAGTATTTTTAAGAGTTTATGGGTGTTAAATATATATACTAGCCTACTACAAAAGTTACATTAGTATACTAAATGTGCTACTAACATGTGTAATCTCAACGGGTGTGTGAGTGACTGTATCAGTGTGTGACTGGGTGTGTGTGTGTGGCTGTAAGGGTGTGTGAGTGGGTGCCTGAGTGGTTGTATGTGTGTGTGAGTGGTTTTGTGGGTACGTGAGTGGCTGTATGGGTGTTGGGTGTGTGAGTGGATGTAAAGGTGTATAAGTAGGCATCTAAGTAGCTGTGTGGTGAGTTAGTGGGCATGTCAGTGGATGTATAGGTGAGTGAGTCACTGTGTGAGTGACTGTATGGATGAGTGAGAGGGTGTCTGAAAGTTGTCCAGAATCCTTGGTGCAGTGACTGGGTGTGTAAGTTGCTGTATGGGAGAGTGAGTGGCTGTTTGAGAGAGTCTTTGTTTAAGTGAGTGGGTGTGTGAGTGATTGTACTGGAGAGTGTGTGTCTGTGTAAATGACTGCATGGGTGAGTGAGCAGATATGAGAGTGCTTGTATGGATGTGTGACTGGGTATGTAAGTAGATGTCTAAGTGTGTGAGTGCTTCTATGGGTGAGGGAGTTGCTGTGTTGAGAGGCTGTATGGGTGTGTGAGTGGCTGTATAGGTGAATAAGTCTGTGTGTGAATAGCTGTATGGGTGAGTGTATGGGTGAGTGACTGGTTGTATGAGTTGCTGTATGAGTGAGTGAATGGTTGTGTGAGTGGCTGTATGCATGAGTGGGTGTGCGAGTGGCTCTAAGTAGGAGTGAGTGGTTGTGTGAGTACTGGTATGGGTCTGTGAATGGGTATGTGAGTGGTTGTGAAGGAGTATGAGTGGGCATACAAGAGCTTGGATGGACACGTGAGTGAGCATGTGATGGTTCTGTGGATGATGTAATTTCAGATGCCATTATTTATGTTACTGAACATGTCATTACATGCAACATGTATGCAGTGAATAATGTGTAAAGGATTCTCATGTACATCTGACGTACATCCTCCTCCGTGTCTTTTATCTGAAGCTGCGGATTGCCCACTTCAGTGGGAATTGTGGCTTGATTTGTTTCAAGTACATATGGAAGGGGATGAGCGGTCACCTCCAATGAAACATGCATCTTTGAAGCACAGATAAAGTGCTAGGGCCTCAGGGGATTAAACAAACTTGCTGATGTTCATCAAGTGGCGTTAAACAATTACAGGAACACTAGAGAAGGAAAATAATTGTTGTTCTTGAAAGATTCGAATTTTATTCCAGGAGCCAACAAAAAGGGTGAAACACTGACCAATTTGTTTCAGCCTCCAGATGACCAGCTGTTACATGCAGTTTAGAGGATTTGTCATATGAAAAACAAATCAATGACAATTCAATAAAGATTATGGTCAGGTGGTGAGACAGCTCTGAAAGCTGCATTCGAAACAACAAGACGCATTGAACAGTCTGAGAAATGTATTCAGGAAGTAAAGGATGATAAAGTGCTGCCTTCAGTACCTGTGATATCCAAAAATGTGAAGGACGGTAAACATAAGGATTAGGAAAATGAAATTAAGCAAAATGATTGACACATAAATGAAATTTCGGACCAGATGTACAAAATTAGAAATAGTTCAAGTTCAAGTTCAGGAATTTGTATAGCGCACTACTCACCCAGAGGGTCTCAAGGCGCTTGAAGGAGGGTGGGTGCTTTACTTATCGAATAGCCAGGTTTTTAGTTGCTTTCTGAAGGAGAGGTGGTTCTGTGTAAGTCGGAGGTGAGTGGGGAGAGAGTTCCAGGTCTTGGCCGCTAAGTAGGAGAAGGATCTTCCTCCCATGGTGGATCTGTGGATGCGTGGAATTACGGCGAGGGCTTGATTGGATGATCGTAGTTGGCGGGTGGGTGTGTAGAAGGATAGTCGTGTGTTGAGGCATTCGGGTCCTAGGTCGTAGAGGGCCTTGTGTGCGTGGGTGAGGAGACGGAATGTTATTCTCTTGTTGACGGGGAGCCAGTGGAGGTCTTTCAGGTGACCGGAAATGTGAGCATGACGGGGAATGTCCAGTATGAGTCTGGCTGAGGCGTT
Organism: Lissotriton vulgaris; assembly: GCF_964263255.1. Lineage (NCBI taxonomy): Eukaryota > Metazoa > Chordata > Amphibia > Caudata > Salamandridae > Lissotriton > Lissotriton vulgaris. Next base: position 2,003,880,039 of record NC_141693.1, on the reverse strand, counting down.
TTGGATGCGTTGGAGTTTTTTCTGTAGTTTGGCTGTGGTCCCGGCGTATAGGGTATTTCCATAGTCCAGTCGGCTGGTGACCAGAGCGTGGGTGACTGTCTTTCTTGTTTCGGTGGGGATCCAGCGGAAGATTTTTTATAGCATGCGTAGTATGTTAAAGCATGAAGATGAGACGGCGTTGACTTGTCTGGTCATCGAGAGGGAGGAGTCTAGGATGAAGCCCAGGTTGCGTGCGTGATCTGTAGGTATGGGTGCTGTACCCAGGGCCGGTGGCCACCATGAGTCGTCCCAGGCAGAGGGGGAAGATCCTAAGATGAGGACGTCCGTTTTGTCAGAGTTAAGCTTTAAACGGCTGTTCTTCATCCATTCGGCTACTTCTTTCATTCCTTCGTGTAGATTGGTTTTGGGGGTGTTTGGGTCTTCGGTGAGGGAGAGGATCAGCTGGGTGTCGTCTGCGTAGGAGATGATGATAAGGTTGTGTTGGCGCGCGATGGATGCGAGGGGACTCATGTATACGTTGAAGAGGGTGGGGCTGAGTGAAGATCCTTGTGGGACACCACAAATGACTTCGGTGGCCTCAAATTTGAATGGGGGAGGCGGACCCTCTGAGTTCTTCCGGCGAGGAACGAGATGATCCAATCCAAAGCTTTTCCTTGTATTCCGACGTTGTTGAGGCTTTGTATGAGTGTGTTATGACATACTGTGTCGAAGGCGGCGGAGAGGTCGAGTAGCATGAGGGCAACTGTTTCTCCGTTGTCCAGTAGCTTACGGATGTCGTCTGTGGCTGCGATGAGGGCGGTTTCGGTGCTGTGTTTGGCTCGGAAGCCGGACTGTGAGGGGTCGAGGGAATTGTTGGATTCAAGGAAGGCGGCGAGCTGACTATTGACGGCTTTCTCGATGACTTTGGCCGGGAAGGGGAGGAGTGAGATGGGGCGGTAGTTCTTGAGTTCAGAGGGGTCCGCTTTGGGTTTCTTCAGGAGGGCGCTGAGTTCGGCATGTTTCCAGCTTTCTGGGAAGGTAGCGAAATTGAGGGAGCAGTTGATGACATCGCGGAGATGGGGAGCAATGATGGAGTCTGCTTTGTTGAAGATGTGGTGGGGGCATGGGTCAGTTGGTGAGCCTGAGTGGATGGAGTTCATCGGACGGATGGTGTCTTCATTAGTGATTGGGTTCCAGGCGCAAAGGTTGTGAGAGTGCTGTTTTGAATCGGAGGTGAGTGGTGTGGGTTGTTTTTCGGGCCGGTTTTCAAAGCTGTTATGAATGTCGGCGATTTTGTTGTGGAAGAAAGAGGGTAGAGAGTCGCAGAGTTCTTGGGAGGGAGTGATGTCGTTGGTGCCGGCTGTGGGGTTGGTAAATTCTTTGACGATGTTGAATAGTTCTTTGCTGTTTTGGGCGTTGTTGTCGAGTTGATCCTTGAATGCTGTTTTCTTGGTAGATCGAATCAGTTGGTGGTGTTTGCGGGTTGCGTCTTTGAAGGTGGTTAGGTTGTTAGTGGTTGGGTTTTTTCTCCAGGTTTTCTCGAGGGTACGACATAACTTCTTGGATTTCTTAAGGTCATCGTTGAACCAGGGCGCCTTTTTGCTGCCTTGTTTAATCTGGTGGTTTTTCAAGGGTGCTAATTCATCGGCGCTGTGGGTGATCCATTGTCTGAGTTTGGTGGCAGCTCGGTTTGGGTCCGATGATATGGCTGGGGGGTTTTGGTCGAGCGATGTGAAGAGTTGGTCGGTGGTGATTTTGTTCCAGTTTCTTCGAGGGATAGGTTGGGGTGGGATGTGGGTCGTGGTCTTTTTGTAGCTGAAGTGAACGCAGCTGTGGTCCGTCCAATGGAGAGCTGTGGTGTGGTCGAAGGAGATGTGTTTGTTGGAGGTGAAGATAGGGTCGAGCGTGTGTCCAGCTAGGTGGGTGGGGGTGTCAACAAGTTGTTTGAGTCCGAGGTTGGCTAGGTTGTCCAGGAGGGTGATGGTGTTGCTGTCGTTTTTCTTTTCCAGGTGGAAGTTGAGTTCTCCCAGTAGAATGTAGTTCTCGGAGGTGAGGGCATGTGGGCTGATGAAGTCGGTGATGTCTTCATTGAATTGTGTGCGGGTTCCTGGTGGTCTGTAGATGAGGGTGCCTCTAAGTGTGGTCCTGGGGTCAGTGTGGATCTGGAAGTGGAGGTGTTCGGCGGTCGCGAGGTAATGGTCGGAGCTGGTCGTGATTCGGATGGTGTTTTTGTGGACGATGGCGACGCCTCCTCCTGTTTGGTTGGTGCGGTCCTTTCGGATGATCTTGTAGGTGTCCGGGATGGCTATGGCGATGTCGGGCGCTGATGAGGCGTTCATTCAGGGTTCTGTAAGGAAGGCGACGTCCAGTGATGTGGTGTCGAGTAGGTCCCAAAGTTCAGTGGCGTGTTTGTGGACTGATCGGGTGTTCAGCAGGATGCATTTCAGGTGGTTAAAGTCGGAGATGTGTTTCGAGGAGGAGGATTTGGCGTGGGTCCTGATGCATGCGAACTTGCAGGAGTGGCAGGCGAATGGTCCGTGGGTGTGTCCTGGGGTAGCTACGCAGCATTGTGGGGTGCGACCGGGGGTAAGGGCAAGGAGAGTAGCAGCGTCATACGTTATGCGAGTGGGGTTGGGGTTGCGAGGAACGCGAGGACCAGGGGGTCTGGCGCTGGGTGCGGGCCAGGCGCGGACGGGCATAGACTGGCTTACCTTTGGCGCACCTTCGGCGCGCATAGGGCGCGCCCGCTGCGCGTGGACGCTGCGCGCAAAGGCATCTGTCATATGTGGATGGTGGAGGGAGGAGGTGCGAGGGAGGAGCAGCTGGGAGGCGGGAGCGGGGCGGAGAGAGCTGGGCTGGGAGTCACAACAACAAACTACAAGATGGCTGCAAGCCAAATCTAACGCGACGAGATTGGGGCACAATGGCAGTGGAAATGGCAAAGGGCAATGGCACAAGCACAATCAGGCACAAAACGATTATTCAGTCAAGGCAGCAAATCGATAGGTGATTATTGCGCACTTTAGCAATATATCGCTGTGATACAATTCTACTGCAGTATGGCGCTACGATAATGCACACAATTAAACACAAGGAATGCGAGTTAAGCGCTGTGATACAATTCTACTGCAGTATGGCGCTACGATAATGCACACAATTAAACACAAGTAATGCGAGCTAAGCGCTATTGGTAACAGGCAAAGAGCGCTCTGACAGTCTCGCGCTACGATACCAGCTTCTGGGTCAGGGCAGGGAGCAGCGTGGGGAGCGACCGCCGCCGAGGATCTCAGGACGGTCACAGCGCTAGATCGGAACGGTGGAGCCTAACTTCAGTGGGAGGGAGGAGCAGCTGGGAGGCGGGAGGGGGGCGGAGAGAGCTGGGCTGGGAGTCACAACAACAAACTACAAGATGGCTGCAAGCCAAATCTAACGCGACTAGATTGGGGCACAATGGCAGTGGAAATGGCAAAGGGCAATGGCACAAGCACAATCAGGCACAAAACGATTATTCAGTCAAGGCAGCAAATCGATAGGTGATTATTGCGCACTTTAGCAGTATAGCGCTGTGATACAATTCTACTGCAGTATGGCGCTACGATAATGCACACAATTAAACACAAGTAATGCGAGCTAAGCGCTATTGGTAACAGGCAAAGAGCGCTCTGGCGGTCTCGCGCTACGATACCAGCTTCTGGGTCAGGGCAGGGAGCAGCGTGCGGAGCGACTGCCGCCGAGGATCTCAGGACGATTTCCAAATTGTTATTCTTGCTAAATCGTAATTAATGTAATGTAATGTAACCGGTTTTATAAAGCACATGGTTACCCGGAGGCATCCCAGCGCTGCACTAGAATCAGGCTCGAGAGGGAAAAGGAAAACAGAGGGTCACTTGGGGAAAAGGAAGGTTTTCAGGAGCTTCCGGCAACGCGAATGGCAGGAATCCGCACGCAGTTTCGAGGGGAGGGAGTTCCACAGCGAGGCCGCATTCATGGAGAAGCCGCGGTCTCCTGTGCGTGCCTCTTGAATCTTGGCACTCTCGCCAGGCACTCGTTGTCGGAGTGCAGGGGCCTATTAGCCTTGTAGGGCGTAACTAGACTTTTCATAATGGAGGGTCCCTTACCTTGAAGAAGTTTATGGGCGATGCATAAAGATTTAAACTTAATCCTTTCACATGTGGGGAGCCAGTGGAGCGATTTGAGTGTTGGTTTTGCTGACGTCCTAGCTGAGGTACCCATCAATAGCCTAGCTGCGGCATTTTGAGTCTGTTGTAGTTTATTAATTGTGGCTTCAGGGGCCCCCAAAAAAATAGCCTTGTTATAATCTAATCTGGACAAAACCAGTACTAGCAGCTTCCTAGAATGCTGCAGGAAGAGAGGAAGGACTTTCCGGGCAGACCGAAGAAGGCCAAAACAGATTCCTGCCGTTTTTTGTGCTTGTGTTTTGAACGAGAGATCCTGTTCCAAGCAGACCACTAAGCTTTTAATTTCTTTTTTTGGGCTGGGAAGATCCCCCAGACAAGCAGGCCAGATGGTGGTGGGTATTGAGGTCACCTTGTGACCTAGTAGTATGATTTCGGTTTTCGACCCATTCAGTTTAAGAGAGGAATCACACATCCAGGCATATATTTTCGTCAAGCATGAACTAAGACTGTCAGGTCAATGATCAAGTTGGGAGAGTGAGACGACCAGTTGGGTGTCGTCTGCGTAACTTACAATTTTGATCCCAAACGGGACAACCACAACCTCCAGGGGGGCCATATACACATTAAACAATGTGGGGCTTAAAGACGAGCCCTGCGGCACGCCACACTGGAGGGGGATTAAGGCAGATCGTGAATTGCGTTCCCAGACTTGAAAGGTGCGATTATTCAGGTATGATGTTAACCATGCCAGGGCGGACCCCCTTACTCCCACCTCAGCCAGGCGCTGAGTTGGTAAAAACAGGGTCAGGAAGGTGGCCTTTATTATGTGTGGCACCCGTATTAACTAGTCGAAGCTCGTATGATCTAAAATCGAGTTGGAGGTCCGCCGCCACTATATATAGGGGGTCATTAAAGTGGAGATTAAGATCCCCTAGAATGGTAACATTGGGGGTGGAGGACGCCAGGACAGTAACTGTTTCCAGAAGGGAGTTAACAAAGTGGCTGGAGTTCCCTGGAGGGCGATACACTAAGAGGCCTATAAAAGAGGTGGTAGAAGATAATTGGAAGGAGAAATGGCAGCTTTCAGACTCCGAAATGCTGCTATCCTTCACTCTACAGACGAAATAATCTCTGTACAGTATGGCCAGGCCGCCCCCTCTACTAGAGGGCCTGGTCTGAGAATGAATTAAAAACCCCGGGGGGAGTGCACGGACAATGTCGGCCTCTGAGTTAGAGGTTAACCACGTTTCCGTAAGGAACAAGATATCTAAGTCGTGGTCCTGTAGCATAAAATTGATCTCCAGAGAGTGCTTGGGGAGGGACCTACAGTTCAATAGGGCCATATGCAAATGAGTAGAAGCTGGAGGATTATGATTTAATCCCCATGAATGTGGGCTACAGAGACCACAATGAGTATGCACATAGTGACAGAGCGTATTCTTGGGGGGTCTCAGTAGGAGAAGATCCCTCCGTGAGTAACTGATATGAGCGTCAGCAGAAACGGGCATAGATTCTGGCCCTAGGCCCGGCTGGGCACGGACGGGCACAGACGGACTTGCCTCCGGCGCGCCATCGGCGCGCCTGCTGCGCCCACCCGCTGCGCGGACGGGGAGTGTGGCTCACTGGTTAGAGGCGGCAGACCCGAGAGCAGAGGACGGCCCGGGACCAGGGTTCGTTTCCCGGCGCGGCAGGTTTCTGGACCAGGGTCAGCGGACTCGATAATTCTCTCGCCTCGGTGCCCACTCTGATCAGCAATCACACTCGGCAACTCTGGGCATTAGCTTGCCTCATCTTCACTAACGGCCCCACCAGACCGCCGGGGATGCCTGGTCTCACCCTGGAGATACCCATTAAGGGACCATCTCTCAGGGAAGCCAGGAAGGGTTTCGCAGCGGTCGAAGCGCCTTGGGACCCTACGGGTAAGTAGTGCGCTATATAAATGCCAATACATTTACATACATACATTTACACATTTTATAGTGCGAGGGCCCCAAATCGGCCGTAGCACTAGTGCGCTGCGCTGCTCCTCACACAAGATGGCGCCCGATGTCTGCGCCTGGGGGGGAGAGGACCGTAAGCCTATCGAGCCCTAGATCAGCTCAGGAATGATAGCAGAGGTCCCAAGAGGGGGGAGCAACCAAGGAAGGTATAAATGCAGTCAAGTAAGAGTGTAACAGTTGCACAGAGAAAAATAAGTGATTTTTAAAATGCGGAAATATTAAAAAAGCAGGAGCTACAATTCAGAATAAGTGCCCTAGCTCCCGGCTTCCGCCTCAGGAGCGCTAATTCTGGCGAATTACTTGCCTTGCTTTTAAGCATGCAATTTATAGTGCGAGGGCCCCAAATCAGCCGTAGCACTAGAGCGCTGCCCTGCTCCTCACACAAGATGGCGCCCGATGTCTGCGCCTGGGGGCGAGAGGACAGTAAGCCTATCGAGCCCTAGATCGGCTCAGGAATGATAGCAGAGGTCCCAAGAGGGGGGAGCAACCAACGAAGGTATAAATGCAGTCAAGTAAGAGTGTAACAGTTGCACAGAGAAAAATACGTGTTTTTTAAAATGCGGCGATATTAAAAAAGCTGGAGCTACAATTCAAAATAATTGCCCTAGCTCCCGGCTTCCGCCTCAGGAGCGCTAATTCTGGTGAAATTAAGAAATCCCAAGTCCTAATGTAAGAAACCTCAAAACGTTTAATTAACAATTCCCAGTGGGTTTCAAATCAACCTACCCCATGAATAATAATGAGGTAGGTCGCAGTTTGTGTCTCGTTACGAAAGATAGCCATCCCAGGAATGGTGTTCTACTGGGGTCAGCAGACCACCATGTCTGTGATTGCTTGTAAATAAAGCAATTTTTTTAAAACTCAGTCTGTTTTCCTTAAATCAAAAGTGAATGTGCTTAAAAAAAAAAACATTTTTTAGAGCAGGCAGTGGTTCATGGGCCCACTGCCTGTTCTTAAAAATATTTTGATAAAAACTCTTAATGCGGGATGGGGTGACAACAAAACTCAGCCAAACTGCATGGAGTTCAGCGAGCGGTGGGGTGGGTTACCTTGTGCCGTTCACACTGATTTTTAGCGATGGGTGTTAGTTATGTTATGTTATGTTATGTTATGTTATTTTGTGTCTTTTATAGCGCTCGGTTACTCAAAAGAGTGTCCCGGCGCTTTATTGACAACCTGAAAAAAGACAAACACAACACACAGATTAAAAGAAACAGGGTCAGCAGAGTACGGAAATCTAGGAAGCAAAAAGCCACGTTTTCAGGCCCTTCCTAAAAGCCAACAGATTTGAGGTGCTACGTAACGTCAGGGGAAGAGAGTTCCAAAGCTGTGGGGCCCGGAGCAAAAAGGAACGACCTCCCATACGAGCCCTCCTCACACCAGGGACAATGGCAAGGAACATCGACTCTGACCTCAAAGATCGGGAAGGACGATAGGAGACGAGCCTCTTCTGAAGATATTTAGCCCCTGTGGCTTAAAAGGCCTTGTGAGCGAGAGTTAAGGCTTTAAAAACTATCCGCTGTCGGATAGGCAGCCAATGAAGCGACTGCAGCAAGCCAGAGACTCTGACTCGCCCATGCAGGCCAAAAATGGCACATGCTGCCGCGTTCTGGACCACCTGCATCCGTTGCAGGAGATATTCTGGCAGGCCAAGATATAGGACGTTGGAATAGTCCAGTCTTGAACCGATCAAGGCCTGTACCGTAATCCTCCTGTGGTCCTCAGAGAGCAAAGGGAAAAACTTCCGAAGCATGCGGAGAAGACCAAAGCAGGTGCCAGTGAGGGCAAGGATCTGAGATCTTAAAGTCAGACCATTGTCAATTTTGATCCCCAAATTCTCAGCTGACTGAGACGACCGCCCCGGAGGAGACATGTCAGCAGGCCACCATACCTGCCGGTCCGGATCGGATTGACAACCGAAGAAGAGCACCTCCGATTTATCTGAGTTGCACTTGAGGCTGTTCAGTTGGAGCCATTTAAAAACAGCCCCAAGGCATTCACGGATACTCTCTCCATCAAAATCCTCTCCTTTCCGACAGGTAAAGAGCAGCTGGGTGTCATCTGCGTAGGATACGATCTGGGCCCGAAGGATTCGGCCAGAGCCGCCAGAGGGGTCATAAAGATGTTAAAAAGAGTCGGGCTCAATACAGAGCCCTGCGGGACTCCGACTCCCAATGGCGGCATCTCAGCAGAGCTAGAGGAGGCCCAGACCGTTTGTCGGCGGCCGGCCAGAAAAGATGTAAACCAGCTGAGCACCGTCCCCCTCAGACCGATCTCATGAAGTCTGACGAGCAGATCCTCATGGGGGACGGTGTCGAAGGCCGCCGACAAGTCAAGCATGATCAACATGGCTCTGCCACCCAGGTCCAGCGTCTCCTTGATGGCCTCAGACACCTCCAGCAGCGCCGTCTCAGTGCTGAGATTAGGACGAAAGCCCGATTGAGTGGAATGAAGCAGATCGTGTGATTCCAAAAAATTAGAAAGCACGTTATGCACGTGCTTCTCCAGGGTCTTAGCCAGTGCAGGGAGAAGAGAAATAGGTCTGTAATTGGCCAAGACCTTGGGGGCCAAGCAGGGCTTCTTGATAAGGGGAATGACCATAGCCTGTTTCCAAGCCGAAGGGACCACACCCTGGCTCAGAGAAAGATTCAGAAGGGGGTTGACCAGCGAATTTACCACTGCCGCCATCTTCGCCAAAAATTTGGCCGGACATGGGTCGAGCGGCGATCCAGATTTAAGATTGGCTAAAAGTGTCAGTGACGAAGCAGTTGAAATAGGCGGAAAGTCTGACAGGACTGGCCCTAGGGGAACCGATGGAATTAGACCAGCCTCAGAGCAAAGAGAGGCAACGGCCGGCCGCGGTGGAAAGGAGTCCTGAATCTGCTTCATCTTTGTAGTGAAGAAGCATGCAAGATCCGATGCCCACGTCTCTGTGGGGGCAGTCTGGGTCGCATTCAACCATGGGACGATAAATTCCCTGACGATCGTGAAGATCTCTTTGCAGGAATTCGAGGCATCCTCAATCCTCCTAGTAAAGTAGCTCTTCTTCTCAAGGAGAACATCTCGGTGATAGGCTTTGACCACGGTTCTGTAATCGAGTCTGGCAGCTGGATCGTACTGAGCTCGCCAGGCCCTTTCCGCTACCTTGCACTGCCTGCGGGAAGCAAGCAGCGCTCCAGTGTACCAAGGAGCAGAAACCCGTTTAGGCGATGAACGGGGGGCCCTCAACGGGGCCAGATCATTCAACCTGTCCACAAACCAGGCCTGCAAGGACTCCAAGTCCCTGTCCAAAACCCCCGTAAGAGGGCAAGGATGTTCGTACAGTGCCTGTGACAACATTTCTGGAGTCACCCGGTGAAATGCCCTTGACGCTGATCCTAGCTGCCTGGGGGCACTACTCAGGGGTTTCTTATTGCCCGGTATGTAAAAGTTGACCAATCGATGGTCAGTCCATAGGACCGGCAGAAGTGCCGTCACCTCTATGGGGGACGTAGAAAAGACCTGATCCAAAGTATGGCCTTTGTCATGCGTTGGTTCAAAGAGATAGGGGGCTAAGCCCAAGGGAGCCGTGATATCAGATAGTTTAATCACGTCTGGGTCCAAAGCATCGTCCATGTGAAAGTTGGAGTCACCGGTTAAAATGCAATGGTCCGCTCTCATGGCCAACATTGACATGACAGACTGGAGCTCTTCAAAAAAAGTACCTGCTGGACCAGGGGGTCTGTACACTAACAGCCCTTTCACTGACTGATGCGGCGCCAATGATAAAGAAAAGGCTAGGGATTCAGACCCTTTGATAGCCTCAGTGGGAATAATAGAACATACAACAGCTTTCTTCACCACGAGTGCTACCCAGCCGCCCCTTCCTTCCAATTCATCCTGCCTGTAGATGCTATAGTCTGAAGGGATCGCAGAAGCGATATCCGGGTTGAAGAAGCTCCTAGCCAGGTCTCTGTAAGCATCAGGCACACCGGTTTTTCCGTAGTCAAGAGGTCAAAGAGCTCCAGAGCGGGACTGCGCACTGACCTGGTGTTTAACAGCATTCAAAGATGCTTCACAGACGCCACCTCCCGATCAGAGAGTATCCGTGGAACAGTGCCTGGCGACCAGCCACAACCCGGGCATCTACTCTTGCCCCTATAGCGACCTGGAAACACCTAAAGCAAACGCACGATACCTTTTGTAAGGACCGCAGTTGCGAGGATGTATAGCAGACCATGATAGCTCCAGAAGAAATCTGTCCACCCAATCCAGGCCTCCCGACGCTCCGACCGCCTCCGGGACGCTGACGGGCGCAGACGGGTAGGACTCTGGCACGACTCCGGCACAGCGAAGGCACGCCCGCTGCGCAGGTCCGCTGCGCGGAGGAGGGAGCTTTAAATAGGAGTCCCTCTGGACATCCGGAGCGCTAGACCGCTCACTGTTGGTGTTCCTCGTACTAACACCACTCCAAGATGGCACCCGTTCTTACCCCACCACTATCCGGAACCGGACCCGTGAAATGCGGTGGTTACCAATTATAATGCAGGTAAGAGGGCCCTAGATGCTAGCAGCTAAAAGCAGGGGTTAAATAACAAAAAAAACAAATAAAATGAGAAAAAGGGAGCGTTTAAAAGAGAAGCGCGATAATAAAGCGCCAAGCGTTTGTGCAGTCTTCAGTGTCTCATCAAGGGCTTTCCCCCGGATGCTCGCCTTAAATAGGAGTCCCTCTGGACATCCGGAGCGCTAGACCACTCACTGTTGGTGTTCCTCGTACTAACACCACTCCAAGATGGCGCCCGTTCTTACCCCACCACCCGGAACCGGGAGCCGGACCCGCGAAATGCGGTGGATACCAATTATAATGCAGGTAAGAGGGCCCTAGATGCTAGCAGCTAAAAGCAGGGGTTAAATAACAAAAAAACAAATAAAATGAGAAAAAGGGAACGTTTAAAAGAGAAGCGCGATAATAAAGCGCCAAGCGTTTGTGCAGTCTTCAGTGTCTCATCAAGTTAGTCCGGGTGGGGGTGTGGCTTGGACGCCAATGGCGGTGGTCGCCTGAGAGCTCGGCTCCGAGATTGAGCCCGCATTTATCCTGAATCCTGAGGGTCTTAAGCGCTCCGACCCCCTCAAATTGAAGAGCGTCGTGAGGCCGACTTGGTGGAGCACCTGAAGAAACCCGGAAACCGACTGGTCTCAACGAAAACCGAAGTTGAGAGGGAAGCGGAGCGGAGCTCAAGATGGCGCCCGCACCAGCTCGATAGAACTGGCGAGAATCTCAGCCCGGAAGAGACCGCCGACTCTGTGCTCGTCTTCTTTCCATGTCTCCCCTCGGAGAAGTGGCGGTCCATCCGACAACCCGGGAGGTTACAGACACCGAAGGCCTCCCCGGAAGATCGCTGATCAATCTGCCGGCATTGCGAAGGCCCTCACTGTCGGAGGGCGTGGCTGGAGGCGCTGAGCCGCCCGAGACGTGCAAACTTACTCCGCCGAGATCCTGACACTAACGATAAGGGTGCTCGATGCCGTTGAGTCCGGAACCCCTCGGGTCCTGAGGAATATTACAAGCGGCGATACAACACTCGGATGTCCCGCCGGAGGTTCGGCTACATCGGTGGCGGAAAACCGAGGCCCACCTCGATCCGCCGAGAACACGTTGCCTGGCGGTGATCGCTCCTACTTCCCCCCTCTGCTGCTCCCGGAGACTCGGTTGTGACTCATCACGGGAGGGCTAACTAGTGGAGGAACTCTACACCACTACGCTGGGAAAGGTAGAAGGCCTATATCACCACGGCCGTGCACCGGAAGGCAATCGGTTGAGACCCCCTCCTAGCTGGTCATCTGTCGAGCCTCCTACTGCAGAGTACGGCTGCCATGGGGAAACCGAGGGGTCTTAAAAGTGACACTCCAGCCGTCTCGGACATGGAGGCTACGGATAAAGAAGATCGACATGACCCAGAGAGACCCGTAGGCCCTCACCTACAGCAACAATTTGATAGGATCCTAGAGGCGATCGCAGATACACGATCAGCCTTACAACAGGACATTGTTCAAGTCGCAACGAGTTTGGGTCTTCTCAGAGCGGACCATGGTAAGCTCTCGGACAGGGTCAAAGAGGTGGAAAGCTCGGTGGGGGTCCTAGAACCAGCGCAAAAGACCCTGGCAGCTACGATAAAAGATGCCCTAACCCGGATCGGTGAGTTGGAGAGACGAGCGGAGGACGCTGAAGGGCGCAATAGGAGGAATAACATCCGTGTGGTGGGCCTACCGGAGAAGATTGAAAATGGCGACATGGTGGCTTATATGGAGAATTGGCTCCGGACTGCAGTGGCTCCTGAGGGGCTCTCCTCCTTCTACACCCTGGAGCGGGCACACAGGGTACCGGCCAGGCCTCCTCAACAAGGCCGTTCCTCGCGCCCGGTGGTGGCGCGATTATTTCATTTCCGGGACAGAGATCTTCTCCTCAATGCCGCCAGGCACAATGGCCAGTACCAGGTGGAGAACAGTCAAGTGAACATTTTCCCTGACTACACTTACGAGACCCAGCGTAAGCGGACCTCTTTCCTAGCGGTCAAGCGAGAGTTGGGGAGCGAGGGCATTCAGTACTCCCTACTCTTTCCAGCGAAACTCCGCATCATCCTTGATGACACGACCAAATTCTTTGAAAATCCGGAGGACGTCTGCAATTGGCTTGAACTGTACAGAGCTGGTAAAGATGGCTTCGGTTCCTCCTTTCAACCGACGTCGGAGGCTGGACAACAACGGAGATCCAAAAGACTTCGGAGCCGCCGCGGTAAACCGGGCAGACCCTCGAAGGTGGAGACTGCAGCCGAGCGGCGAGGAGTGTTGGAAATGGTTTCCAACTTATCTGGCTCCCAAGGCGGACTCATCACCGAAGACTCGGAACCTGGCGGAGATGGGGGCCAATCGGACACGGAGGACTCGGAGACTGACAGTGTGAACTTACCTGTGATTACTCCTGACTTGAAATGAAATGAAATGAAATGAAATTTGGGACTTCTATAGCGCATGGCTGCCCGTGAGCGTTCCAGCGCTGAGATTGCAAAACCTCTGGGGTTAGAAGCAGGGGGGTAGGGAGGAAAGGTTATTGCGGGAAGAGGTGTGTCTTGAGTAGTTTCCGGAATTTCAAATAGTTGGGCTCGGAGCGAAGATGAGATGGCAGAGCATTCCAGGTAGTGGCGGCAGTAACCGAGAAGCGACGTCCCCCAGTACGGGCTTTTTTGGTTCTGTGGACTGTGGCCAGATGACCTTGGGCTGAGCGTAGTGGCCTGTTGGGTCTATATGGGAAGATCATGGTCTTTAGCATTGGGGGGCCTTGATTCTGCATGGCTCTATGAGTGGTACAAAGGGCTTTAAATTTGACCCTTTCGCGGATCGGCAACCAATGTAGGGCCTTAAGAGCGGGTCTGGCTGAGGCTCTGCGGGAGGTCCCTGTGAGGATCCTTGCAGCGGCATTTTGTGTTCTTTGAAGAATATTGATCGTAGATTCTGGGGCAGCCAAAAAGAGAGCGTTGCAGTAATCTAGTCTTGATAAGACTAGACCTTGGATGAGCATTTTTTGTGAGGGTACCGGGAGTAATGGGAGGATCTTTCTGGAGGAACGCAGTAACCCCACACATGTACCTGCTGTTTGTTTTGCTTGCGTTTTTAAAGAGAGGTCCTGTTCAAGCCAAAAACCCAGACTTTTGAGTTCTGTCTTGGGTTGTGGGAGGGGTCCTAGGCATGCTGGCCACATAGCAGAGGGAAGAGATGACATTTTGTTTCCCAGCAGCATGAGCTCAGTTTTCGAGCCATTGAGCTTGAGCCTTGAGGTTGACATCCAAGCATGAATTCCTTCTAAACAGTCGTGGAGGTTTTTAAGTTTGTCCTCTTCCAGTGAGAAAGATACGATCATTTGGGTGTCGTCAGCGTATGTGACAGCTTTTATCCCAAAGGGGGAAACCACGTCTTCCAGGGGGGCCATGTACGTGTTGAAAAGTGTAGGGCTCAATGAAGAGCCCTGGGGGACCCCACACTGGAGGGGAAGGATATCGGATCGCATATTCCCTTCGCAGACCTGAAATGTTCTGTCTTTTAGAAACTATGAGAGCCAGCTAAGTGCTGTGCCCCTCACTCCCAAATTGAAGAGGCGCTGAATCAGAATTATATGATCCACCGTATCGAATGCAGCGCTTAGATCCAGGAGGATCAGTAGGACCGATCCTCCCGAATCCAAGATGCATCTGGCCTCCTCGACCACTTTCAGGAGGGCTGTCTCAGTCCCCTGACCTGGACGGAAACCTGTCTGTGTGGGACGAAGGAGATTGTTGGTCTCAAGGAAGGCTGACAGTTGCTGGTTGACCACCTTCTCTGCAATCTTACTTAAGCCTGGTAGGAGAGAGATTGGGTGGAGGTTGGTCAGATCTGCGGGGTCCATGCCTGGTTTTTTCTGTAATGCCTTGACAATGGCGTGTTTCCAGTTGGGGGGGACCACTCCTTGACTAAGAGAGGCGTTGATAAGGCTGGTGGCCAAATGAGAGATGGTAGGTCCAACTTGTTTGAGGATGCGGATAGGTGCTGGGTCGTTGGGGGAGCCACTTTTCAAGTCTGAGAGGGCTTTCAGAAAGTCCTCATTGGACAGCTGATTGAAGCTGTCAAGAGATAGGCTGGTGATGGGGGCTGGTGGAGCTTCCAGGGGGTTGTTATCAGCTTTAGGTGGGAGTGAAAGCAAAATATTAGAGATTTTATTTTGAAAGAAACAGGCTACTTGGTTGCATCTGGCAACTGTGGGTTGCTGATTCGAGGGGGTATTGGGTATTTTGAGGAGCTCTTTGACTATTTTGTAAGTCTCTCGGGATGAGTTGGAGGCAGCTTTGATTTTTTTATCAAAGAAGGAAGCTTGAGCCGCTTTTCGCGGCTCAAGGCCTACTGAAGGCTGAAGGCCTACTAGATGGGCAGGGATGAACTCGGTGAGCTGATTCCATTTGGGTGGGGGAATATGACGGAGGGTGAAGGGTCTATGGAAGTCGCTGCTGGGCCATGGATTACCGGATGGGTGGGGGTGGCTTTCTAAGCCCGATATTCATGATCTGGGGCTCGGTCAGGTCTCGGTAGCCTGAGACTCGGTGACCCCTTATTGGCACTTGACCCCCTCTCGGCCCTTAAGGCATACCTGCGGTGGCTACCGTAGGGTTAGTTGGGAAAGGGGGGGTTTCTGAGGGTACGGTTTGGATGGGGACTAGATGGTACTATTTGGGACCTGTTTCGGGGGGGGTGGAAGGGAATTTGTTGCAGGGGAAAGTTCTGTTGTTATTGGGGGGGGGAGACCGCCATTGGTGTTGAATTGATTGTAAAACTGTCTATAACTGAGCATTGCTGGAGGAACCTAGATGAGACACTATGGGACAATGGCTGATGTCACTAATCTGAAATCTATCACTTGGAATGTGCGAGGCCTTCACACCATGTCCAGACGGCACAAGATCCACGCTTACCTAGTGCGTAGAGGGGTGCAGATAACGCTGCTACAGGAGACACACCTTACTAAAGCAGAAGGGCTGGCGCTACAGCGTAGGTGGAGAGGGCAGGTATACTACACCACATACTCAGCTTACGCGAGAGGGGTGCTGATCTGGGTGCGGGCTGGGGTACCCCTACAGTTACCAAATCTGTGGTGGATCCGGAGGGACGATACGTGGCAATTTCTGGCACATTGGGGGGTAGGGAGCTGAACATTTGTTGCATTTATGCGCCTAACATGGATCAACTCGCTTTCCTAACCAGGCTATTGGGCTCCTTGGCCCGTTTCCTGTTGGGGACCCTCCTGATGGGAGGGGACTTTAACTCGGTGGAGGACGTTGATATTGATCGTTCACATCCCCCCCTTCCGGACTCCCCAGTCCGACGGGTGGCTAAAGGCAGGAGGGAGTGGCAGACTCATTGGGGGCTGACGGACATTTGGCGAGCACAACACCCAGGTACTAAGGACTACTTTTACTTTTCTGGTATGCATGAACTGCATGTGAGACTGGATGGGCTGTTGGGATCGGCGGAACTAGTGTCCGCGACCGTGCGGTCTGAATACTTGACCAGAACCATCTCTGACCACAACCCTCTGCTAGCGGATTTTCGATGGTTTCCGGGTGTCCCTAGTGTACCCACTTGGAAGCTGCGCCCCGAGATATTGGAGGATCTAGTGTTCAAGACGGACCTAGAGAATAAAATCGCTGAATATTTTGTGGCGAGCGAGGGCACAGCTGGATCGAGGGCCTCGGAGTGGGATGCTTTTAAGGTGGTGGTTAGAGGCTACTGTATAACTAAGAAGGTGGGAATGCAACGGATCATCCTTGATGACCTGGCTAACGCTGACCGGAAACTCCGCGAAATGGAGCTTCTCCGCCCCGGCCAACCGGAACTTCAGGAACGGACTTCCGCAGCGAGGGAGGCGGTAGCTGTAGAAGTCGAACGATTGCGTTGTTTCGACTACAAGGCCTATGCCACCAGGTCACTTACAGAAGGGGATAAATCGGGCGCACTCCTAGCCTGGCTGGCCAATCCCATGAGACGAACCACCCCAACGGTGACAATGCGCACCGCGGAGGGAACCGAGGTACATACCCAACCAGAGATACTAGACTGCTATCTGAAGTATTATGAAAGGCTATATTGTAGTAGGCTAACTCAGGACACTGCCCAGATTGATGATTACTTACAGAACTTGCAGATCCCTGCACTGGAACCTGAAATAGCGAAGGACTTGGGGAAAGATATAGAGCTCGGTGAAATTCGTAGCGCCATAAAGGGGATGGCGAGAAACAAGACCCCGGGTCTCGACGGGCTCCCGGTGGAATTTTACTCCACCTACGTGGACCTCCTGGCCCCCCGACTGTTAGTGGTATATAGGGAAGCGAAACGCCTGGGACGCCTCCCCGGCTCGATGTGCGAAGCCTTAGTAGTCCCCCTCCTCAAACCTGGCAGGGAGGCCGATGACCCAGCATCTTATCGACCGCTATCGATGCTAACGGTTGATTATAAAATTCTGAGTAGCATATTAGCGTTGAGACTGTTAGGTCACATGAGCTCCTTAGTACATGAGGATCAAGCGGGATTCATCCCTAAACGCAACACGACTATGAATATCCGTCGCTTATTCCGTTTACTAGAGGAATCCCATGCAGAGGCCCCGTGCCCCTTAATCCTTTCGATTGACCTGGAAAAGGCCTTCGACAGCCTAGAATGGGAATATTTACGTAGGGTGTTAGCGCATTTTGGTCCGGGGGAGGGGTCTACCCGATGGACCATGGTACTATATGCCTCGGCGACGGCCAGAGTGAGAATGGGCCCGCTGGTCTCCCAACAATACTCAGTGGAACGAGGCACGAGACAGGGATGCTCGCTATCCCCTTTGCTCTTTGCACTCGCGGTAGAACCGCTGGCTTTGTCGATTCGGACTGGGGCCTACTTCGGTGGGCTACAGACCTTATCGGGGCAACAGTACATTTCCCTTTATGCTGATGATTTGCTGCTCTTCCTCGAGGATTCGGACAGTGCCCTGTCCTGGGCTGACACGGCCCTCACGACCTTCGGAGAGATCTCGGGCCTCAAAGTAAATTGGACCAAAACTTGCTTGTTTCCGGTTCGAAAAGGGGAGTCCAGACCTGACACCGTCAGAGAGATCAGATGGGAACCTAGCTGCCTCAAATACCTGGGAGTATATGTATATCATGACCCTACCGATCTCCTAGACGGCAATATAGCCCGATGCATTCGCGCACTACGAGGCAGTATGGACTTTTGGCCCACCTTGCCGTTGTCGGTGGCTGGCCGTATAGCACTGTTGAAAATGGTGGCACTCCCTCGGCTGTTATATTACTTTCGAGTGCTCCCGATTTGGATCCCGCCGGCCACCTTCCGGCTCCTGGGCTCCATGTTGGTGGCGTTCCTCTGAGGATCGGGCCGCCGAAGAGTGGCGCTCAGGACCCTGATGAGGCCGAAACCGGAGGGGGGCCTAGTGGTCCCAGACTTCGAAAAGTACTATTTAGCGGCTCAATTGCAAACCTTTACCCAGGAGATAGCGAGGGAGTTCCGAGGCCCGGAGGAGGGGAAGAGGTATGCCCAGACATATTATATCCTACATTGCATTGCGTCAACGTCTAGTTCTGAAAGACCTCACGCTCGAGGAACGCACTATACGATTATGCTGGAATCGTGCCCATGGCCGAGGGGAGCTGAAACACCCGTTTGCTCCGGAGATTCCGCTGGGTATGATCACGGCCTTGCCACACGGGGGAGACTGGTCACGCTTAAGACACTGGGAAGATGCAGGCCTACAGCTAGTGGAAGACCTCTATGAGGACGGAATGTTGCTGCCCTTCCAAGAGATTCTGGACCGCTTTGACATTCCCCGAGGCGACTTCCTACTCCACACAGCAGTCACTCGAGCGATCCAGAAGCACTGGCAGAAGGGTGTGGAGGAGCCACCAACATCACCGGTGTGCCAATATGCCATGATGTCGTCGGGGACGGTCAAGGCGGTAACGTGCTTATATTCTAGAATGATCAACGAAGGACTACCCCCGCTTGATACATTAAGGACTCGGTGGGAGGCCGACATTGGGAAAGATATACCGGAAACCACATGGGACAACTAATGCGTCGTGCCTGGAAAGGAACGTGCCACGCCCGGTTTCAATTGGTTCATTTTTACGTACTCCACCGAGCCTACCTGACTCCGGCGAAAATTCAACAATATTTTGCCTCAGATACAGCGGCCTGCCCCAGATGCCGAACACCTGCGGCGGACCTTATACATATGCTGTGGTTGCCCAGCGCTGTCCTCATACTGGCTGCTGATAGGTGACACCCTCAATGGAGTCACTGGGAGATCCCTGACCTTTGACGCGGCGGTGGGGGTCCTACATTGGTTCCCTCATACCCCCAAAAACAAAATCTCCAGTAAGTTCATTGACCTGGGGCTCATTCTAGCAAAGAGAGAGATAACTAGGCACTGGAAGGCACGAGTTGGTCCAACAGGCAGTAAATGGCACAATGAACTTCTGAAATGGGCTATGGGGGAGGGCACCCTGTGATACCAACTGGCGAGGCGACAGCAGAATGAGAAGGCGCTAGAAGCTTCACAGGAATGGGAGACATTGGTGCAGGCCTTGCGCGATTACAGATCTTCCAGCGATTCTGAGAGTGATGATGCAGCACAACCTGAGTCCCATTAGGCATACATCATACTGGTCTTCTATACAGCAGGAAAAGGTTTCCTCCCACAAGCTCTTATCACACACACACCACACTGATGGCGGGGCTAGGCGAGGGGGGGGTGGATAGAGGTAGGGGGGAGCGTAGGATACTCTCATTTCATTACATTATCACTTTGGTTTTTCATACTGCGTGATTAGTTCCCGATCCTCTGGGGAGTTGGGTTGGGTGGGACATAGGGGGGGTTTTTTAGGATGATTTAGAAAAGCAGACGAAGATCTTTCATTTATTCAGATCGACTCCAGCGGACTTTCAGACCCTCATGTGTGGACTCATCGCAGGCGCCGCCCGACCTTCGGGTTGTGGGCTGAATGGCTGCGTACGGGAGGTGCTCCCCCATCGGGGGTCTATTGCTTCTGTTTTCCTTTACAGATATGTCTCTGATCTATTATGTAATTTTGGCTGATTCCTGCAATAAAAATATATTTAAAAAAAAAAAAAAATCAAGTTAGTCCGGGTGGTAATCAGCCTTGAACGACATTGCGCACAGTGCAAGAGGGCACTGCTTCCTTCTGCCGCTCGAGTATAATTTCTACTCGAGTGGCAGCTTCCTCATCGCGAACGGAAGGTTTCTTAACATGAGTTGTAGCAACCATCTGTGACCGTCCGTGTCGAGAAATCTTGCTGGAAAGTGGTCTAGCATTCGATTTTCCTCACTTACCAACTTATCGCTGATATGGAAGTGTACGTGGAGAAAAACAAGTTATTAACCAGATTATATCGTATGACGAAAGCTGGGAACTCGGTATTACACGCATATATATTAAATTTGAAAAGGTCTGTAGTTCCGCAGTTTGAGGGTCTGTGGTTCGGTTGTTCCGAACCTGTTCAATAAAGGTCGTCGGAAATGGACGATTTTGGTATCAGCGGACCGCAAATGACGAGTGTGGTATGTACGAGTGTTTTCGTCATAATCGATCAATGAGAACACTATGTATTCAGGGATTTCGTTTTGAACCCTCGGGTTCCATTTTGTGTACGGCAGCCATTTTGTGTGGTGGCCCTCACATAGGCCGATGACTATGGCCGAGCGGGTCCTTGGGACACGTACACCTTAGCTGACTCTTGAATGACCTGGTCGAACTGACTCCCTTGCCCGAGGCTGACTTCGCTGAGCCAGTTCCTTGTTAAACAGCTGGTCAGATAAAGATCAAAGAGCAGGACATGCCGAAGTTTACAGTACACTGCACCCACCTTCCTATCTTGTTTCTAATCTGTTTCTGCTCCTTCCTTTACGACATAATCACTGATTTGGGCTGAGCTTTTACGATGGGTTTGTCCGGCCTGATCGAACAGGATGTTGAAATGTGCTTGGTCATTTCTGGTGGGCTGGACAACGGAAAATGGGATTGTCGTCATGCACTACTTTTGAAATGTCATTCTGTGATTGGTTAGTTTGTACGAAATTGATGCTAGCCTGGAATGCGATTTTTGGCATAAAAGACCATGCTTTGCTCATTGAATTTGTTCAGTCTCTAGCGAACCACCCGTGTGTACTTCGTAGACCTCTGTTCCTGGTTGCAGACAATAAACTTTGGTCTTTGACGTCATCAAGAAGTGTCCCGTGTCTCTGTTTGCAGAGGCAGGGGAACTCGAAGACATCGGGCATTTTCCCTGGCTCCGCTGGGTTCTAAAACCCGGTTCTTCAGTTGGCGCCCAACATGGGGCGACTTCAGCGGTACCGGTCCAAGCCCGAAGATCGTGAGGAGCTTCGTGTGAAAATTCTGGAGGAAGGCCTGCCACTTCATCGACCCCTGTATGTCGTCGTGGTCTGAAAGTCTTCGCTGCGAGGTTCCCCGCTTTCCGACGGCTACAAAGGACTGCTGCCCTGACTGTCGCCCTGTCTTGGAGCCATAAACGATTTGTAGAGCGAGACGATAGACGGGTCTTCTGGTGACGCCATCAACATTTCAGTTAAGAATGAGTGGAGCGTCTCCCAGTCCTTAGTTTGTTTTGGTATCCCTTCGAGGATCGCTTTGATTTGGTATCTGCAGGCCCCAAAGCCAAGGGACTTGTGTATTCATGAGACTATTGTTTTAAGGTTTCCCTTGAAGTTTGAAGCTAGACTAGTGAGCGAAGATGCCTGGTTTTAGCAGATTTGGAAAGATATTTGTTTTTGGTTGTTCTAGGGATTCCCGATTGGAGGATTCGTGTCCGGTTCCTCCGATTTGAACTCCGACCTATGAACTCTATGTGAAGCATGGTGTGTGCACCATCGGATATAATGACATTTGGGTTAAATATACGAGCAAAGACGGTGTCCTACAGTGGCCCCGTTATGGTAGTTTTGAAACAGAGATTTTAGACAATCTCGAAGTTAAATTGTTTAAGAAAAAAGCCCGGCCGGCAATGTTTGACTCTTTCCGCATATGGTGAAAAGAAGCCAAACAGAAAGCAATTAAGCTAGCGAAGATGAATAAACAAGAACGAGGTTTGTCAATGGTGCAAGCTGCTATAGCGTTTAGGGATAATTAGGAAGAGCAAGAGAGCGAACAGATGCTCAGGGTTAGGAAGTTAGCGGTAGATAAGTGATGCCCAGTTTTGCCGTCTACAGAGCAGGAAAAGAAGAAAGATCTTGTGAAAGATCCTTTGATGTCACATCTATTGAGTTTGCCACCCCCTTATGCTAGGAATGCTACGGCACCGCAACCTCCAGTTGCTTTGCCACCTGTGATTCCTCCGCAGCCAGCTCCTCTTCCGTTGGCTACTATTCCGTTGGCGCAGCCTCCTCAGGGGCCGCCAACTTTGCCTCCTCCTTCGTCTGCTACTCCTACACATATCTATAATACTCCTTCTGTTCCGATTTTGGTTTCTTCTAATGTTGTTCTGTCTTCTCCTATTCTGTCACCTTCTCCTTCTACTAGACAGATAATGACTGCTGCAGTTTCTAGTTTCTTCTCTCCTTCGTTGGGATCATTGGGTACGTCTCCTGTTGTCCAGCGTAGACAATCACGTAGTCAGTTGCCTGATGCTAATGGGCGTATTGTTTTGGATCATATGGCGCGTAAATGGGTTACGTATTCTACACAGTATGATCTTGAGGGTATTATGGATGTTTTCCATCAATGGGAAGCACCGAAGCAACGGTACGTCTTTGAGATGATGTGTGTGTTCCTTCATGAACAATGGATTGAAGAAGTAGGACAAGCTCCTTTTGAGTTGTACCGAATACGTTCCGAATTTGCAAAAGGGACCATTGTGGGTCATCTCGAGATTCAGAAAGCAGTTACGTTATTGTCATTTCGTAGTGACACTCCTTCTGAGCGACTGCTAGAGCCTGATTCGTCAGTTAGGAGAAAAGCGCGTCAGTATCCGATGCGTGAGGTTCCTCCAGTTTGGAGACCTGCTGACCCAAATGCTGCTCCACCTGTTGTTGCGCATTTTCAGCGTGTCTGGGTACATGTTCCTTGGAAGCGTGTTGAAGTCCTAGCTATTAAGCAGTCTTTGCCTGATCCGTGCAAAAATCCAGCAGGGTACTAAAAGGAGCTAACTGAGACTGTGAGTTCGTGCATCATGAATTTAGCAGACGTAGATATGTTGTTTGGGAATGTTGTTCCGCAGCCTATTTGGGGCAAGATTCGTCATACGGATCATGCACAGTAATTAGGTGATACATAGGCACACCTTAGAGATGCCGATAATAGACAAGTAGGTGGCGCTAAGCCCGAGGATTTGATTAGTGAACTTCCTGGTAGGATTATTACTTATATGAAGACTTTGATGCCTGAAGTGTGTGTCAATTGGGACAAGTTGTCTGCGTGCACGCAGAAGAAAGATGAAACGGTGTCCGACTTTTTCACGCGATTTGAAGAGACCTTTGTAGACCATAGTGGTCAGGGGAGGGCTACCGAGGGTGGCAAGAGATTGTTCGTCGACAAATTCGTGTATAATTTGCTTCCCGAGTTGTGTAGTAAGTTGGAAGATTCTGAGAGTGCTTGGGCTGTGTCCACGTCAGCGCAGATTTTAGCTACGGCCCAGTACTATGAAAATAGGCACAAAGATGACGTAGAGAAAGCGGATAAGAAGACTAAGGAATTGAAGACTAAAGTTCTTCTACAACAAGCTTATCCACCCCGTACTAATAATCAGCGCGATTATCAGCAGAATCAACAATATTCGAGAAACTCGCAAAGGAACGAGTCTTCTCAACAAGGTTTTCCATATGGGCCTAATCAGTGTGCGTATTGCAAAGAAGAGGGCCATTTCAAGAATAGTTGCCCGGTTTTGTTACAGCGCACAAATGGTGCTTCTGGTGTGAGAGGTCGAGGTGCTCAACAAGCGCCTAGAGGTAGAGGTTGTGGACAGAATGTGCGTTCTTTGCCTCCACAGAATTCTATGAATAGTTTTGATCAGCAACAGGGTGCGTTTGGTAAGACAGCTCAGTACTATATGGACGATTACTACGAAGAAGGTGAGATAGTGAATGGTGATGATTGCTAGGACAGCCATAGACAAAGAGAGGGAGTTGTTTCAGTTCCAGTAGACCAGAGTGGACCCTATGTTGAAGTGATTGCATCAGGTGTGTCAGAGCCTTTTCTGTTGGATACTGGTCCTGCGAGGAGTTCTATTATGCACTCTGAACTCCCTGGCGCACCTTTGTCTAGCTTAAAGAATGTTTCAGTAGGTTTTTCTGGCGCCCCAGTTACGAATCAGATTTCTAGTCCATTGTCTCTTTCTGTTGGACCTTGTAAATTTGAAGCACCCCTCATTTTGACGACAGGTTGTGGTGAGAATTTGTTGGGATTGGATTTGCTAAAAAGGTTGTATGCGACGCTGTATTGTTCTCCGTTAGGAGTACATCTTACATTGGGTAAGAGAGTGATCTCTCCGATGTATTTGTCTAAAGATCGACTTCCACCTGAATTGTCTTCTCTCCTTGATTCTCTTTGGGCTACTGGTCCGAACGATGTAGGCCTCTTGGAGATTCCACCATATGTTGTGACATTGAAACCGAATGTCAGGTTACCGCGTATTCCACAGTATCGTATTTCGAGTGATGGTGAGCGAGCACTTTTAGCGATCATCTATGATCTGATTGAGAAGGGTGTGATTGAGGAAACGAGAGGTAATGTGTGTAATAGTCCGGTTCTGCCTGTCTTGAAAAGGACAGATTCTTCACAGCTTCCTGTATATAGGTTTGTGATCGATCTTCGCGAGGTGAACAAGATCGTTGTTCCGCAATTCCCTGTTGTACCTGATATCACCGCTTTGTTGACTTTGATTCTGGCTACAGCCACATGGTTTTCGGTGATTGACTTGAAGAATGCTTTCTTCAGCATCCCGATTGCCGTGGAGAGTAGAGATATCTTTGGATTCTCTTTAGGAGGACGAAGTTTCCGCTTTAAGCGCGCTCCTCAAGGTTACTGGAGAATCAATCGATTTATAGTCAAGCCTTGAAAACTCAACTTGACCTGTTGGTTTTACCTGTTGGTGCTGCTCTTATACCGTATGTGGATGACTTGTTAGTTGCGGCTGATAATGAAGAGATTTGTAAAGAGGCTACTTTGTTGCTGTTAAGCCACTTGTCTTATTTTCATCACAAAGTTTCTCTCTCCAAGTTGCAATATTGTCGACAAGAAGTAACCTACTTAGGTCACCTCTTATCGAAGGAGGGAAGGAAACTGACCCTAGAAAGAATTCAAGCTATTGCGAAAATGAGCGTGCCTACAACACAGAGAGAAGTATGTGCCTTTTTGGGTATTACGTCGTACTGTAGACAGTGGATCCCTAATTTCTCCTTGTTAGCGAAGCCTTTGATAGCTCTTACTGTTAAGGATACTCCAAATCCTATTCCTTGGACTGACGAATGTCAGAAGAGCTTTTCAGAATTACGCAATGCGTTGTGTTCGGCTCCTGTGTTGGGTACTCCCGACTACAGTAAGCCTTTCACATTGTATGTCCATGAAAGAGAGGGATGTGCATTGTCATTGTTGACTCAACAGTTCGGCTATAAGCAACGTCCATGTGCTTACTTTTCGTCGACTTTGGATCCGGTAGCTAGAGCGTTGCCGAGTTGTTTGAGAGCTACAGCAGCAGCGGCTGTTTCGATTCGACAGTCTGCTGGTTTAGTTATGGACAATACACTGATTGTGATGGTTCCACATGCAGTGGATACCTTATTGAATCGTACCAAGACACAGCATTTAACTAGTGCTCGGTTGTCGGGTTACGAATTGACACTCTTAGCGAGTCACGTGCATATAAAGAGATGCAACACTTTGAATCCAGCCACGTTGTTGCCGATTTCAGCTGAGACAGATAATGACACAGAACAACATGACTGTTTCCTTAGAACAAAGAAAGGAACGAAAGGGAGAATAGACCTTAGGGATACTCCTCTTCCAGAATGTGATGGTACTTTATGGGTTGATGGTTTGTGCTTTAAGCTGCTGAATGGTGATACGACTGCTGCATATGCTGTTACGACTTTGTATACGATTGTTGAAGCTGCACGTATCCCACATAATTCAGCGCAAGCAGCAGAGTTGATTGCATTAACGAGAGCATGTGTGTTGGCGAAAGGAAAACGAGTGACTGTGTATACTGACAGCCAGTATGCGTTTGGTGTGGCTCATAGCTTTGGACGTTTGTGGCAAGAGCGTGGGTTCTTGACTTCGCATGGAACCAAAATCCAGCATGGACAGTTGGTGAATGGACTTCTTGAATCACTTACTTTGCCATTGCAAGTAGCGATTGTGAAATGCAGTGCGCATAAGAAAGTTACGGATGATGTTGGTCGTGGAAATGCGTTTGCAGATGAACTTGCGAAAGAAACTGCGAGAAATGTGATGAGTCGAATGTATGTTGCAGGTCCAGCGAGATGGGTTCCAGATAGAAGCATGTGTGAAGATACGGTTGAAAGTGTGAAATCCATCCAAGCTGAAGCTACAGAGAAATAGTTGAATGAATGGAGAGAAAGTAAGGGTAGATTCGACTCGAATGGCTGTTGGACTGATTTGTCTGAGCATCAAAGATGGTTATTACCTGATGCGTATGTGCTTCCATGGTTACAATGGCTCATGGGATGGCACATATCAGCGTGAAAGGGATTTGCAAGTTGTTGCCTCCGGTTTGGCAGAATGCAGGAATTCCTAAGTGTGCAGAGAATTTGGTTAAGAACTGCATGGTGTGTTTGATGTACAATCCTGGTAAGGGAACTCCAACCCCAGCTGGTCATTTTGCTCCTCCTACGTATCCGTTCGAGGCTTTGCAGCTAGATTTCATCCACATGGAGAGGTGCAACAACCTGAAATATGTGTTGGTGGTTGTTTGCTCCTTTTCTAGATGGGTGGAAGCTTACCCTTTGAAGGACAATACTGCCTTGTCCACAGCGAAAGCCCTTATCAAAGAGTTTTTCCCTAGATTCGGATTGCCGAGAATTATCTGGAGTGACAATGGGAGTGAATTTGTGGGTCAAGTGATGAAGAGAGTATGTGAGGGATTAGGAATTAGGCAGAAATTCCACGCTGCAAATCACCCCCAATCAGCTGGTTTAGTCAAGTGCTACAATGGCACTTTGAAATTAAAATTGGCAAAAATTCAAGCGATCTCTGGTTTACAATGGCCAGATGCTTTGCCTTTAGCCCTTCTGTCCACTAGAATGACTGTGCATTCACGAATGGGTTTGAGTCCGTATGAGGTCGTGTTTGATCGCCCGGCGAATATTTGGGGCGTGCCAAGACCGACAAGGTTCAGTGAGCTTGAATACCCTGTGTTACTTGATTACTTGTACGAACTGACGGCTAAACTGCGTGTCTTACATCAACAGGTTCACGATAGTCTGCCACAGGCTTCTGAAGATCCAGGTCACGCCATTGAACCTGGTGCCTAGGTTTTCGTGAAAAATTTTCAGCGGAGCAAGAACGAGCAGCCCCGCTGGACAGGACTGCATCTGGTCCTACTATCTACACGTTCTGCAGTTCGAGTGCACGGCAAGAAGAACTGGATCCACGGCGTACACTGCAAACGGGCTCCGTTGCCCTTACCGTACGACCAGTGGGTCCAGAAGGGACTTCCAGACTCTGAAACTGAAACTGTGCCACGGTTTTTGCCATTCAGCGATGCCCGTTTGATTGGAACAAACACTGAGAAAGAAAGCGACGATCTTCTTCAAGAAGCTGTGCCTCCTTTGAATCGATTGAACACTACTGAGCCTGAACTCTTGTTTAGAGAACAGACATTGCCTGGAAAAGATCGTTATAATTTGTGACCAAGAGTCATGGGCAAATAAAAGATAGATACAGTTTTTAGGATTTTTCTGTTTGCAGGTTAACTCTCCACCGAGGAACTACTAATTTTTGTTTTTCGAACCGCCATCCGGGTTCAGCTGTAGGGTCGCGGTAGACAAGTCTTTGGAGTGCAAGACTGAGACACTAGGTCGAAGGTTCTGGTTGGCCTAATGGAGTTGCCCTGGGTTGACAGATGCATTCCTTAGCATAGAACACCCTACCACCGCGAGCAGCATATTTAGTGAGGATGGATTTCTTCGAGTTGGAGAGACCTGTAAAGTCAATGAGTGTTAGGAGCAGGATACACAAACTGATGGCACGGAAAAGATTTTTAATATTGTGTTTATTTATGCTACTGAGTTTAATGATATTTGTAATTGGTTATGTGACATTCTCTTTTAAAGTGACGTTTATTCGCACTGTGCAACCTCCACCCACTATTTCTTTTCATTCTTTTGACTCTTTGCCCGAACATGAAATAGTCAGAAAAATGGAATTTGCCAATAATTCCTTTATTCAACTTTTGCACCAACACCAGTTAGTTATGAACACAACAAATTGTTGGATTTGTGGCCTAATGCCCCATACGACTGGTAAAGGTATTCCGTACTTGGTTTTGCCTTTCAGCCTTAATGGTTCTATTTGGGCATATAGAGCGATGTTCATCTATGCCCATAGTGTCTATCCCCTACGTTCACCGAAGGACAATCCGAAGAATAGTGCTTTAGCTAGAGGCATAGTCGGCATGGTCAAAAGGACTAATGCAGTTGAGACTATTCCGAAAGATGAGAAACAACCATATAGTGGATGGGACGTTACTGGATATGGAGTTAGTCTGAGTGTTAACCAGCGAGCGAAAAGTTCTCCACCGATTTGCATAGTGCCCCATCAGGGTCGCTATTGTCTGCAGGGTAATGGCAAGAATCCGAAAGCTCAGCTAGGGAAGAGTGTCTGCACTGAGACTTATGTATTACGTCCCAGCGTTTCTAGCAGCTAAGGGTACTTATTTTGTTTGCTACGACAACGCGTATACATGGTTGCCTCCTGACTTTTCGGGCACATGTTTTGTTTCGTTCCTGTTGCCTCCCACTTTTACAGCTGCGGCAGATTACCATAAGATGAGAGTTGCTAGAGGTGTCTTCAGTCAGGAAGGCACCGCAGGGCAAGAGTTGGGAGATTTCTTTGCGGGTTTTCTGCCATTCTGGGGAACAATGGCTAACAGCAGGACCATTCGCCAGTTGATGAGAGTGGTTGAGTCCACCATAGTCGAAACTGCCGGTGCCCTTAGTAACTTGACTGCTGAGCTCCAGTCGGATAGACTTATGACACTTCAGAATAGAGTTGCTCTTGATGTCATACTTGCAGACCGAGGTGGAGTGTGTAAGCTGATTCAATCAAGCTGCTGCGTTTTCATTCCAGACAACGCTCCGTCAGTCTTCCAGGCCATTTCCAGACTACATAAGATCTCCGATTCTGTACATATAGATAAGGGAGATTGGTCGTTGATGGGATGGTTTTGGGGATTGATATCCACGTGGGGATGGAAGATTCTGATGGTCATTGGGATGATCTTAGCTATCCTTTTTCTGTTCTGTCTCTGTGTACAGTGTGCTCCTGCTATTTGTGGCCTCTGTGCTACTTCGTGTGCAAGGAGACCTGTCCAGAGAGAGGTATTAGGTACTAGGATGATGCTACAGCAACATATCGATGATCTGATGAAGATAGACCTAGATTCAGATTGACATGGGTTTGGGCTTATTGCCTATGTAAGGGCAAAAGGAGGGCTGTAGTTCCGCAGTTTGAGGGTCTGTGGTTCGGTGGTTCCGAACCCGTTCAATAAAGGTCGTCGGAAATGGACGATTTTGGTATCAGCGGACCGCAAATGACGAGTGTGGTATGTACGAGTGTTTTCGGCATAATCGATCACTGAGAACACTATGTATTCAGGGATTTCGTTTTGAACCCTCGGGTTCCATTTTGTGTACGGCAGCCATTTTGTGTGGTTGCCTTCACATAGGCCGATGACTATGGCCAAGCAAGTCCTTGGGACACGTACACCCTAGCTGACTCTTGAATGACCTGGCCGAACTGACTCCCTTGCCCGAGGCTGACTTTGCTGAGCCAGTTCCTTGTTAAGCAGCTGGACAGATAAAGATCAAAGAGCAGGACATGCCGAAGTTTACAGTACACTGCACCCACCTTCCTATCTTGTTTCTAATCTGTTTCTGCTCCTTCCTTTATGACATTTTCACTGATTTGGGCTGAGGTTTTACGATGGGTTTGTCCGGCCTGATCGAACAGGATATTAGAATGTGCTTGGTCATTTCTGGTGGGCTGGACAACGGAAAATGGGATTGTCGTCATGCGCTACTTTTGAAATGTCATTCTGTGATTGGTTAGTTTGTACGAAATTGATGCTAGCCTGGAATGTGATTTTTGGCATAAAAGACCATGCTTTGCTCATTGAATTTGTGCAGTCTCTAGCGAACCACCCGTGTATGCTTCGTAGACCTCTGTTCCTGGTTGCATCCAATAAACTTTGGTCTGTGACGTCATCAAGAAGTGTCCCGTGTCTCTGTTTGCCGAGGCAGGGGAACTCGAAGACATTGGGCGTTTTCCCTGGCGCCGCTGGGTTCTAAAACCCCGTTCTTCAGGTTGCCCCTGTGAAAGAATCCTCACGCAAATCTCCTTATTTCCTTTTTATTGGACTACACCTGCTAGTAAATTGCAGCGTGATTCCCATTTCTTTCAAAGTTCTTATGCACAAACTTCAGACACGTTTCAAGAACTCCTGTTCTCTTTATCAATGGTTGTGTGCTTGATGCTAGGTTGCCCCTTTTCGAATTTAATGTTTGCGGCTTTGTCCGGCCGCGAAAGGATCCCGCTGCCTGAAAGGCAGACCAGTGCTGCTCCAAGAAGGAACTACGAGTCCTAAGATGCCAGGAGCCACGCCCACAAAGGGCAGGACTATTGAATAAATATAGTGCAAAGAAGCAAGAACGAACGCTAGCAGTCAGCACACAACCATTGATAAACAGAACAAGGGTTTTCGAAACGCGTCTGGAGTTTGTGCATAAGAACTTTGAAAGAAGTGGGAATCACACTGCAATTTACCAGCAGGTGTAGTCCAATAAAAAGGAAATAAGAAGATTTACGTGAGGATTCTTTCACAGGGGCAACCTTTTCGAATTTAATATATATATATTTTCCATGAACTCCGTCTTAATATCCACTGCTGCCAGGACAAAAAAAACGAACCGGACCCATTCAGGTAGATTTGCTGAATTCTTTTATTTAGTGCATCCCTCTGTCCGCCATGACGCGTTTTGGGCCCTGGAGCCCTTGATCACAAGGCTGCTGTCAGCTGTAATGCTTCTCTTTTGCTGGGTCTGAGGAGGCTTATCTAATAAAAGGTCTTAACCCAAATAGCCCTTGTGTGTCCTATATATATATATATATATATATATATACTGGTTCACTGTTGTTAGATTGTATGGTGCTCGCTTAGGTGCGGGACCTCACGGTAGAACCACAACCATAAATACTTTCTCACCGTCCTTTGATCCCAAAAGACAAACACGGTCGCGCTCTTGCGAATAACCAACGGGTTTCAGTATAGCCTTATACCGTGACCAAGGTATAAGGCTTTACCGAAACGCTTTGGTTATTCGCCTGTTCCCTGTTTCAAAAATGGATTAAGAATAACTTAATTGTGCGAAGAAACAAAATCTTCTTTGTCTTTTGGGATCAAAGGACGGTGAGAAAAAATATATATATAAATATATATATATATTTTTTTTTCTTTATATGTGTGTGGGTGTTTTAGTGTTGTGCCTTCTTTGCATCCGATATAAATGAACTGCCACATTTAGAATGTGCTTTGTAAACCATATAAACATTTTGATGGTCTCTATGCTTCTTCCACCTCCCCTTTCCTCTATCCTCTGCAGCCTGCCACTGCTCCCCGCTGGGCTCCGTCTCCCCCCAGTGCTACGAGAATGGCACGTGCACCTGCAGGCGTGGCTTCGTGGGCTACAAGTGTGACCAGTGCCAGCAGAACTTCTTCTACAGCCCGGAGAGAGCGGACTGCGAGGAGTGTCCCACCTGCTACTCACTGGTGAAAGAGGAGGTAGGCTGGGCCATTGGTGCATCTGGGAGAGGGGTTTCTTCTGGACAAAGGACTTCACCTCTGCTCTCAAATAAAGGGTCTCTTACCCTGGACCTCTTTCAGCAGCAGCTTTTCATGATGCCGGTTCCTCCTGCACCTAATTCATTGTCCCCTACTTTGTGGTTTTATGATACTCCCCTGTTTCAGGCTGTAAGGTGGGTGAGCCCTCTTTTATCAGACTTCTTAGCACACTGGCTTAAAGCTCTCTCTGCCAGGTTCTCACTGACTCTCTGGGAACTGGCTCGCATCTTCTTCCTCAGAGTGTCCATCTCAGAGACCTGTCGGTGTACACGCGCTATGGAAGAGCACATTAACATAACATAACATAACATCTCAGTTAGTCCATGCCCAGCTGCCCTCTCTGGGTGAGGTATATGCCAAGCTCTCCTCTGAAGGTAAGCTCCATGCCAAGCTGCCCTCTTTGGGTGAGCTCCATGCCAAGCTGCCCTCTTTGGGTGAGCTCCATGCCAAGCTGCCCTCTCTGGGTGAGCTCCATGCCAAGCTGCCCTCTCTGGGTGAGCTCCATGCCAAGCTGCCCTCTCTGGGTGAGGTAAATGCCAAGCTGCCCTCTCTGGGTGAGCTCCATGCCAAGCTGCCCTCTCTGGGTGAGCTCCATGCCAAGCTGCCCTCTCTGGGTGAGTTAAATGCCAAGCTGTCCTCTCTAGCCAAGCTCCATGCCAAGTTGCCCACTCTTGGCAAGCTACACGCAAGAATCGCCCTCCACGACCGGAAGCCATGCTCTTCCCACAGCCTTCAGCCAGCCATCTGTAGGCTAGGATCATTCTCACACACCTTAGTACCACTCTGCCAGGGGCGTAGGAGACACTACATTTCTGGGAGTGACAGGGACAACCTTGTGGAATTTCCAATTACCATCTACAAATCGCCCATTGTGTGAGAACTGCACCCCCTGCTAAACAAATACAATCACATGGTTTTGCAATGAAATATTAAGAAAGACAGGCATGTAGTCACCGTTTGCAAGTATGATTCATAGTTATTTACATTCACAAAGTAATTAAACTAAATGTGAAAAAAACTTGTTTATGAATCTTGCATCTTCATGCACCAAGCAAACAAAAGGGGGGGGGGGCACAAAAAGGAAGAATGAACTAAATGCTCTTAGCGACATTTCTAAACCTCAAAATGCAATTGGACTAATTAGAAATGGTATTTTCTTGCTGCAGGCATCTATAATAAAATTATGAACTTTAATTTGAAAAGCCAATAATTTCTGGCGCTGTTCAGAGCGGAGCACAAATTATTTCGCTATTGCCTGTAGGTCAACTGAGTCCACCATCTCTTTATGTATGTTGCACATGTCAACCTGATTCAGTCTTTTCTGGGATATAGTTGATCTTAGCCAAGTTTTCAGAAGGTGTAGACCTCAGACTCACAGGAATCAATCACTAGTGGGAGAGGTGTGGCACAGCGGCCAGGGTGGCTGACTCTGGAGTGCGAGGCTCTTGGTTCGATCCCCAGCGCTGGAAGCAGATCAACTCAGCATCATGTGACTCTGGGGAATAGCTCACTTAATCTCCCCGACGGCCCGCAGTGCCTTGAGACTCTTATGGGTGATTAGTTTGCGCTTTACAAATACCGGGTTATTATAATCAATCAGTGGTTTGTAAAGCACGACTATTCACCCATGGGGGCCTCAAGATACTGGCAGACCCGAAACAACCCGTAGTAGCTTCTCAACCTGTGAAAAGAAAGCTCTCTCCCTTGGAAGCATTTTTCAGAGTTTGTGTTCCAGTTCAGGGGTCTGAAGAGTACTTGAACACACTTGATAATATAGTTAATTGAGCAGAGAGCAGCAAAGGGTCAGTTTCTTTGTACTGAGCAAGAGAGTCAATGCTGCTGGGCTCTGGTATGCAAATGGAATGCAATTGTTAAGTTTTGAAACACGCGTAGTATATATCAGTATCTACCATGCGCTCTGTCCAGTACGTACCCACTGCCACAGGCCTTGTCCACTGCGCATGTTCTAGTCCTGGAACTAGAATATTTGACATCTAATCTCGGCTTTACCATTTCACTTGAATATGACGGACATAAACACTGTGACTAGAATAATGTTTCCCTGGGAAAGAAGCATCTTGGCCTTGCCATAGGAACTACTGACATTCCAGTTGTGGTCTAGTGGGAAATGTGAAACAGGAGACATGTTTCTTTAGTCCCGGCCTCCCATTTGGCCAAATTGTGTGCTCTTGGACATTCACATTTCTGAACTTGTTCCTTTTTTGGAAAGAGTGGGAGTATTTTAATTCCATGTAAAAACTACTAGCAAGAAAGTGGTTACAACGTAGGCTGAATAATACTTGGGAAGTAGGAAGTACCCACTCGTAGGGTATATTCACCTAAATGCAGTAAATGGCAAATGTATAGCCAGAGCCGCTGGAATTATGCGATTGAGGGCCATGGTGTTTTTCTGTATCATTATGGATTCGCCACTTAAACCCTAATCTGCTGCATAATCTACAAATGTTAACCTCAAAAAAATTGTTTCTAGCTCAAACGGTTCAAAAGTTACTATAAACGCAGCCACACATGTTGCTGTGCAGTGAAAGGCCCTTTTAAAAGATTGACTGGCCATCTTTTTGTTACTTATTGCCATGTTGAAGATGGAAGAGGTGTGGCGCAGTGACCAGGGTTCCTCACTATAGACCACAGGGTTCACGGTTCGATCCCCGGCTCCATGTGACTCTGGACAATAGGTTGCTTAATCTTCCCGACGGCCCCCAGCGCCGGGACACCTCTCTGGAGGTAGCTGTGTGCTTTACAAATGCTGTCAGTTATTTTTGGTGTTACACTTGTATAAATGAGGGGCGCCCTATGCTCAGACTGTGTTAACAAGGGTAAAAATACAAAACAAAGTAATACTAGCACAAAATGTGCTGCACAATGCTGCACAATTTCTCTTTTCTTGCTGCATAATTTAATTTCCCTGTCTAGCCTTTGCCCCAACTAGCAGTGCGCTGCAGTCTTGGCTCTACTAATTTAACTGACTGTTTGATCCTGGGCACATAATATTTTCCCTGTGCCTTGTCTCCTTAGTTGACAACGTGAGAGCACTTTGAAAGAGTCTTAATGGAAGAAATGGACACGAGGCCAGGCTAACCTTTGCGCCACAGGTGAGACCTGCTCTCACGTATAGTCGTGATGACCTGATTAATCTAAAGAAAGGAGTAACTCCTAACTGTATCACATTGGGTGCTCACACTTGTGCCCCTACTTTCTGTACTGGATGCAGATATAATCTCTTCCCTGATAAACCATGTCGCATGGGAGTTGGTGCTGATAAATACCGACTGGCTTTACTTAATTGTCGTTCCTTACCAAAACATGCGACTGAGCTCGCTCTGCTTGTGGAGGAAGGAGATTTAGATGTACCTTTCCTTACGGAAACTTGGACAAATGAAAGCTCCCAATCAGATATTGTACGCGCTTTACCCTCCAATTATACCATACATAGACAAGACCGACCTGATGGTCGGGGGGAGGGATTGCCATTATATTTAGGAACACCCTAGGATGTCGAATAGAAATCCTCTCAATCTCTGGAGCTGAAAGCTTTATATTTTTTATCTTTTTTTCTCCTATCTGCACTTTCTCTGGAGTCTTGCTCTATAGACCTCCGGGCCCCTATGCCCAATTTTGTGAAGACCTCTCTTGTACAGCTATAAACTACTCTAGCACTATCCCCAACTTTACCATCTTGGGAGATTTTAACATCCATGCAGATGAAGCTGACGTGCCGGCCTGCATAAATTTGAATACCGATCTGGAAGTTCTTCATCTGAAACAGCTAGTTACAGACTCTACACGTACTGCATGACATATCCTGGATCATTGCTACACCAACGTAGACACTCTTAGCTACGACAATGCTATAAGGGTCCCCTGGTCTGATCACTCATTATTACTGTTTTCCTTGCCCTCTCAGAAGCAAGCTGAACATGCTACACTCGCGAAAAAGTTTTGTCGGGTCTGGTCTAAACTCCCAATAGAAACGTGGGACATTAACCTCAAGAACACTTCACCCAAAATTTCCAATGACCCTCTGCAAGCTGATATGTCTTTCACTCAGTGGGTAGAGGCTTCCTTGGACCTCACTCTTCCTAAGATTGAATTGTCTCATAGAAATGGGGAGAATAAGAAAGCCTGGTACACGCCTGACCTGAAACTATTGAAGCTAGTATGTAAACAACAGGAAAGACAGTGGAGAAAACACTATTCTGAAACCGATAAGGCCAACTACAAACTTGCCTTGAAAAAGTATAAAAAGGAGATTAAAATCACCCAATCCAATTACTTCCAGACTAAAATTAGTACAGCCGCCAACTCCCCGAGAGAAATTTTTAAACTCTTTAAATCCTTGGTCACCCCGTCTTCCCCCATTGAACACCCAGGACTTGCACTGGTACGATGTGAGGAACTGGCCAAATTCTTTTTCACTAAAGTGGCCACTATATATTCATCCTTCCAAAATACTCCTATTGAATCTCCCTCTTTATCCCACATGGCTCTGACCCAACTGAAGGAATTTGATCCGATAGACCTTCCTACTACTCAGCGTTTTCTAAACAATTTAAAACCAGGCTCCCCGAATGATCCTGCACCCCCTACCATATTAAACCTTGTATCAGACACTGTGGCCCCAGTTATTCAGGAGGTGATTAATGCATCTCTGGCCTCAGGCCTAGTGCCGTCTACCTGGAAACAGGCTAAAGTTAAGGCCCTGTTGAAGAAACCTAACCTTAACCCTGAAGATTGGGCAAACTACCGCCCCATCTCCCTTTTGCCCACTATCAGTAAACTCACGGAGAAATATGTCAATTCTCTATTGGCTACTTTTCTGGAGGATAACAACTCCTTTCATGCCACTCAGACAGGGTTTAGGAGAAACCAGGGCACTGAAACAGCTCTCATTGCAGTGGTTGAGGAAGCAAGGAAGATCGTAGACAATGGTAACCATGCGGCCATACTACTATTAGACCGGAGCGTGGCCTTCGACACTGTGAACCACTCCATCCTGCTTCACAAGCTTGAGGAAGTTGGTGTCTCGAGCCACGCACTACAGTGGCTGCATTCCTTCCTGTCTGATAGGACCTTTGTGGTCTTTGAAAACGAGGCTTCCTCCCCCCAAATGTGTCTTAACTGCGGTGTTCCCCAGGGTTCGTCCCTCAGCCCCACCTTATTTAACATTTATATGAGGCCTCTGGCTGAGGTGGTGCTTCCCTGGGGAGTACAACTTGTCACATACGCAGAGGACACACAATTAATTATCTCTTTAACCACGCATGATGCCCCCTTTGAAAGCCTCTCCATTTGCCTTAATAAAGTTCGGGAATGGATGGATGAATCCTTCCTAAAACTTAATGGGGCAAAAACTGAGGTGATGATGTTGGGATACAAGGCACCTACCACGGTGGAGGAATGGTGGCCGGACAGTCTAGGCCAACCACCCAAGCCCAGGACCCAAATCAAGAGCCTTGGGGTGTGGATGGACCCAGCTCTTAACTTCTCAGTACAGGCCTGGAAGGTAGCTGCCACATGTTATGCACTCATGAGGCTTCTGAGGAAAATTATCCTCCTCCTCCCCTTCGAAGCCAGAAGGATCCAAGTTCAAGCGCGGATCTTATCTCGCCTAGATTATTCTAATGCTTTATATCTAGGTGCCCCTCAAGGGACAATTAAGATACTGCACACTGCGCAGAACTGCGCTGCTCGTATGTTGTTGAACGTCCCACGGAGAACATCTGCCAAACCCGCACTCCGCCAGTGCAACAGAGGATCGAATTTAAGGCTCTGGTCACGGTCCATAAAGTAGTCTATAAAACAACACCCGCATTGATGCAATCATTATTATGCCCGTACTCCCCTGGTCGGGAATTAAGATCCTCTAATAAAAATCTCTTGACAATCCCTAAAATAAGGAGAGTGCGTATGGGTGGTCGGCGCTTCTCCCTGCAGGCCTCAAAACTTTGGAACAATCTTCCACTCTACATCAGAATGGAAAGCAACCATCTTAGTTTCAGGAAGATGCTGAAAACTCTGCTGTTCGTCTAGCTTTGGTGAATGAACGTTGTCTAAAGCGCTGGGATGCCTTCGGGTAGCCATGCTCGATACAAATATGTAATCATTCATTCACCCCCAGGACTGGCCCTGAACATGGGTCGGATTCGGTCATTCAAGGTTGTTTGCAGCCCAATAGCTGAAGGTTTTCCTCAAGCTGCTCTTTGCAGGACCCCTTCTGTGCTGCAGCGCCCCCTTCCAGCTGACAAGCATCTCTTTCACAGCTCATCCAGGGCTGAAACAGTTGCTTGCCCTTTATAATTTGAAAAGGTTAAAAAGTGCGGGACTGTGCGTGTCCTGCTGTGCCTTTGTGTGGGCAGCGCTGGACTGGATACCAAATTACAGGCCAAACCTGCCACGTACAGAGGCTGGCCACCCTGCCACGTACAGAGGCCGGCCACCCTGCCAAGTACAGAGGCTGGCCGCTCTGCCACGTACAGAGGCTGCCCACCCTGCCACGTACAGAGGCTGGCCGCCCTGCCACGTACAGAGGCTGGCCGCCCTGCCACGTACAGAGGCCGCCCTGCCACGTACAGAGGCTGCCCACCCTGCCATGTACAGAGGCTGGCCGCCCTGCCATGTACAGAGGCTGGCCGCCCTGCCATGTACAGAGGCTGGCCGCCCTGCCACGTACAGAGGCCTGCCACCCTGCCATGTATAGAGGCTGG
This sequence comes from Lissotriton vulgaris, assembly GCF_964263255.1. Lineage (NCBI taxonomy): Eukaryota > Metazoa > Chordata > Amphibia > Caudata > Salamandridae > Lissotriton > Lissotriton vulgaris. Next base: position 2,003,841,531 of record NC_141693.1, on the reverse strand, counting down.
CCGCCCTGCCACGTACAGAGGCTGCCCACCCTGCCACGTACAGAGGCTGGCCGCCCTGCCACGTACAGAGGCTGGCCGCCCTGCCATGTACAGAGGCTGGCTGCCCTGTCACGTACAGAGGCTGGACACCCTGCCATGTACAGAGGCTGGCCGCCCTGCCACGTACAGAGGCTGCCCACCCTGCCACGTACAGAGGCTGGGTTGCCCTGCCACGTACAGAGGCTGCCCACCCTGCCACGTACAGAGGCTGGGCGCCCTGCCATGTACAGAGGCTGGCCGCCCTGCCATGTACAGAGGCCACCCACCCTGACACGTACAGAGGCTGGCCACCCTGCCACGTACAACGGCTGGCCGCCCTGCCATGTACAGAGGCTGGGCGCCCTGCCACATACAGAGGCTGGCCACCCTGCCACGTACAGAGGCCGGCCACCCTGCCACGTACAGAGGCCGGCCACCCTGCCACGTACAGAGGCCTGCCACCCTGCCATGTACAGAGGCTGGCCGCCCTGCCACGTACAACGGCTGGCCGCCCTGCCATGTACAGAGGCTGGGCGCCCTGCCACGTACAGAGGCTGGCCACCCTGCCACGTACAGAGGCCGGCCACCCTGCCACGTACAGAGGCCGGCCACCCTGCCACGTACAGAGGCCTGCCACCCTGCCATGTACAGAGGCTGGCCGCCCTGCCACGTACAGAGGCTGCCCACCCTGCCACGTACAGAGGCTGGCCGCCCTGCCATGTACAGAGGCTGGCCGCCCTGCCACGTACAGAGGCCTGCCACCCTGCCATGTACAGAGGCTGGCCGCCCTGCCATGTACCGAGGCTGGCCGCCCTGCCACATACAGAGGCCGGCCACCCTGCCATGTACAGAGGCTGGCCGCCCTGCCTCGTACAGAGCCCGGCCGCCCTGCCACGTACAGAGGCTGGCCGCCCTGCCACGTACAGAGGCTGGCCGCCCTGCCACGTACAGAGGCCGCCCTGCCACGTACAGAGGCTGCCCACCCTGCCACGTACAGAGGCTGGCCGCCCTGCCATGTACAGAGGCTGGCCGCCCTGCCACGTACAGAGGCCTGCCACCCTGCCATGTACAGAGGCTGGCTGCCCTGCCACGTACAGAGGCTGCCCACCCTGCCACGTACAGAGGCTGGGCGCCCTGCCATGTACAGAGGCTGGCCGCCCTGCCATGTACAGAGGCCACCCACCCTGACACGTACAGAGGCTGGCCACCCTGCCACGTACAACGGCTGGCCGCCCTGCCATGTACAGAGGCTGGGCGCCCTGCCACATACAGAGGCTGGCCACCCTGCCACGTACAGAGGCCGGCCACCCTGCCACGTACAGAGGCCTGCCACCCTGCCATGTACAGAGGCTGGCCGCCCTGCCACGTACAACGGCTGGCCGCCCTGCCATGTACAGAGGCTGGGCGCCCTGCCACATACAGAGGCTGGCCACCCTGCCACGTACAGAGGCCGGCCACCCTGCCACGTACAGAGGCCGGCCACCCTGCCACGTACAGAGGCCTGCCACCCTGCCATGTACAGAGGCTGGCCGCCCTGCCACGTACAGAGGCTGGCCGCCCTGCCACGTACAGAGGCTGCCCGCCCTGCCACGTACAGAGGCTGGCCGCCCTGCCATGTACAGAGGCTGGCCGCCCTGCCATGTACAGAGGCTGGCCGCCCTGCCATGTACAGAGGCTGGCCGCCCTGCCACGTACAGAGGCCTGCCACCCTGCCATGTACAGAGGCTGGCCGCCCTGCCATGTACCGAGGCTGGCCGCCCTGCCACATACAGAGGCCGGCCACCCTGCCATGTACAGAGGCTGGCCGCCCTGCCACGTACAGAGGCTGGCCGCCCTGCCATGTACAGAGGCCTGCCACCCTGCCATGTACAGAGGCTGGCCGCCCTGCCACGTACAGAGGCTGCCCACCCTGCCACGTACAGAGGCTGGCCGCCCTGCCATGTACAGAGGCTGGCCGCCCTGCCATGTACAGAGGCTGGCCGCCCTGCCATGTACAGAGGCTGGCCGCCCTGCCACGTACAGAGGCCTGCCACCCTGCCATGTACAGAGGCTGGCCGCCCTGCCATGTACCGAGGCTGGCCGCCCTGCCACATACAGAGGCCGGCCACCCTGCCATGTACAGAGGCTGGCCGCCCTGCCTCGTACAGAGCCCGGCCGCCCTGCCACGTACAGAGGCTGGCCGCCCTGCCATGTACAGAGGCTGGCCGCCCTGCCAGGTACAGAGGCTGGCCGCCCTGCCACGTACATAGGCTGCCCACCCTGCCACGTACAGAGGCTGGCCGCCCTGCCATGTACAGAGGCTGGCCGCCCTGCCACGTACAGAGGCTGGCCACCCTGCCACGTACAGAGGCCTGCCACCCTGCCATGTACAGAGGCTGGCCGCCCTGCCATGTACAGAGGCTGGCCGCCCTCCCATGTACAGAGGCCACCCACCCTGACACGTACAGAGGCTGGCCACCCTGCCACGTACAACGGCTGGCCGCCCTGCCATGTACAGAGGCTGGCTGCCCTGCCACGTACAGAGGCCGGCCACCCTGCCACGTACAGAGGCTGGCCACCCTGCCACGTACAGAGGCCTGCCACCCTGCCATGTACAGAGGCTGGCCGCCCTGCCACGTACAGAGGCTGGCCGCCCTGCCACGTACAGAGGCTGGCTGCCCTGCCACGTACAGAGGCTGGCCACCCTGCCACGTACAGAGGCCTGCCACCCTGCCACGTACAGAGGCTGGCTGCCCTGCCACGTACAGAGGCTGCCCACACTGCCACGTACAGAGGCTGGCCGCCCTGCCACGTACAGAGGCTGGCCGCCCTCCCATGTACAGAGGCCACCCACCCTGACACGTACAGAGGCCGGCCACCCTGCCACGTACAACGGCTGGCCATCCTGCCATGTACAGAGGCTGGCTGCCCTGCCACGTACAGAGGCCGGCCACCCTGCCACGTACAGAGGCTGGGCGCTCTGCCACGTACAGAGGCTGGCCACCCTGCCACGTACAGAGGCCGGCCACCCTGCCACGTACAGAGGCCGGCCACCCTGCCACGTACAGAGGCCTGCCACCCTGCCATGTACAGAGGCTGGCCGCCCTGCCACGTACAGAGGCTGCCCACCCTGCCACGTACAGAGGCTGGCCGCCCTGCCATGTACAGAGGCTGGCCGCCCTGCCACGTACAGAGGCCTGCCACCCTGCCATGTACAGAGGCTGGCCGCCCTGCCATGTACCGAGGCTGGCCGCCCTGCCACATACAGAGGCCGGCCACCCTGCCATGTACAGAGGCTGGCCGCCCTGCCTCGTACAGAGCCCGGCCGCCCTGCCACGTACAGAGGCTGGCCGCCCTGCCACGTACAGAGGCTGGCCGCCCTGCCACGTACAGAGGCCGCCCTGCCACGTACAGAGGCTGCCCACCCTGCCACGTACAGAGGCTGGCCGCCCTGCCATGTACAGAGGCTGGCCGCCCTGCCACGTACAGAGGCCTGCCACCCTGCCATGTACAGAGGCTGGCTGCCCTGCCACGTACAGAGGCTGCCCACCCTGCCACGTACAGAGGCTGGGCGCCCTGCCATGTACAGAGGCTGGCCGCCCTGCCATGTACAGAGGCCACCCACCCTGACACGTACAGAGGCTGGCCACCCTGCCACGTACAACGGCTGGCCGCCCTGCCATGTACAGAGGCTGGGCGCCCTGCCACATACAGAGGCTGGCCACCCTGCCACGTACAGAGGCCGGCCACCCTGCCACGTACAGAGGCCTGCCACCCTGCCATGTACAGAGGCTGGCCGCCCTGCCACGTACAACGGCTGGCCGCCCTGCCATGTACAGAGGCTGGGCGCCCTGCCACATACAGAGGCTGGCCACCCTGCCACGTACAGAGGCCGGCCACCCTGCCACGTACAGAGGCCGGCCACCCTGCCACGTACAGAGGCCTGCCACCCTGCCATGTACAGAGGCTGGCCGCCCTGCCACGTACAGGGGCTGGCCGCCCTGCCACGTACAGAGGCTGCCCGCCCTGCCACGTACAGAGGCTGGCCGCCCTGCCATGTACAGAGGCTGGCCGCCCTGCCATGTACAGAGGCTGGCCGCCCTGCCATGTACAGAGGCTGGCCGCCCTGCCACGTACAGAGGCCTGCCACCCTGCCATGTACAGAGGCTGGCCGCCCTGCCATGTACCGAGGCTGGCCGCCCTGCCACATACAGAGGCCGGCCACCCTGCCATGTACAGAGGCTGGCCGCCCTGCCACGTACAGAGGCTGGCCGCCCTGCCATGTACAGAGGCCTGCCACCCTGCCATGTACAGAGGCTGGCCGCCCTGCCACGTACAGAGGCTGCCCACCCTGCCACGTACAGAGGCTGGCCGCCCTGCCATGTACAGAGGCTGGCCGCCCTGCCATGTACAGAGGCTGGCCGCCCTGCCATGTACAGAGGCTGGCCGCCCTGCCACGTACAGAGGCCTGCCACCCTGCCATGTACAGAGGCTGGCCGCCCTGCCATGTACCGAGGCTGGCCGCCCTGCCACATACAGAGGCCGGCCACCCTGCCATGTACAGAGGCTGGCCGCCCTGCCTCGTACAGAGCCCGGCCGCCCTGCCACGTACAGAGGCTGGCCGCCCTGCCATGTACAGAGGCTGGCCGCCCTGCCAGGTACAGAGGCTGGCCGCCCTGCCACGTACATAGGCTGCCCACCCTGCCACGTACAGAGGCTGGCCGCCCTGCCATGTACAGAGGCTGGCCGCCCTGCCACGTACAGAGGCTGGCCACCCTGCCACGTACAGAGGCCTGCCACCCTGCCATGTACAGAGGCTGGCCGCCCTGCCATGTACAGAGGCTGGCCGCCCTCCCATGTACAGAGGCCACCCACCCTGACACGTACAGAGGCTGGCCACCCTGCCACGTACAACGGCTGGCCGCCCTGCCATGTACAGAGGCTGGCTGCCCTGCCACGTACAGAGGCCGGCCACCCTGCCACGTACAGAGGCTGGCCACCCTGCCACGTACAGAGGCCTGCCACCCTGCCATGTACAGAGGCTGGCCGCCCTGCCACGTACAGAGGCTGGCCGCCCTGCCACGTACAGAGGCTGGCTGCCCTGCCACGTACAGAGGCTGGCCACCCTGCCACGTACAGAGGCCTGCCACCCTGCCACGTACAGAGGCTGGCTGCCCTGCCACGTACAGAGGCTGCCCACACTGCCACGTACAGAGGCTGGCCGCCCTGCCACGTACAGAGGCTGGCCGCCCTCCCATGTACAGAGGCCACCCACCCTGACACGTACAGAGGCCGGCCACCCTGCCACGTACAACGGCTGGCCATCCTGCCATGTACAGAGGCTGGCTGCCCTGCCACGTACAGAGGCCGGCCACCCTGCCACGTACAGAGGCTGGCCACCCTGCCACGTACAGAGGCCTGCCACCCTGCCATGTACAGAGGCTGTCCGCCCTGCCACGTACAGAGGCTGCCCACCCTGCCACGTACAGAGGCTGGCCGCCCTGCCACGTACAGAGGCTGGCCGCCCTGCCATGTACAGAGGCTGGCCGCCCTGCCACGTACAGAGGCTGGCCGCCCTGCCATGTACAGAGGCCGGCCACCCTGCCATGTACAGAGGCCGGCTGCCCTGCCATGTACCGAGGCTGGCCGCCCTGCCACGTACAGAGGCCGGCCACCCTGCCATGTACAGAGGCTGGCCGCCCTGCCTCGTACAGAGCCCGCCCACCCTGCCACGTACAGAGGCTGGCCGCCCTGCCATGTACAGAGGCTGGCCGCCCTGCCAGGTACAGAGGCTGGCCGCCCTGCCACGTACATAGGCTGGCCGCCCTGCCACGTACAGAGGCTGGCCACCCTGCCATGTACAGAGGCTGGCCGCCCTGCCATGTACAGAGGCCGGCCACCCTGCCATGTACAGGGGCTGGCCGCCCTGCCATGTACAGAGGCTAGCCGCCCTGCCACGTACAGAGGCCGGCCACCCTGCCACGTACAGAGGCTGGCCACCCTGCCATGTACAAAGGCTGGCCGCCATGCCTCGTACAGAGCCCGGCCGCCCTGCCACGTACAGAGGCTGGTCACCCTATGCAGGGCCTGACCCCAGGCCTCGCTGCGCCACACCGTCAGTGCTTAGCTCGGGAGGAGGGCCTTTCCTACCAGGGGCGTAGGAGACACTAAAATTCGGGGGGGGACAGGGACAACCTTGTGGACTTCCCAGTGACCTTATACAAATCACCGCCCGTTAAACAAATACAATTGCATACTTTTGAAGTGAAATATTGAGAAAAGCAGGTATGTTGTCACAGTTTGCATGTATGCTTGTTTATTATTTCATATAGTAATCAGAGCAAATGTTAAAAAACATGTATATGAATCTTGCATCTTCATACAGAAAGCAAACAAAGGTCGCAGACTTAGGGTGGGGACGTCGTGTTTGCAAGTGCATTATGGTTTGAAAAATACCTGCTTCTGCATTCCTAGTTTCCAGCAATTTTCTGGCAACAATAAAAATGTGAAGATAACTTTGGTGATTAATAACCTTTATTGAGAGAGATCAAAGGTTTGTCTAGTGGAAGCTTTTAGGCCCCGGATCCCCCAGCATGCTCCCCGCTCCCTACTGATAATAACCTGATAACCCACATTAAAATCATCGACAGAGATTTGCGTGGGTGTAAAAACTGCCATGTTTAATATTTGACATTTCATAAACATGACAAGGTATTTCAAATTGAAATGTATTCAGGAACAACATGGTTACAGTAACAGTTCTAAACTCAATATTCAGAAATCAGTAAGTGATTTTGCCTGTAAAAGTCAGGACATGGCTACAGGACCAGGCAGGAAGGCACCTGTTTCAGTGTTCATTGCTTATATCCTTTCAAAATGTAAGCAGTTTGGTTTAAAAAAGACCACGGGCCATATGTATCAATCCGTTTTTGAATCGCAAAGGCCGAAATTCGCAGAATTTCGGCCTTTGCGACTCGCAAATGGCCGTTTTGCACGTTTTGGAATGTATGAAACATTCCCAAAATAAGGAATTGCAAACTTGTGTGATTCCTTTTTTTTCCATAGCATTTAGGGAATCGCAAATTTGCGATTCCTTAAATGCTATGTATGTAGCAAATTTAGCTTGCGAATTTTGTTTAAGAATTCACAAATTACCACCAACTTTCAGTTGATGGTAACTTGCAAATTCTTCCAGAAATGCACAAATTGGCATTTTTAAAGGTGGCATGTGATGCACACACATGCCCATAGGGCATGTATGTGCGCCATATGCACACACATGTTCTTTTCAGGGGTGCAGCAGGGTGTCTTTGAGACACCCCTGCACCCTTGCAAGAATTCTCAAATTGCAATAAGCAAATTGCGAATTCGCAATTCGAGAATTATTTTGCATTCATTCCTATGGGCCTCCTGGCCCATAGGAATGCATTGGAAATTATTCCTTAATTGCGAATTCGCAAATAAGGAAGCTTAAGGAATCGCAAATAAAAAGCGATTTTGTTCATACATTCCATTTTGCATTTCCTAAATAGCGATTCCTTAAAATTCGCTATTTAGGAAATGCAAAATAGTTTGATGATACATATGGCCCCACATCCTGAACACAGAGCCGCAGTACACATTTTATAAGCTAAAATAATGAAACAGTTGAAAACGATCATATTAAGCGTTTCTACTCCACTCATCAACCAGGTATTGCAGTCCCTTTAGGAATGGTTCACTTCCCGTGGGAAAACAATGTTGTTCAAAGAAAGAAGAAAAAAAGGAAGCGCTTTCACTGGCAAACTCTGTAAAGTGGCGCTAATGTGTGTGGGTGTAAATAACAATCTGGCCTGTCTGCTGACCACTCTATCACTTTATTTAGGTATTTAATCCTTTTTTCTCTCCATCCTGAGGTTTTTCTTTGGAATTATAAAATGGTCAGCATTTCCAGCCAAAGTGTTCTTCCTATTTTGGCTCCAATTCACAATTAAACAAATAAAGACAAGGAGAGGCAAGAGAAAGAACGTAAAAGCTGTCTCTTGAAATCAGAACTTAACAAAGAGGGATTCAAAGACAGAACGAGATAGAGGAAAAATAAAGAGAGAGGGGGAGGAGGGCCGCTGCCAGAGGCAGATCAGGAGAAGTTGACACTCTGCTTGCCTTCTCTGGGTATGAAGGAAAAGAGACAGAGTTTTTTTCCTTCTCTGCCCTTAGGAGACCAAGCTTTCCTGCAGCATAACAAAGGGCAGAGGGCGGGTGGCCTCTTTGACTCCAGGCAGGTCAAGTGCAGGGCCATTAGGTAGCACTTTCGCGCTAATGGACCTGTGAATAACAGAAGGGAGAGGGGAAATTATTTTGTCCTCTTGTCCCTCCCATGCTTGTCCCCCCCACTTTAAAATCTGGGGGGATATATCCCCCGCGTCCCCCACACTTCCTACGCCCATGTTTCCTACCCTGAGCATCGCACCTACGGTGTAGCGCTGTGAGGACCAACCGTGGAGTCCCTTCCCTTCCCCGTGGAGTCCCTTTCCTGGTCCTCACAGTCATGTCCAGCCCTGCGAGGCCCCATTCTTTGCAGAGCTCCGTGATTTGAAGTTCCTGGCCCCTCTCATCACCGCACCATGCGGCCCAGGGCAGGGGGCCACACGGTCATAGGGCCCATGTAGGTCAGCTGGACGCTGGGGCCCTGAGCAGCTGCCTATTTGTAGCATCATCGTTGGACCTTGCACAGAGTAGAGTCACGCCAAGAGTAGAACTAGGGCTTTAACAAGGAGGAATCTCTGAGGAACCAGTTCCCTTCTGTCTCAGCCTCAAGAGAGCAGGACATAGACCTGCGCTGCGGATGCAGCATGTCCGCTGCTGCTGTGAATGGTGGTGATAATGTGGGTGAAAGGTCTGGTGGCCCTCCATGGCTGGAGAGCGGAGCCAGCTAGGGTGACCAACCGTCCGTAAATTTCACGGACCATCCGTAATTTCATTGCCATGTCCGTTGTCCGTCATAATTCTTTTCACGGACGCCTTTTGTTCGTAATTCTGGCGTTTCCAGAAATCTGGGATGACTAGGGAGATCAACCGTCCGTAAATTTCACGGACCGTCCGTAATTTCATTGCCATGTCCGTTGTCCGTCATAATTCTTTACGCTGTATTCTCAGAAACTTCAGTAGCGCCATGAAGCCTACGGGCGTACGTGCGCTGTAGAAATAAAATTTAACATAACATAATATAACATAACGGACGCCTTTTGTCCGTAATTCTGGCGTTTCCAGAAATCTGGGATGACCCCTGTGCGAAGCTTCAAGCGTTTTAGAGCACTCACTGCTGGGTCCATCTCGCATTTCTATGAGGTGACGAAGAGGCTTCAACTGCCCCTCACGTCTGTCCGTTAGCCCCATGTCATTCTGTCTGTGGCGATTCCCGCATACAGAATGACAATGGGCCATGGGCCATGCTGCAGTTACAGCACGGTGTGTGTCTGTGCCTGCATTCTGCTTTTTAAAACATCAGCTTACAACTATGGTGTAACCCAAAAGCTTCCGGTGCGCTGCATTTTGAAATAGACGACAGAGCTAATGGCAAAGACTTCTGTGTTCTTTGCCAGTCTGCAATTATTTTGCCACCACAAAAAAAATGTCAGTTTAACTCTGGTGATTAATGTATCTCCTTGAGAGATATCTGAGCTTTGACTGGTCCCAGTATTAAAGCAGAGCAGGGGGATAATGTGCCTCTTGAAAGCACAAAGTGTAGCATGCAGTTCAACATTTATTTTATGTAGATAGTTCAGTGGGTTCATTTGGATAATAATAAATATGTATCAGTAAGAACAACCCCCAACCACTATGTTATGTTTTAAACCCTGAGTTTGTATGTCTCCAGACCAAATATTCTTAACATGTAATCGGGGGAACTGGAATTATGCACTTATGCAACCGCTGTTCTTTTTCTTATAATTATTGATTTGCCGTATTTACCATATAGCCCATTATCTGTTGCATAATTTGAAATTTTAACAAAAAAATTGTTTCTAGCTCAAATGGATCAAAAGTTACTAAAAGAGTGGAAAATGGTATTTAAGCATAGTGCTAGGCCCTTCAATGGTCATCTTTCCGTTGCTTATTTATTTATTAAGTTGTTAAGCTGGTACTGATGAGGGGAAATCTTTGCTTAGACAGTATTACCAATTTTCCATGTTTTAAAATTAAAAATAATAAAGTAATACTACAAAATATGTGCCGCATTATGCTGCATAATTTGCCTTTACTTGCTGTATAATTTAGTCAACCCTGCCGCATAATTTCAGTGGCCCTGCAAATAATGCCGACCAGTATGAATGACCTGTAACTCCTACATCTTGCAGCCCTCATTGTCTTAAGTAACATTTCCTCTACATTGACTTGCACACTTATGAGTCATTGTCTCTGAATAAAGTGTGTGATGTTAGGCACTCTTGACACTACATTGGGATGAGTACCACTATAAAAGAAATGATTAAATACACATGGGAAAGAGTACATGAAGGAAAGAGGGACACTGTTGAATAGTGGTACCGAGAGAATCCTTGAAGAATGAGGTCTTTGGGGGGCGGGACCAACGAAGGTTGTCACACTAGGTGGAGCCAGAAGTAAAGCCGGTGCTGCCAGGGCTGTAGTTATCATTCCTGTAGCCTAAGCAGTGCTCCAAGCCCAAAGACAAAACCACTTCAGAAGCTGACTGTGGGATGGACTGGTAGCAAGGCATAGTTTATGAACAATAAGATTTCATTTTATTTCAATATTTCTAGTTAATGGAGAACAAAGAGCGCAATTAGAAACGTCTAACATAGCATGTGGAGAAGTGTGGCTCAATGGTTAGAGCGGCAGACCCTGCTACAGAGGTCTGGCCTGGGACCAGGGTTCAATTCCCTGCTTCGGCGGGTCTTGGGCTCAAAAATTCCATGTACCTGATAATTCTCGCCTCGGTGCCTATTCTAATCATGGAGTCCCACTCTGCAACTCTGGGCTTAATCTCCACAACGGCGCTCACAATGCTACGGATGCCTGGCCTCCACGTTGGGGGTGCCCTGGAGTGGACGCCTCACAGGGAAAGCCAGGATGGGTTCCACAGCGGTATTCGTACAAGCGCCTTGAGACCCTTGCGGGTGAGTAGTGCACTATACAAGTATCAATTTACAATTTACATTACATTTACATTACATTACATGACTGGTGTGCACTAATCCCAAAATCTTCTAGTGCCATACTAACCTGCCAGGCAAGTGCCTCGTGCTGCAGCCTTGGATGCATTTCTCCCTCATTACCTGCGGCGGCCACACCAGTGGTCCTGCCGCCCTATTTTGAGTTACGTGGTCGGACTGCCGCAGGCCCTCTGCAACTGCTGGGGAATTCCCGGTACCTAGTGGTGTTGCAGCGGTGCGAGGCAGTAATATGCTGGTGGTGCAGCATTGACTGAGTGCGTTGACGGCTGTCGGGAATCGGACCACAGTTCACTTCAAGAAACTATACGGGTTGGCTGACCGTCCTCGGAGGCTTTCCTTTGCGTAGTAATCTACCATATATTGGAGACTTGATCTCTGCTATCCTCAATACAAGTCCGGGTTGGCTGACCAAACACAGCGGCTTTTGTCGTGAAGTATTTTACCACGCACTGGAGTTTTGATTTCTTCTATCCCCAGTAATCCTTTGCCACCTCCGTTCTCTTTCTAAACTGCAGAGCCCACTGTGACCGCAGTTCCATTTAATTTACACTGTGGTAATCTACATCACAGCCTTTGCCCACTCACCCCACCCGCTCCCCCCCCCCCCCCCCCGTCCTTAGGAAGACCCCTGGTAAGGCCTCCATTGATCCTTCTCCACATTGGAGTCGAAACGTCGACAACTATAATTCCGCCAGCACATGCCTCAGTTATAATGCGCTCACGAGGGACACCTAAAACATGGCAATATGAATATTGTTTAACATTGATGCGTTTGTCTTCTGGCTCCACATGGAAGCAATTTATCTGTATTTGTATTCAGACCAATAATTGATTGACCATCACTTTTGATCTTGCAAAAATCCTCCATCCTTGCATGCCATCATCACACCAACTCGCACTCCCTACCTCTCCCTCACCCCTTGGGGCACGAACTTGTGTACCTTTAAATAAGCAGTATATTGTTCATGCCAGGTCCATTGTGATTCAATAACAGTGTATCTGCATTACTACTTGGCTAGGCTTACGTTTATGTTTTTTCAATCTTTACTTTATCTTTCTCTTATAAGTAAAAGTGCACTGGGACCCCCTATCAATGTAACTTGGGGTGCAGCTGCGGCACCACCAAGCATATTACGAGTTTCTTCACTGCCAGCCTCTTCTTGGCGGTAAGCTGGCCATGAAAAGGCTGGCGATGAGGGAACTAAGGGGGCTAAGACCTGCAGAGTAGCGCATACCAAAAAAAAACCCAAGAAGGGCACGATTGCCTCAACCTAATATAAGACTTGCACTTATTTTGGTTGTCTATTTGCTTACTTATATTCTATTGCGCAACCTCCTCTGATGTTTCTGTAAAACGTAACTTTTGTCCTGAATTTTGACCTTTTGTCCTGAATTTTGACCTTTTGTCCTGAATTTTGACCTTTTGTCCTGAATTTTTGTCCTGAATTTTGACCATTCGTCCTGAATTTTTACACTCACCGTCCTGAATTTGCACCCATGCCAGTTGGTCACCCTAGAGCCAGCCCTTGAATAGAGATAAGGAAGCATCGGGCTCACGTCGGAAGGATGGCAGCTGCGCCAGGAGTGGAATGTGTGGCCTGCAGCTTGTCGCACGCGGTGGTGATGGAAATCGCAGACCCCGATCAAAATGAGTACCTCTGTTAAGAAGCGCTAAGGTGCCTTACTGATTATAGAAGGCGCTATACAAATGTTGATGGAATAGCAAAGAACAAATTGATCGTTCATACAGCGCTTCATAACACCCTTTCTAGTTTCTAAGGGGCATATTATCAAGAAAGCGGCGGCGATAATTTTATCGCCATTCTTGATAATATGCCCCTAAGTGCTGTAAATACCGGGCCTTAACATTACCGTTTCGAATAGTACTCAATGTGCTGACCTCAGAATGGATTCTGAGGGCCATATTATCAAGAAAGGCAATACATTATTGCTGCTTTTATCGCAGGAAACTGCAGCTAAAGCGTCGATAATGGGCTTGATAATAGGCCCTTGTGAATTCCCATAGCAGCCCAGGTTCTGGTGTTAAGGGCTGGTATGGGAATTCTCAAGGACTTATTATCAAGCCCATTATCGCCGCTTTAGTGGCAGTTTCCTGCGATAAAAGCGGCAATAATGTCTCGCCCTTACTTGAAAATATGGCCCTTTGTTCGGAGTGCCTGTATGTGAACTTGAAACTTGCAGATAGGCGCAGGCGTTAACAGAGAACGTTAGCTTGATGGGGGGATGGGAGGGGGGGGGCATTGTCGTGCAAGTGGATAAAATGCTGACTTCAGAAGTTAATTTTACTGATTTATATGAAGTCTGAAAACGTTAGCATTTTTGTTTTACAGGAGCGAAATTCCATCTGGAGAGATTGACGTCCTGAGAAATGTGCCATTAAGTATTTTTTTCTGCCCACTGCCAATATTTGTGTGCATGTGTCTGTGTGTGAGTCTGTCTGTGTTTGTGTGTCTCTCTAAAAGTGTGTCTTGAGTGGTGATCAGTGCACACTACAGCCGTGGTGTGGTGAGGATGCTGTCTGTGAGTGGTGAAGCACCTAGGCAAATGCTGTATTTTACCACCATCTCATTACTTTACTTTTAGGGGTCTGGTCTCAATGCTCGGTTTAACACACACAAGTTCTGACATCCTGAATTGCTTCTGGCCACCACGCCCGTTCTCGTTACTATGGGTTCTAGACAACAAATTCAGATTGTTCTTTGACCTTTGATTGACCAATGTCGCTCAACTGCATTTACTTTTTTCAGTGGAATATATTAAAATCATCTATACTTCATCTTGAGCCCTGAAGAAGTCTCGACAGAGACGAAACGCGTTGGCCAAAAAGAATCATTATTTGGATTTTAAAGACGTTCATCAATAAAGAACAGTTTTGGAACCTGCTCTCACTATCCTTTTCATGGACACATGTTGCTATGAAGATTAATGATGTTATAACCTTGGATGGGTGCTAATTCCAATTTTGCTATTGTTACCATATTGTTTTTCCAATAGGAAGTAAAGAGGGGTGTACTTCTACTTCCTGGTTTTGAGCACCATCGTTATACAAGATAAGCCATTTGTAATACTTAGGTGCAAGTTCTTTTGCCTCAACCCTGTTTGTTTTTGTTGTTCATTACTTCACTTCTTCAAATCTTCCTGCTGCCTTCAGGGCTCGGTCTTCAAGGCGGCGATAGGGTAGGGCTGAGGAGGGGCGGATCAGACAACAATCAACAAAGGACCTCTCTCCTTTGTTCTCAAAATTGCAGACTACAGGCAGCTGTGGCCACCAGGTGATAATTCCTGGAGGGTTGCAACACAACAAAGGGTAGCGAGTGTGTGGCCTTTGTGACTATCAGATTGGTCACAGGTAACTGGAGGCAGGTCACAGGTCAAGTGCACGGCCATCATCGGTAGCGCTTACCTGTGCTAATGGCCCTGTGAATCACAGAAGGGAGACAGGAAATTGTTTTGTTGCCTCGTCCCCCCACCCTTTTCCCCCATCCCCCCACCCCAAATTCTGTGGGTGATATATCTCCGCGTCCCCCAAACTTCCTATACCCATGTACTCTGCCTCTCCTTGACTCCTCCCCCGGTTCTTTACTCCAGGTCAACAAGCTGAAGACAACGCTGGACGAGCTGGAGACGTGGTGGTCGGAGCCGGGGTGCACCATTTCAGCCAACGGATATCACTGGGTCCAGAAGGACGCCCCCCGTGGGGATGCGGTAACAGGGAGTCACCAGCTGCAAGGTGAGCACCGTGGCCAGGGGCAGGGAGATGGGGGCTGGGCCACCAGGAGCCCGGTGGCTGCAGGGTCAGCCTTGCGGTCCAGGGCACAACAAGCAGGTTCAAGGGCAGCCTGGAGGTCCCTGTCAAAAGGCGAGGAGTGTGCCCCAAGGTCAGGAAGCCAAGGTCACTGGCAATGCAGCTGCAAGGTTGGAAAGGTGGATATGAGCCAGGTAAGTGGGCCACAGGTCACCAGCGAGCCTGCGGGCCAGGCCACAGCCAGCGCCTTGAACAGACTGTCAGGGGAATTTATTGACTACTCTGATGGTCACTAGCATGGCTGCTCTTAAGAGTCCAAGTGTCCATATGAGGGGGGGCTTACTACCCTGCAGGTGCCCTTGATGGTTAATATTGTGTAATAATATACTGGATAGCTGAGTCCTGGAGGGCTGTGATGAGTCCTGGATACACACGTGTTGTATGTACGTGTGTGGATGGGTCGTGATGGACTGGGCAGACCCTCCCTGCCCTTAGAGCTGGGCTCAATCTGCTGGTTGGAGGGTGTGGGGAGGCATGGCATGTTTTGTTTTGCAGATTTATATAGCATGGACTCGACCCTAAGGTATCAGAGCACTTTACATGAGCACCGGTTACATTACACCAGGACCCAACCTTTTTATTGGTAGGCACGGGGAGATGAAGTGATTTGCCCAGAATCACAGGATGCAGAGTCGACCCCGAGGCTCGAACCTTGGTTTCCCAGCTCCAAAGTCAGCAGTGTAGCCATGAGGTTACCTTCGAGGTCCCAGGCTGGACTCCGATGGCAGACACCTACCCTACTCTCCCCTGTCACGGCATCCTTCTTTCCCTGGGAGGCCGGGCAATACTTGCGGGGAGTGGGGCAAGGACAGAGACCATAGACTCATCGGTCGTCTGCCAACAATCAATACACTGATGTCCAGCCTGTGCTTCTGCTTAAGATGGGAAATAAATGAACGTTCGAAACAACCTATACACAAAGTGCAGAAGGCACGCAACAAGTTAGACCTGATTCTTGTGTAAATGGGTCACGTGCAGTTGGCTGTGTTCAGTCTCTGCTATTCCACTAGACAGAGTCAATTCAATAATGCGTGAATGGATGTTTAGCCCTCAGGGGGGGGCTCAGGGGGAGCTGTGACTCTGGTGCCCACCCCCCCTCAAGCTGGCTGGCTCCTGGAGTTGAATGCATTTAAGTTCAGAGGGATAATGGTGCCCCTCCCTTCCAGATGATAGCACCTAACTGTGGGCCAGATGTACAAACGTTTGTGTTTGCGGTTACCTAATAGCGAATGTTTGCGATGTACTACGGTGTTCTATACACTATTTGCGATACCCAGTGAGTCGTAAATTGACCCAACTCATTATTATTCATGAGGTAGGTCACAATTTGCAACCCATTGGTAATCAATAAAATCACGGGGATGGTGGCCTACACGGGTCAGCAAACCACCATGTCTGTGATTGTTTTTGAATAAAGCAATGTTTTTTTTTCAAATGCAGCACATTCTCTTTAAAGCAAAATGGGCTTCATTTAAAAAACAAAAGTTAAAGTTCTTCTTTTCATTTTTAAGAGTAGGCAGTGCTCTTAAAAAATGTTTTTACAAACATTCAGAAAGGGGAAGGGGTTCCTTGGGGACTGCTTCCCATTTGCAAATGGGTCACCACCAACTGGGATTCGGACCGCATTTCGTTCGCAAAACATTCACACATACCATTGCGAGTCACTATTAGGAAGGGATGCCCTTAACATGCCCCCCCCCCCCTAAAACCGAATCGCCAACCAATTTTGGGATTTGGTAATCGCGTCACAAAATATATTGCGGATTCTGCAAATCAGCAAAGCAACGTACATCGGCCCCTTTGAGTTTACCATGGGCACCTGTCAGCGATCAGTGGGAGATGTATTCTTTTCAAGTTCCACCTAGCGTAGGTCGTCTGCTCTCTGCCCCGGCTCAGACAACATGACTGAGGCTGCAGTGTGTGTGCACGCTCAGTCAGATGAGCGTCACGGCACCAGTAACTGTGCACAAGAAGCGTGGCTCGTGGTCAGGTGGGACCTGCTTCTTTGGATCTCCCTAGCGCCTAGACTGCCCATCCAAACGAACCCAAGGAGCCCACCCGACTCAGTGGGGAAGTTCTAGCATTGATCGTTGTCTTCTTCCAGTGAGTGGAGGGCGGCTTTTTCTTTGAACGGGTCACTTATTTGAAACTGCTGAATGCAGGTGTGAGACAGTCAGCACCTCTCACTTCTAAGCACTAACTTATCTCAGCGGGATAACCCCAAAAACAGGAAGTCCCCCTGGTCAGGGGCGGCCTTAGGCATGTGCAAGCTGTGCACCTGCACAGGGCTGCCAAACCCCAGAGGCCGCCACGCCAATATATATCCTTAATATAATAATCCTCTGAGGATGGGTACATATTTGCGTGGCGGCCCCTGGCAGGGATTTGGCGACCTCCGGCTCTGTTCCACTTCCAAACCTCTGCCCTGCCCGGACCCCCTCTTCCAGAGCCCCCTATCTACGCTTCCTGCCCAGGGCCGCCATGAGCCTAGAGCCGCCCCTGCCCCGGTCATGGACCCTTGACCAGGTCAGGCTGGGACCCTCGGGTCATCCAGACCTGCCTCAGCAGGAGCCGTGCAGGTCATCTGGTCACTGCAGCAGCCGTCTCAGTGTCGCCCCCTCTCCTTCTCCGCTACCTCTCTTCTGTGCAGCGTCTCCCTCATGTAAGAGCTCCTTCAATGCTGCTCCCTGAGGAGTCGACCAACTTCTTCCTTCAAGACGGGACCCCCAGGCAGCTTCTCCAGGCAGACGGTAGAACCACCCAGATTACTGGTCTAGAACCTGCGAAGGGGGGTCTGCAGTGGATACCCCACCCCTGGAGCACTAAAGAGTTCCCTCGTCATCACTGATGTGGGACCCAGGCTTCTTGGCACACCGGCTGAAAGATTCTACCATCTTTATACTCAGGTTACAGGCAGCATTGGTATATTCCAACACTCAGTTCTGGGACCAGTTTCAGGCAGTTCCTTCCCAGTTCCTGCCCAGTTCCTCCCAGCTAGGTCTAGCCATGGTCTTTGCCTTCATGTGTGAGCAGGAAGGGGGTGTGGAGTTTGGAGTCGCCTTTCAGGGGAAACCTAAAACAAGGGCTCAAAGGGGGGAGGAGATTCACAACTCAACCACATCCTAAATGACTAACACTCAGGGCCACTGGGTTTATGCAGCAGTAGAGAGCTAAATTATGCGGCAGGGGTGACTAGATTATGCGGATATAAAAGGCAAATTATACAGAATAATGCAGCACTTTTTTCTGCTAGTATTACTTCATTATTTTGTCATTTTAGCACTTGTTAGCCCTGTCTGGGCATGGGTTGCACCTCATTATTAGCACTTTTAACACCCAAAGATAGCAGTAACCACGAAAAAGGTGGCCCGTCAACCTTTGCAAAGCGCCTTCCACTACGCAGCAACACGTGTCACTAGACGTTTAGTAACTTTGGAACTGTTAGAGCTAGAAACCATTTTTGGGGGTTAAAATCCACAGATTACACAGCAGATAATGGATTATGTGGCAAATGCGTCTGATCCCTGACTATGCAAAAAACACCGCGGTCGCACAGGTGCATAATGCCAGTGGCCCTTGTAACATTACAAGGAATCTATGAAACAATGAAGTAAGGAGGGGACAAGGATGTTCCCTACTCCACAAACGGATCTTCTATCACCCTCCTCTCTGCTGAGTTTGTTCCACTCCAGAGGGCCCCAGATGTGCTTGGGAGAAGATAGCACTGCACTTTTGGGTTCTCTTCCACCCTTCATCTCAGGTACCACACCAGGCACATAAAGGGACCACACAAACACAGCATCCATGGTAGGGAAGAGATCTGGTTTCAGGGGCTGGCAGAGCAATTGAAATACACAGGAGAGGCCAGTTGGCAACGCTCCCTAGCAGGTGGCAGTTACAAAGGGTCTGTACTACCAGAATAATGAATGCTTCACGCAATGTCAGCCCTCCGCAGCCCAGGGGGCTGGTGGTGGTCATGCGCGCTTAAGAAGGATGCGCATGCTGCGCCCCTCCAGTCCACACCGTCCAGCGTCGTGTCACCTTCTGTGGCATAGGAAGCCCTCATTGCACATGTATGATCATCGGGCCCGATTCACAGAACTTACTTAAGACAAAATCCTAAACTTACTATCATTTCGGTATTCACAGAAGGCACTTACTCATTTTGGTATTCACAGAAGGCACTTACTCATTTTTGTATTCACAGAAGGCACTTACTCATTTCGGTATTCACAGAAGGCACTTACTCATTTCGGTATTCACAGAAGTTAGGAGTCCTAAATGCCTTCTGTGAATACCGAAAGTCATAAAGTTAGGATTCTTCTAAATTTAGGAGTACTAAAGTTAGGAGTCCTAACTTTACTACTCCTAAACTGAGAAAAATCCTAACTGTAAGACTTTCGGTATTCACAGAAGGCATTTAGGAGTCCTAAAGTTAGGACTCCTAACTTCTGTGAATACCAAAATGAGTAAGTGCCTTCTGTGAATACCAGAATGAGTAAGTGCCTTCTGTGAATACAAAAATGAGTAAGTGCCTTCTGTGAATACCGAAATGAGTAAGTGCCTTCTGTGAATACAAAAATGAGTAAGTGCCTTCTGTGAATACCAAAATGAGTAAGTGCCTTCTGTGAATACCAGAATGAGTAAGTGCCTTCTGTGAATACAAAAATGAGTAAGTGCCTTCTGTGAATACCGAAATGAGTAAGTGCCTTCTGTGAATACAAACATGAGTAAGTGCCTTCTGTGAATACCAAAATGGTAGTAAGTTTACGATTTTGTCTTAAGTTAGTTCTGTGAATCAGGCCCGTGTGTTGCGTGCTGAGGCAAAAAACCTACAGAACTGGCTATGGGGAACTCTATGAAGGGCACACACTCTCCAGAGCCAAGCAATGGACCTTGTGTCCCAGTGCCGTCTACGAATATTCTTCAGAGAAGCGTTTCTGAAGGTGTTTCTCGACGTCCTTCTTCATTAAAAAAAAACACCACATTGTGTGCCTTGCACGTGTGCATGCATACGCGCAAGACTTACAACATAGTGGTTTTTTTTTATGAAGAAGGACGTCGAGGACGCGAGAGGAACAGGAAGGAGAGCGTCCAAGCCGGGGAGGCGGCAGAAATACAGGTAAGTGCCTTTTTTTATATCTTTTTAAAGCATTTTGGAGTGGGGAGGGAGCAGTGAGGGAGCGGAGCGGAGCTCTACTGAGTTTTTTTCTAACTCTGTGGAGCTACGCGTAGAGGCACTACGCCAGCTCTGCCCAGACCTACATATTACATCACTCATGACATGGTCAGTGACATTAGGGATGACATCATCCGCATAATCTCTGATGCACTCACTCACACCCTAATATAACCTTTTATACACCTACTCCAAACATTCAGACTACCATTCTCAAAAGCATAGACAGACCAATACCAGTTAGTACAAACCCATTCACTGATTCATAGGTCTATACACACATCCACTCACTCTCCCATACAACCACTCATACACGCAGTCACTCACCAATACAGCCCCTGATTTATGTACTCATACAACCATACAGACAATCACACACCCCCACTCACCCATTGAGTTACTCACACACCTAGTCAGCCACCCAAAGAGTCAATCACACTCTCATTTACTCACCTATACAGTTATAAACACACCACCTCACTTATTTATACAGATACTAGCACATACTTACTCTCTTATACAATCACTGACACAAGCACGCACTCATCTATACAGCCAATCTCACAATCACTCACTCTCACATAGACACCTATATACTCCCACACTCACATATACTGCCTTTCACATCTGCAGTTACTCACCCATATACCACTGAGACATCCATTCACTCACTGACACAGCCATACACACACTTACTCACCCATACAGCCCCTCGCAGGCGCACTGCTGAACCCATATACCCAGAGATTCACCCACACACCCCCTCACCCATCCACACAGATACTCAGGCACCCACACAGGCACTCAGACAACCAATCAATAACCAGTATAGACACTCATGTAGCTAATCACCAACCCATGCAGCCACTTACACACCAACCGACAGACTGATACAGACATTCACACAGATTAGTCACTCACCATCCATTCACTGAGACACATATAATCACCCACTTATACAGTCAGTCACGCACCCACTGAATTATCCATACAGACACTCATATACCCATTCATTCTCAATACACCTTGGTGTGTGTGTGTGTATATATATGCACACACACACACACAGACAGAGATTCCCCGAATCTGGAGCCCCTGACCCTTCAAGGCGGGCTCACGAAAAATGGTCTCAGAGTAACCCATCAAAACACCATCCAGTGTAACACAAAGAGTGAGGCCCAATACTGGAAAAGAAGGCTTTTATTCCGGCATTTAGCAGCGCAGCATACTTACACTTCCTGACGTTTCGGCAAAAGCCTTGTTCACAGTTGGAACTTAAAACACCTTATTAGCAAAGTGCGTTTGTGCGCGCTTTTCAAATATCAGTTACCTGACTATGCGCTCAAAATACAAGTCCCACAATGCATTGCAAACTCCTTGTAAACAATTATTTTGAAATTCCCATAGAAGCCCAGGTTAACCCCAGAACCTGGGCTTCTATGGAAATTTACAAGGGCATATTATCAAGCCCATTATCGCTTACATGAGCCATTATCAACTCTCCCGCTGACCATGAGGCAGCCAGGAATTCAAAGTGAGGAATACAACAACAGTGAGGTAGGTGGGTAGACAGCTAGACCCCGCCCCTACCTGCTGCAAGGTGACACTACAGCTAAGAGTGAGGGGGGTGGGTGGACAGCAAGACCCCGCTCCCACCTGCTGCAAGGTGGCAATACAGCTCAGAGTGAGGGCAGTGAGTGGACAGGTATGCCCCGCCCTCACCAGCTGCAA
Source organism: Lissotriton vulgaris (assembly GCF_964263255.1). NCBI lineage: Eukaryota > Metazoa > Chordata > Amphibia > Caudata > Salamandridae > Lissotriton > Lissotriton vulgaris. Next base: position 2,003,819,624 of record NC_141693.1, on the reverse strand, counting down.
GGTATCACTACAGCTAAGAGGGAGGGAGGTGGGCAGTCAGCTAGACCCCACCCCCACCTGCTGCAAGGTGACACTACAGCTAAGAGGGAGGGAGGTGGGTGGACAGGTGTGCCCCGCCCCCAACTGCTGCAAGGTATCACTACAGCTAAGAGGGAGGGAGGTGGGTGGACAGGTAGGCCCCGCCCCCACCTGCAGAAAGGTGAAATCAGGTTTAGATTTAAGGTGGTGGGAGGCACTAGTGTAATGAAACGTGAGGGTGCCCCCCTGCAATATACATGGAGAGCCCCCCCCCCCTCCAGACTAAATCAGGACCTCTCTTGCCAGAGTTCTGTGCTGAGAGGGGCTCCTGGAGATTAGGGACCCCCTTCACCGAGGGGGCTGCAGGGGCCTGTATTACCCCACTGGTGGGGGATCTCACTCTGTACAGGAGTTCTTGGCTTCCAGAGATGCTGAGCCTGGGCAGACCTGGGTTGAGAGGTGAGACGCCTCGTGGAGGGTTGTGTGTCTGCATACTGGGGAGAACCGGTGAGTACAGAAGATTGCAAGTGCAAATAATTACAGGTAAGTTTCATCAGAGCGGCTGTGCACCACAGACCACTTGGTGTGAAATTACTTGTCTAGCATGGGCATTGCCGCAACTATAGGCAGCTGCCTTACCGCACAACCCAAGGAGGCCACTAGAGGGCAACAGAGTACTTCAAAAATGTCCTTGTCGCTAGTGTAGACCTTTACCCAAATGGTATAGTGTCATTTTACATGAGACTCCAAAAATCCTTGCTTCTGACTTGAGGGTGGGAATTTCTTACCCCAGCACAGCCCCCCTTCCCCCAGGACATGGGCTATTGATTATTAAAGATACATGTCTGTTCTTTCCTTGCATCGTCGCATGCTGGACACTGACAGAAGCCCGGGACGTCTTCTTGGAGTACATTGGTCAGCTGGAGAGCTCGGTGTCCAGTGCCTGGGAGCAGCTGAAGGGCAGTGCCAACATCAGCTGCCACAGCCCCCTGCAGGAGAAGAGCTGCACCATGCTGTCGGAGCTGGACTTCACCATGGCATCGGTGCAGAGAGAGGCTGGATTGGCAGCTGGCATGCTTCGTACAATGGTAAATATCTACTAACCTGCGTGCCAAGTTCAATGAATGAATGAATCAATCAGGGGGATTGTAAGCGTGCTGCTCACTTGTGAGGGTCTCAAGGTGCTGAGGGGGGGAGGGGGGTCCGTCGGTCTGTTTAGCCGAAGAGCGAGGTCTTGAGGGTCTTTATGAAGGTGTTCAGGGATGGGTGCGTCTGATGTCTGCCGGTAGCTCATTCCAGGTCATGGCTGCGATGTAAGAGAAGGATCTTCCGCCTGCTCTGGCTCTGTGGATGCGTGTGGTTTCGGCCAGTGTGAGGTTGGTGGATCGGAGGTTTCTTCTGGGTACGTGGAAGTTGATTCTGTCGTTCAGGTATTTGGGTCCGTTGTTGTGTAGGTATTTGTAGGCGTGAGAGAGGATTTTGAAGGTGACTCTTTTCTCCACGGGGAGTCAGTGGAGACTTCGAAGGTATTGGCTGATGTGTTCGTGCGGGGAATGCCGAGGACGAGCTTGGCGGTGGTGTTCTGTATTGTCTGGAGTTGAGGAGTAGGGACTTGTTGATGCCAGTGTAGAGTGCGTTTCCATAGTCCAGTCTGCTGGTGATGAGTGTATGGGTGACTTTCTTACTTGACTCTGGGGGGATCCATTTGAAGGTCTTGCGGAGGATGCGGAGGGTGTTGAAACAGTGGGAGGTGAGGGCGTTGACCTGTTGGTTCATGGTGAGTGACGAGTTGAGAACGTTGGCAAGGTTTTAGGCATGGTCCGAGAGGGTGGGTGGTCTCCCGAGGGCACTCAGGCACCAGGTGTTGTCCCATGCTGAGGGGGTGGTTCCAAGGATGAGGACTTCTGTCTTCTCGGCGTTGAGCTTCAGGCAACTGTAGGTCATCCAGACTGCAACGTCTTGCATTCCTTTCTGGAAGTTGAGTTTGGCGGTGGTGGGGTCTTTGGTGAGGGAGAGGATGAGCTGGGTGTCGTCAGCGTAGGATACGATGTTGAGGCCGTATTGTCGAACGATGGATGCAAGGGGGGTCATGTAGATGTTGAAGCGGGTAGGGCTCAGTGATGACCCTTGAGGGACTCCGCAGGTGATTTTCGTGGGATTGGAGAGGAAGGGTGGGAGTCTGATCCTTTGGCCTCTTCCTGTGAGGAATGATCGGATCCAGTCCAGGGCTGTTCCTTGTATGCCGGCGTCGTGAAGTCTGGCGATTAGTGTGCGGTTGGAGACGGTGTCAAAGGCCGCTGATAGGTCGAGTAGGATGATGGCTGCGGAGTGGCCTTGTTCCAGGAGGGTGTGGATGTCGTCTGTGGCGGCGAGCATGGTGGTCTCGGTGCTGTGGTTTCTTCGTAATCCGGATTGGGATGGGTCGAGGATGACGTTGTCTTCGATGAATTGTGTCAGTTGTCTGTTGACATAAAAGAGCATTACCCACTGTGCAGGGGAATACACCCCAAAACACTATTACACACCTCCTCATCCTGCAAGTGTGCATTACCCACTGTGCAGGGGTATACACCGCAAGACACTAATACATACCTCCACTTCTTGCAAGTCTGCATTACTCTCTGTGCAGGGGTATACACCCCAAGACACTATTACGTACCTCCACTTTGTGCACAGGTGTATTTTTCACTGTGCAGGGGTATGCACCCCAAAACACTATTATACACATCCACATCGTGCAAGAGTGCACTACTCACTGTGCAGGAGAATAAACCCCAAAACACTATTACACACCTCCACGTTGGGCAAGAGTGCATTACCCACTGTGCAGGGGTATACACCTGAAACACTATTAAACACATCCACGTTGTGCAAGAGTGCATTACCCACTGGGGAGGGTATACACACCTCCACATCATGCAAAAGTGCACGATCCCCACATCCTTTATGGTATGTATCCTTTAGTGTAAGGGCCATACCATTTGCAACAGTACAGTGGTATCTACCTGCACCCATATTGGGTACACCCTTGAGATGGTTCACACCCCATCTGTGTGTAACAGAACATACCCACTCTGCAATGCTGATATTACACCCCTCATACAGTGGTACTGGCCTCCCTCTCAAGCGAAGGTACACCAGCCCCCTCCCTTTGAAATGGTACACACCCCTGCATGCAATCAAAACTATTCACAACGTTCAATGATGCATACTTACCCATGCATGCGCCACAATTAGAAGCCACCAAAGGTAGTGGTACGCCCCTCAACCATCGGCAGTGCCCCCCACACCACGTGCAATGACACAATGTTGGCCCACCTTGGTTTACACTCCTAGGGGCAGATTTACAAGCCCACTGCGCCACCAGTACAACACTTTTTGTGACATACTGGTGGCATTTTTTTCTGTTCCATATTTAGAAGGTCAGGAAAAGCCACCCTGGGTGACTTTTCCTCTCCTTGTAAATATGGCCACTTTACACGCAGCACTTTGTGTGAAAGGAGCATTCCATGCGTGTTGCTGTGGATGATCCCACGCAACATCCATTGAACAAGAGACACTTCCAGATTTACGAGGAATCGTAAATATGGAATGCGTCTGAATGCTACGCCATCAATGCGTGCTGCATTCAACAGCACACATTGAAAGAGGAAAATGCCTGTAGTGATTGTTTTTGTGCAGGAAGGTGCCCCTTCCTGCACAAAAACAATCTCCCCATGACGCAGACGTCCTTGCACTACGATGCAAGTGTGCCTGTGTCAATGCACGGCAGCTGTTTGTGCGCCAGCGCAGGGTACAGCATAGCTATGCGACATAATATTGTAAATATGTTGCATTCCTGTGCTTTGGAAGTGCTGCAGCATTGTGCAGCCAAAGGGCTTGCGTTGCTGCGTTGCAGCACTTCCTCGTAAATCTGCCCCCTAGTGTTCAGTGGTACATCCCCTTCTGTATACCGCGCTGCACACCCACCTGCAGTCACACAAACCATCGCCCCGACAGCAATGTCCACACACCCCTTGGATGGGATCTGCTCAACCACGTGCAATGACACAATGTTGGCCCACCTTGGGATGCACTCCTGGTGTGCAATGTTACGCCCCCTTCCATCTACAGCTTTGCACACCCCACCTGCAGTCACACAAACCATCTCCCTGCCCGACACCGATGCCCACACACCCCTTGGGTGGGATCTACTCCACCCCTCCAAGTTGTTCCAGACATTCCCTGATTTCATCCTGTATTTCTTTCAGGTTTTCCCCCGGGATCTCTGGGACATCCCTTCGGACTGGAGCCTCCTGGCCACTGAGTTCAGAAGCCTGGCAGAAAGGTGAGGTCAGCTGCAGCTGGACGGGAGGTATCCAAGGCCTTGGGTGGGATAAACCTCTGACCGTCACCAAGGCTGGAAAGGGTCAGGTGGCTCAGTGGACTAATGCACACACTGCAGGGGCCTGTCATTGTCCTCGTGGCTAGAGGTTCAAATCCCAGCAGGTCCACTCAGGCTTTCATCCTGCTGAGGTTGTTAAATCAGTGCCAGTGAGTTAGGTAACAATAAACATCTGTTATTCAGCGCCAAGATCACCGTCTGGGTGAATGTGAGCTTTGCAAACACATGTTATGTTAAAGGGTCAGATGGGTGTTTGGGAATGACAAAAAAGGAAAATCCTTACGAGCCGTCCCTAACTTCCAACCCTAACCATGCCTTGAACACCATACCTAAAAAATACTGACATATAGGGGGGATTTGGGTCACCCTTCTACATCCATTGGTCTGTTCCAATGCTAATCACATGTTGTTCCTCCACCACACCGTACAGGATGGCGCAGTGGGCCAGCCCACACCAGCCATTGGCTCTCTTGCACCGTAATTGATAGCATTTTGCTTTTTCACATGTGCACATCTGCCTAAAAAGACATGTCCTTCAGTGCCAGGATTGGCGTTGCCAATGTTTTTTTCTTTTTATTGTCTATCTTGCTTCGTGTATTTTTTAGTCATCATTGTGTGTTTAAACCGTGACTTCAAGGTACACTTATTCGAAGCCAATCAGACATTTTCTATCTGCCAGTGAGAATCATATTCTTCTGCGATGCTGCGATGTGCAATAAAAATACAATAGCTTCTTTTCCTGTTATAAGTACACCAACCTTTTTAGAAATATTCATTCTGTCTGTTAAAATTACACGAGATATTTTCTTATTTTATGCAAAACGTTAGTGCAAATTTATGTCTGCCATGTTTATTCATTTTCCCCATTTTTTTCTTCTATTTATTTATAGAGCATGTTTGCAATAAAAACAAGCATTGACAAGCAAGCATTTGCAAAGCCGATAGGTCTGGTATTAGCTGCCAGTCTTTTGGCTTTTTCACTCAGGATTTATAAAGCGCAGCTAATCACCCGTGAAGGTATCCGGGCGCTGAGGTCCTTGCTTCTTTTTGTGGGTTTAGTTGACCTGCCAGGTCTTGAGACCTTTCCGAATTTCTAGACAAGAGACGGAGGTCTGGAGGTGAAGGGGTGGGTCGTTCCAGGATTTAACAGCGAGGTAGGAGGAGGAGCGCCCTCCACTGTTGCTTCAGTGGATGTGAGGGAAAAAGCAAGGGAGAGGGGGCGCAGCACCGATGTCTGGAGGGTTAGAGGAGGTTCAGGTGGTGGTTGATGTGTGCTGGTCCTTGGTTGTGTAGGGCTTTGTAGGCGGGGGTCAGCATCTTGAATTGGCATCTCTTCTGGATGGGGAGCCAGTAGAGTTTCTCAAGGCGAGGGGTGATTTGGGGAGGTTGAGGATGAGTCTGGTTGCTGAGTTTTGTCTGGTTTGCAGTCTCTTCATGAGGTGAGTGGTGATTCCTGAGTAGAGTGCGGTGCCGTAGTCAAGACAGTTTGTGACTGGAGTTTGAGTGACAGTTCGTCAGGTGTTTACAGGGAGCCATTTGAAGATTTTCCGGAGCATGCGAAGAGTGAGGAAGCGGGCAGATGAGACTGCATTGATCTAGCTTTTCATGGCTTTCCACAGTGAGATTGCTTTTCAGGATAATGCCGAGGTTGCAAGCATGCTTTGTCAATGGTTGTTTTGCTTTGTCATGGTTTTAGCACAACTTTAATGCTAGGAAAGTTGCTGTGCCCTCAATCTAACAGTGGTTAAAAGCAAAAATACGTTTTACTCTCTAAATGCATGCATTGCTGTACTAGTTCCAGGCACAGAAGTCTGGATGCTATCACTCACAGAGCAGTTAGCCAATGACTGCAGTGGGCGGACCCACTGCTCACTTTGCATTCTGTAGAAGGTAGAAGAAAAATGTGAATGAGACAATACAAGATTGAATCAATGAAGACACCTGCCGTATGACCCTGTAATTAAGTATATGATAAATGTAATTTTAGTAAATTCAAACAAAAACAGCAGACCTAAAAATAAACAAGCTTTGGCAAAACAAATATGGTGTTGCCCGCCATCTTTTTGGCTCTGTCAATGTTTGTTTTTTCATGGTTTTTGTAAAAGGTTATTGTTTGGGAAGCTGATGGATCCTTATAAGTCTACAAAAAACATTGGCTAGAAACTAAAGCTTTTTTAATCTTAAAATGCACACATTGCCATAGTCATCAGTGGCACTAAAGGGTAATACTTTGCGTGTGGATGTGCTCCTGGTGCAAGGGACAAGTGCCGTCACTCACAGTGCAGTTAGCCAATGGCAGAAGCAGACTGAACCATTCCCCCGTGCTGTATGCTGTAAGTGGCGGAATATCATTTGAATCACATTATAACAAACCAATGGACGAAGACTCTTGGCTGAGAGCCTTTATACGCATGTTATGCAGACCTTACAATAACCATTTCACCAACTTGCCAAGGCCAGTCTTGTTGGCTGTGATGTGCTTGTTTAGGCTTTATAGGATCTTTGTATGCTGTCCCTTCCTGGGTGTTTTGCAGGCTTGACCCTATGACTACATGTGGTATCTTTTTGCATGAACCCTCAGATGTTGTCCCTTTCCTGCTGTGTGTTCATTAGCCCCCAAATGATGTCCCTTTCCTGCTGCATGTTTAATATCCTGCCCCCCCACCAATGGTGTCCCTTTCCTGCTGTGTGTTCAATAGCCTGCCCCCCCCCTCCACTGGCGTCTCTTTCCGGCTGTGTGTTCATTAGCCTGCCCCCCCCAATGGTGTCTCTTTCCTGCTGTGTGTTCATTAGCCTGCCCCCCCCCAATGGTGTCTCTTTCCTGTTGCATGTTTGTTATCCTGCCCCCCCTCCACTGGTGTCTCTTTCCTGCTGCATGTTTAATATCCTCCCCCCCCCCCCAGATGGTGTCCCTTTCCTGCTGCATGTTTGTTAGCCTAGGCCCCCAGATGTTGTCCCTCCCTCTCTGAGTTCATGTGCTTCTTCTGTGGAGAAGTGTGGCTCAGGGGTTAGAGGCGGCAGACCTGGAGCTTGAGTTCGGCCCTGGACCAGGGTTCAATTCCCCGCCTCGGCGGGTCTTGGGCTCAATAATTCCACGGACTCGATAATTCTCGCTCTGGTGCCTTCTCGACTCACGGGTTCACACTCTGCGACTCTGGGCAATAGCTTGCTTAATCTCCACATCGGCCCCTCGCGGTGGGATGCCTGGCTTTCACCTTGTGGATACCCTGCCAGGGTTATCTCACAGGGGAATACCAGGACGGGTTCCCTAAGCAAGCGCGGAGATGCCCCAGGGTAAGTCATGCGCTATATAAGCTTCATACATTTACATTACATACATTTACATTTACATTCTTCTGGTGAGTCACACTCCACCAACAGCCATTTTTTTTTTTCAGACACCGGGGTGTCGCTGCTGAGGTGACTGCTGCCGCCTCTCAGGCCCTCCTGGTCTCCAACAGCAGCCGTGAGCTGCTGAGCAAAGCCCTGGATGAGCAGAGCAGACAGGAGGACAGTGAGGAGCTGGAGGAGAGGTAAGGCCGTGGTTGGGGGAGTGATGGGGACTTGGGTGCGCTGCGGCCAGTGAGGTGTCTGGGAGTAGTTGAGTGTGAGGGGCAGCCAATGAAGGAGAGCTGTAACGAGAGGTGCACGGGCGAAAGAAGTGTGAGGGGTGTCCAGGGACTGTGAGCTCTAACAAGGGAGGTGCATGGGTGAAGAGAGAGTGAGGGTGTCCAGGGACTCTGAGCTCTAACAAGGGAGGTGTATGGGTGAAGAGAGTGTGAGGGTGGCCAGGGACTGTGAGCTGTAACAGATGAGTGTATGGGTAAAGAGAGTGTGAGAGGGTAGCCAGGGAAGGTGAGCTGTAACAAGAGGTGTACGGCTGAAGGGAGTATGAGGGGGTAGGACTACTGAAAGAAAATGCCCTCTTTTTGCATGGTTGCCCCCACTTTTTGCTGAACTGCTGATGTACTTTGACTAAGTGTGCCCTGGGCTCCTGCCAATCAGGTACCCAGAGCCTATTTTCTTTCCCTAAAACTGCATTGAAGACAAAACCCAATTGGCACTCTGGCCACAGATCAGCCCTTACCCAGGGCACAGTGACCAAGGAAGACCTCTAAGGGCTGCAGCACTTATTGTGCCTTCCTTAGAGGCCCGGTACCTTTACACTCATACACTGCCTTTGCAGGCTGCGTGTTTTGGTGCAGAACAAAGTGAAGATTCGATATGGCACACATCCCTGTGTGCCATGCATACAACCCACTGGCCTGGCATAGATCAGCCACCCCTCTAGCTGGGTGCGCTATACCAGTGGTGAGGATACAGGCGCATGAGCCCTGCACCCCGACAGTGTCTAAGCCAATTCTTATCTCATAATCAAAAGGGGGAAAGAGACGCTTGACCACTCACCTTCTAACATAGGTGCCATAGAACAGTAACCCTTCTATTTATTCAACACACCTTTTTTTTAGCCTTGCCCCACCCCTGACAGAATAAATCTGAACCAGGGATAAGGAGGCAGTTTTAAGCTCACTCACTATTCCTGATCACTACTGCGAATAACCAGTTGGTCTCCCTCCAGTAGGAGGTAAGCACAGATAAGACCCGATGATGATGCTGATCACGTAAAAGACACAAACGGACAATCAAGATATACCGCCACCACGAGCATTACGTGAATGAGGGTTTTTTAGATGAGAAAACCTATAGAACCTGACAAAAACAGGACATGTGATCCATTCTCCCTTGATTGCTCGAAGACAATTCTTAGACATTGTAAGTGAAATAATCCCAGTAAGAGTATATGGTGCTGGGAGTTTGTCATTATGAACTCCACAGTGCCATAATGGCTTTACTGTAAACTGAGAAGTTTGGTATCAAACTTCTCAGCACATTAAACCCACACTGATGCCAGTGGGGTATTTCATGAAAAATGCACACGGAGAGCATCTTAGAGATGCCACCTAAAAAATGACCTAACATTAGTTTCCGCAGCTGCCACCAACAGACATGTTTTTAGGCCCCTTGGTCGAGAGCCTGCTGCTCTCGGGGGTCTGAAACAATGCACATCCTGGTACAAGGTGCCAAGCCTTCTCCCCCAGGACAGGCAAGGTCCACGACGGGGAAGCTTCAAAGGCTTGCTGTCTTTGTAAGCTTCCCCAGGCCTTTTGCTGCTTCCAGCAACTGGTCCCCACCGGTTCTAACCCCCACATTGGAAAACCAAGTGAGGAAGGGAGGTGTGCCCACCTTTGCAACCCCACCCCCTCAGGTGGGGGAGGCAATGTGAAGCACAACCCTCAGTCCCTGCCATCTTGCTGATGGGGGGACCCAGCCAACCAGAGTGAGGCATACGCACCCCTCCCACTGGAGGGTGCCATAATAGGGGGTGTACACACCCCAAGGAAGGGACCCATTGGTCCCAACCTTTACTTACATGTAATGTCCCTAAATCTAGTATTTAGAGGCATCCCCAAACCTTGCCTCCTCAGACAAGCAATGACCAAGAACAAAAGAAGAAGTACCGAACAGCCGTGCCGAAGCTAAGAAGAGAAGGACGCCCACTGACTTGGCCACAGCCCTCCCAGCCTGTCCCCACCTTGAACCTGCAGAAGCGAAACTCTGGTGTGTCCTGCAGCCAGATACCTCAAGAACCCCAAGGACCTGCCCTGCCTTCCTAAGGAAAGACTTTGTCTCCCCTGAACAACAGATTTGTTCACCCACAGACTCTGGCTCCAGCCATATCCGCGAGTCTGCACAACTCTGCACCCATCGCCTAAGGCCCGAGTTCAATTGGCTCACCACCTTGAGGAGGTCTCGCTGGTGATCCTGACCCGAGATCTGGTGATCTCTGACCTGCCTCAGAACTCCCAATGAAGCCTACAGTCTCTTTCTGGAGACTCCCCCCGACTGCAAATGGAGCTGGTAAGAGAGACTCAACGCCTAAAGACACGCCTGCACCTGAACTCCATGGCCTTGGGTGGTTCAACTGACGGTGTCTCAGCATCCCCAGGCATCCCAACTGACCTCTCTAACTGGTGGTCACCTCCAGAAGATCTTCGTCCTCGAGCCTGCAGTCTTTGTTGAAACCGGAGAATCCCCATTGCAATCAACAGGGTACCCTGCACCTAGCTGCCCCTTCGCCGCTGAGGGTGGACTCTGGGTGCGAACTTAGATCCCGCTTTGCCCTGAGCCTAACACCAGGAGCTATGATTCCACAACCTAGTGGCCTGCTCATAAGCAGCCACAATCCGGAGGCCCGCTATCTTCTATTGGAAAACATTGTAAGTAAGTAATACGTTTATTGTACAGTTGATTAAAACCTTTACAAAAGTTGGCCATCTTTTGTAAAACAGTAAAACATCAATTTAAAAGGTTAATAGCCACAGTTAAGAACACTCTTAAAAATGCAAAAGAGATCCGCTCCTCCGGCCTTGGTAACGCATAGTCCAGTTTCTTCATCATTTTTTTTTGTTGTCTTTTTTTGTTTGCGGTAATTTAGCAGCAGTTCGTGAGGTAGAATCACCTCCCTGGTCAGGGTCTTGGCTGCAGAATGAGTGTGGGCGAATGGGTACCAGTTTAAAGTGGATGGTGCTGCATCAACTTTTGTTGCTCAATACAAGATTGGCCGAGGTTAGCCTGTTGATGCTTTTCCTTGAGGCTTGGATGTGCAGAAATGCTTAGTGCTTGATGTACAAAGTGCTGTTAAGGCTATTACATGATGGGTTAGCGGGCCGGCTCCCTCCCGGTTCCAGTGCTACTTCTTTGATGATCTGGCAGTATCCGTTTTAGTCTGAGATCCACAACAGTTAAAAATGTTACCAGGCAGGAGCTTAGTTGAATGTCTTCACCTGAGAAACTTGCGAGCACCGCTTGTCTGCACGACCATATTTGTTTCTTGTTAAAGATTGGTCTAAGTAGTGACCGGTGCTCCTGCATCAGTTCCCGGCATTTGGTCATGATGTGGACTATGTCCTCCTCTCCTTCCTCACAGAGACAGCAGATTGCCGGCTTCGGAGGGGGCGTAACCATGGCGGCAGGTGATAAGCAGACCGCAATAAGCCTAACTGAAATTTCAGAAACTTCTCTTTGGTGGTTTTGGAGAAGTTAGATAGGAGGTATGCTTGAGGAGTCGCTGTACAGTGAGCCAGCCGTGTGCGCTTTCTTTCAAGTCCGCTTTGTCTTGTATAATAGATTCATTTTTGACAGTGTTGTTTACGATTTTATTGAAGCTTGACATGGACCCCGTCGATTTCCAGAGTTGCTGTAGCCCCAGCTAGTCCAGTGCACTGTCTAAGACGTGTCTAGCTGGGCAGATCTCTGAGGCTTCTAGTTCCCTCCATAAGTAGGAGTTTAACGTTTCTGGCTGCCCTTTTTTGATCTTATACCAGGTTTTAACGAAAGCTCCTTTACAGGCCAGCTCTTGTCTTTGCATCCCGAATTCAAGCCTCATTTGCGCCGCAGATGTATATCCAGGCAACCTGTATATTATTCTCAGGGCTCTTGAAATGTTTCCGCGTCTCGCCCCCTCATGGCTTCACTTCCATAGGTGATTGATGGAATTAATTTAGCCTGCATCACCCTGGTCAGGGGGAGAAAGCTTGGTCCAGCGGTCATGTTGTTCAGATTTCTTAATGCCACCGCTGTCGTTAGTCCCCCCTTTTTTATTGCCTCACATTGCGCTTTGTAGTTGCCTTTGTTATCCATCATGACCCCCAAGTATTTGTAGTCTTGTACAACTTCCAGCTTGACTTTTGCCAGGTGCCAGTTGTACTTTGTTTTTGTTTTCCGGTAATTTACACACATGACTTTTGTTTTTTCTTGATTAATAGTTAATTTGTTGGTCTCCGAGTATTGAGATGTGATGTCAAGCAAGCGTTGTAGTCCTATAGGTGTCCGGTTGATGAGTACCAGGTCATCTGCATATAGGAGATTGGATAGCTGACGGCCTCCTAGCTTCGAGACATGTGAGTTGCTTCCATTGAGTTGAATTGAGAGCTTGGCCATGAAGAGATTAAAAAGTATAGTGACAAGCACACAGTCTTGTTTTAAACCTGAGGTTGTGTTTATCTTTTTCGTTAGATGTTCTCCAGCCCCCAATTTTACTTGTACCCAGGTGTTACTATGCAACAGAATGAGTTGTTTTAGAAGTAGTGTTGGAATACTTCGCCTTTTTAATTTTTGCCACAGAATATTTCTGTTCATATGGTCAAATGCTGAGATGTAATCGATGAAGCACATGTACACGGGCTGTCTAATTACAAGTGCAGCATCTATCATTAATGAGAGGGCGGAGATGTTAGTGGCAGTGCCCATATCTCTACAGAAACCGGTTTGATTGTAGGGTTTTGCTTTGATTTATGTGGCCCATGTTGTTAGTTCTTGGCGGAGTGCACCGGCATGATATTTGGCTTCATTCTCCAGAAGAACTGCCAACCGATAGCTCTTTGGGCCGCTCCTGTTGCCTTTTTTATAGATGGGAGAAATTATCGAGCCGCTCCATGATGATTGAACAGTTGACGTTTGCAGAATTGTGTCGAAGATCGGTTTTAGAACTGAAGCCCAAAATTCTGGATCTTGTTTGAATAATATGGGCGGGATTCCGTTTGGGCCAGGAGCTCCCTCTTGTCTGCCTTTCAAGATTCTTTTATGAACTTGTCTGTTAGTAATTATGAGATCCTGTCCAAGTTCTGCATTGGAGTTAAAATGGGGTGATTGGGTTTCCAGGGTGGACGCAAGGTTAGTTAAGCAAATTTGGGGGGTCTGTTCTTTATTAAAGTGTAATTCAAGATAAGTTATCCAAGCCTCTTCTGTGACGTTGAAATTGATGCACTGGCCTTGCGAATTAGACAGAGCGTTAATCTTCTTCCAAAATTGTGCGCTATTGTTGTTTTTAATGTCGTGCAGGAGTCTAGCCCAAAGAGATTCTTCTGCTTCCTTTTTATTTTGCCAAATTGTTTTTTTGCGGGTGGCTTTTAGCTGCCTCAATTCTTGCAATGCTGTAGGGTCTTTCTTAAGCCTCCGTAGTGTGTGATTTATCAATGCTTTTAACTTTTTTAGTTCGGTGTTGTTCCATAGTTTTCAGCCTGACCGTTGATTTTGGGAGCCAGATGTTCTCCTATTTAGAGAATGTCCCTTTGTGTCTCTGTAGCTGTTCCGTAGGGTTTTTGTAAACACCTCCCAGCCTTATATTATATCTTGGTCGGCTTCTTCTGCTTCTTCCAGGAGTGGTTTTGCAAAGGAAAGGAGGCCGTCGGGGTCGTTGGTTCTGCATTTTACTCTTTTCTCATTATTGGTAAATTCTGAGCAGAGTGTGTTTACTGGGGGCAATTTGCATGTTGATGGCTCTTCTACCGTGATTTCTTGGGGAAGGTGGTCGCTAGAATCCATGTGCCCAATGCGATAGTCCCTTACTTTTAGGAATGTACTGCGGGAGCAGAAAGTATAGTCAATTGTTGACCTTGCTACTGCTTTGTTGAATATTGCTGTCTGTGGGCGATCTACGGGAAATCTACAGTTTAGTGCATGAGAGCCCAGTTGCGTTAGAAACCCCAATAGCTTTTTCGAGGTTTTTGTAGGTCTTCCATCTGTGTTGTTATCTTGAGGTGTTTCCTCCCATACAAATGTATCCTCTTCTGAGTGGATGTCCTCAGCTCTTTTGCTGAGCATGTTTAGATTAAAGTCCCCTGTGATTATCCAGCTGTTTGCTTTCTCTTCTGTTATCATTTTCGCCGGTTCTTCCTTTAATTATTGACTCCCTCTGGTTTTATCGCATGGGTGCAGATAAAGGTTTACGAGTATTATATACTCTTATTTGTCTTCCCCTGTAAAGTGATACTGTTTACTTGCATTGCATTGGGTGGAACTAAGTTGTATGGCAATATTCTGCTGAGTAAATGCTACTTATGGAGCTGTATGTCGCTAGGCCTCCCTTATTGTGGCCGAATTTGGTACTTCTTGTCGCCGGTAGATAGAGCAAGTTAAAACCACGCCGTGCAGTTGGTGCTCCACTGCATGTTTCTTGGAACAAGATGATGTCAAATTTCTGCAGGTAGGATTGCAGTTCTGGATCCGAGGTCTTAACTCCCAGGCCATTGATGTTCCAGGAACAGATTTTCAGGGAGTTCTCACAAGAGGATGCATTAAGCTTGGAGTGTCCTGGTCTTTCAGGTTTGATGTTTATTGTCCTGGAGACCCTGCTCCACTCTAGTCTGGCTTTGCTTTTGGAAGAGTGTGCCCTTAGTTCTTCATTTCCCCTATACTTGGTGCTGTTGCGTGTGCTCCTCGCAGTACTGAGAATAACCGTGGGCTCGATTGTCCAGAGCTAGGATATTCTTCTTGGCTCTTTAGTTCATCCGATAAGGGATCAGGATGCCCCAGACGTTGAATATGGTTTGTTCCTTTAGGACTCTCTCATCTAGGTCTGGTGTGGCTAGGGCAATGCCACAACCATGGTGGATTTTAAGTTGTCCAAGGTTAATTGTGCAAACTCGTCTTGCGCTATTGAGTGGAGTGTTGGTGGTACTTTTCCGGCTTCAGTGTTTGTTGTCATGTTGTGGGAGTCTTTGCTGTCTGCTTTACCCACATTAGCCGTGATCACCTCCTTATGCTCACATGTCTCAAGCGTCTCAAGTTTCTCGAGTATCTCCTGGCCAAGAGTGTCCCAGGAAATAAGATTGTCTTTCGAGCTATCTTCCACTTTGGCCTTTGGCGGAGTACTAGGTTGCTGTAAGGATCCAGGGAGAGCTGTACCCCATTTGGAAGGTATTGGTCTTAATTTTGGGATAATGCATATGTTCTTCTGAATCTTTCTCCTCTTCTCCCAATAGATGTGATGGCGTTTTGACCAGGGATCCATCCTTGGTATGGCCATCGGGGATGCAGTTGTTGGTACTTTCCCTTCTTTCTTTCTTCTTTCCTTCTATTCCTTCCTCTTTAGTTGTTCCTGCCCAGCTCACGGGCAGTCCAAGCGTGTCGTGCCCACTCTCATTAGATATGCCGATGTTTTTGGGTAGGTCTACCTCCAATTGACTCAAGTCATTGTGTCTTAGATACTCGTTTGCCTCGATTCCTTGGGTCTTTGCCTCTTTGTTTGCATCTGTCATGTCTGATGCCTCTGTTAAGGTTGTTTCGCTGCTACCACAGCTTTTGCCGGAGACTAATGAGTCTCCGCAGTCCCTGCAGTCTGGCTTCAGCTGCTGACACTGCTGCTGTTGTGCCGACTAGTGTTCCATTTGGTGGGCCTTGAAAGGTTGAAGTGGATTGGGAAGATTAGTTACTTTGCTACTATTTAAGCACAGTACAGGCCCAGCCTCCCTTATAAATGAAAAGTTTGTGTCTATTTTAGGCTGGTAACTTGACTTGGGCAAGATGGGATCACTGCTTGCACTACTAGCCAAACCATTTGATGAGGGCTGTGGGCTGGTGATGAGTGGATAAATCAGGTTGAAGACTTCGCCCTTTGTGTTTGCATGAGCTTCGGCACCTCCCTTTTTTGGTGTCTTCTTGGTAGTCCTCCTCGTTCTTTTGGCAGGGTTTACTGCAGCCTGCTGCCTTGATTTCCCTGACCGCATTGTTGCGTGCGAGATGTTATGAACTGATTTAGCTGGATTAGCTGTCTTGGCTTTTATGGGGGCTACTTTTCTGATATAGCGTTCCTGTTTTTTTTGTTTTTTTACTTAGGTCTCCCTTTGCCTTCTCAATCCTTCTCAATCCTTGATTGTTGCAGGGGCTGTTGTCTGTCTTGATGTCTTTCGCTGACTTTTTTGCTGTCCTTTATTATCCCCTTTTTTAAAATTTTGTGTTGTCCTTTGTTGTCCTTTGTTATCCTTTGTCCCTCTTTTAATTGCAAAGAATTTCTCTTTTTCTTCTTAAACCCCGTTCTTTTACCCTTCATTGTGTCCAGAGGGGTCAAAGGCGGGCAAGTATTTCACTTCTTTCCCTTCTCCTTTGCTGGCCAACTGAACAGACTGGGGCAGGGGCACGGGTGGACGAGCTGGATGGGGAACGGTGTTCGCCTGCTCTCTGCACTCTATGATCCAAAGCTGCAATGGTTGGATCAATTTGTCTTTACCCTCAGAGCCGCCGGTCTTTGTAGTTGTGGAGCCTATGTCTGGAGCACTGAGGTTCAGGCCACTACACCACACCTACCCCTGCACTGCAGCCCCCACCCACCCACCGCTACCGCTACCCCCCTCTCCAACTCAAGGCCCACCAGAGTCATGAGCACCGCAATGAGCAAAAACGGGCACAGAGACAGGAAGATGGGGAGAGATGGAGAGATGGAGAGAAAGGGGAGACAAGAAAGCGAGAAGCGGAGAGGGCAAGTTGCCAGCAGAGCGGGTGTCGTGGTCGTTGTGGGGACCAACAAGGAGGCAAGCAAGTAAGGAGCAGTTAAGGCCCCCTCAGCACGCAGCACGCAATCCGTGCAGCACTGCAGCCACAGCCACACCGAACAACCGCGCCAGTCATGCCCCCACCACACCACGCCTCATCGCACTCCCGCACCCTCCGCCACAACCCGCGGCCGCACAGTAGTTTGTTGGCTGTAATCTTACCGGGCCTCATGGCAGAAGGAGGGGGTGGTCGCGTGATGCGATGATGCGGTGCCTGATGTTGCGGCAATGTGCCAGCGGCGGTAAAGAGTAGCAGACTATCGCTGAGTATCCCGGTGTCGGAGGGCTGGGAGCTGGATGCAGCGTCTCCGCCTCAGCTGCAAAAGCTTTGGCTCTGGCTCTGCCTTGCGCGATCACAAATAGCGGAAACGGAAAACATTGGGCCTCAGCACTCTGCACTCGGCCACCCTAGTGTCGCTGAGGGTGTTTTGTGAGTGCATCCTAGACCCTGGAGGAACCCTTGTTCTACCCCCAGAAACTAAACCCCAAAGACCGAGTATTTACCTGGTAACCGATAACTTCATTGCTCTCCATAGGAATCCATTGACTGTTTTTCTCTGAAAAATGGTCTAAGTGTGGAGTTGATGTGTATGGAAACCTAAAATGTAAGTATTGTGCAAAATTAATTGTCTTACCTTTTCTCTAGGAAATGTCCCAGTGTGGTATCTAGGCACATCACACTGAGCACAAAACGTAACTAAAAAAGTAATCTAAAAAGTAATCTGTACAGTATTTCAATTCCTTGACCTACCTGTATTTCAAACAACTGTATTTGAACTTATATTCACTTGTAAACACTGCCTAATATTTTGCAAAGCATTTATTTCACTTACCTGTGCCAGACTTGACTTGGTTCTAGAAATAAAATAACTGAACAATATTTTTTTACAAAGTTGGTCTAAGTTCAGTCTTTGAGTCTGTGACATCATTTGCTGATTGATTGTGTACAACAAATGCTTAAACAACCATCTGATAAAACCTTACTGCTCGACCGCACTACCACAAATAAGGAGCAAGGTGCTATCTACTTTTACCTCTGCCTACCTTTGGGGTACCACTGGACTGTGCGCACTATACCTCACTTTGGTATAGTATATACAGAGCCAGCTTTCTACAACTACGGACTGTGAACTGTAACAGGTGAGGTGTATCGGTGAAGGAGGTGTAATAGGGCGCAGGTTCCGGGAGTTGCAACAGGTGAGGTATATGGATGAAGGGAGCGTTAGGTGGCCAGGAACTGTGAGCTGTAACAGGTGAGGTGTATGGGTGAAGGGAATGTGAGGGGTTTGTGCTAGGGACTGTGAGTTGAGATAGGAAGTGTGAGGGGGTAGGGCCAGGAATAGTGAGCTATTTCAGATGAGATGTATGGGTGAAGGGAGTGTGAGGGGGGCAGGGGTTGTGAGCTGTATCAGGTGAGGTGTATGGGTGAAGGGAGTGTGAGGGTTGGTACAAGGGACTGTGTGCTGTAACAGGTGAGGTGTATGGGTGAAAGAGGTGTGAAGGGGGGCAGGTTCTGGGAGTTGCAACAGGAGAGGTATATGGATGAAGGGAGCGTGAGGGGGCCAGGGACTGTGAGCTGTAACAGGTGAGGTGTATGGGTGAAGGTAATGTGAGGGGTTTGTGCTAGGGGCTGTGAGTTGAGATAGGAAGGGTGAGGGGGTAGGACCAGGGATAGTGAGCTATTGCAGATGAGGTGTATGGGTGAAGGGAGTGTGAGGGGGTAGGGCCAGGGACTGTGAGCTGTAACAGATGAGGTGTATGGGTGAAGGGGTTGTGAGGGGTTGTGAGGGAGGCCAGTGGCTGTGAGCTGAATCAGGTGAAGTGTATGGGTGAAGGGAGTTTGAGGGTTGGTGCAAGGGACTGTGAGCTATGATAGGAGAGGTGTATGGGTGAAGAAAGTGTGAGGGGGTAGGGCCAGGGACTGTGAGCTGTAACAGATGAGGTGTATGGGTGAAGGGGGTGTGAGGGGTTGCTACTTGGGACTGTGAGCTATAACTGATTAGGTATATGGATGAAGGGAGTGTGAGAGGGGACCAGGGGCTGTGAGCTGTAACATATTAGGTGTATGGGTGAAGGGAGTATGCAGGTTGAGCTGAAACATATGAGGTGTATGAGTGAAGGGGGTGGAACTGTCGCCAAATGGATGAAAAACAGCTGCCTACAACTAAACACCAACAAAACAGAAGTACCCGTCATGGGCCCAAACCCCGACGCCTGGAACATGAAGCTAGAGTCACCTTCAAGATGCTCACCCACGCTCACAAGGCCCTCCACGACACCGGACCAGCATACCTGAACAGCCGACTCAACTTCCACGCACCCCAAAGGACCCTACGATCAACGCAGCTCTCCTACGCCTAGGTCCCCCGCACCAGAAAGACCAGATCGGGAGGCCGCTCCTTCTCCTTCTGTGCGGCCAGAGCCCGGAGCGACCTTCCGCTACACATCAGCGAGATACCATTGCCCCCCATCTTCACAATAAACATAAAAACCTGGCTCTTCGACAGACCCCCTCCTTGATGGAGTGGATCCTGCACCCCCGCTCCCCCCCCCCAGCACTTTGAGACCCTTACGGGTGAGTAGCCATGCTTAACAAATGATTGATTGATTGATTGATTGGTACTGGGGACAGTATCTGTAACAGAAGAGGTGTATGGGGGAAGGGGGTGTGAGGGGGCCAGGGACTGTGAGCTGGGACACATCGTTTTGCTGCCAAGCGCACTTGTGGATCTGCGCTCACCTCACCGTTTGTTTCCTGCTGTGCTGCTCGCCGCACCCGCTCTGCGGGTGCCGCTTCGTCGAGGGATCACTTGCTGGTGCTGACTCTGCCCGCCTCCGGTGGGGGTGACTTTGGGTGAACTCGGGAACCCCAGGGCTGCGAGCGTGCAGGGACTACCTTACCCAGGTGTCCCTGCGAGACCGTGGTCAGCTTCCGGTCCGCTCTCCCTGGAGCTCCGCCCCCGCCCATCAGAAGGCAGTTAAAATCACCTGGGCTTGCTCCTGACCTTTGGGACACATCGTTTTGCTGCCAAGCGCACTTGTGGATCTGCGCTCACCTCACCGTTTTGAGGAAATATAAATTTTGGTCATGTTATGTTCCCTATCGTGTACCCCACCGATTCCATGTATCAGCTTAAAGTACATGTAACTTCCCTCCTGTGTCAGCTATGAAGACGCAAACACATTTGCGTCCAACGTTAACATGTCCTCTTTCAGACCCACCCTGAATAGATTGAATAGTCCATTCCTAAGTATGCCATGCCAACGTCTTTTTGTGGTGTACTTTCACGTTTTCAGCTCTGACTGAGTAGGCCCTGAATTTCTGCCATCAAGCCTTTCTTAGCTTCTGACTCCGAAAGCCTCAGCCCAGGCTGCCTCTGTACCCGTGAACTCTGACTTACTTCCAGCGCGGCCCATCGCGCTCAGCTCAGCCTGCTGCCTGCCAAGACTGACTATAACCTTCGAATTATCTGATCTGCTCCTCGAAGATGCATTCCTGCCCACTAGTTTAAGTAAACATTCCTCAGCTGCAGAGCCAAAGGGCCGGCCACGCTGTCCTATGCAAGTAATTCATAGCTCCCGTTACCATGCTACCATGGAAGGCCCAGGCCCCCACGCTTCTCATGCAGACACTCAGGCGCTTATACACGCATTCATAGTCAGTATAGAATAGCTTCTGCCCCAGAGACCTTTCCGCCCAGATAACTCAGTTCCTAAAACATCAGATACCAGATATGATAAAGGCACAAGTTGATCTGACATGCCAGACTTCTGTCTCTTTCCGTCAGTTCAAATGTCAAGTCCCCAGCACCCTCCAGCTTCACGTCATTCACACGTCATGCCGCTGCGCGCGCATCCAAGTTTCCAATTTCTGCTGACATTGCAACATTTCTGTTTAGTACCACCTACCTGTGACGTTTCTAGCACACCCCTCCAGTCCACGCCTAGTCCACGCCTTCTGATTACGTACTAGTAACACGTGGATACTGTTATCTTGTCTTCTCTCAGCTGTTACGCCTACTGTACTGTTTTCTATGACATGAATTAAGTATATAAGCTATGTACTGTCAATAAAATGCAGCGCTCTATCCCTTCTGACACCCTTGTGGTGGTCAGAATATGATATCCTGGTCATGACCATTCCTTTTTAAGGAATAAAACCCCTAAGAACTCTAACACCACGGACTCTGTCTTCTTTCTCCGATCTGAGTTATTTTTGATTAAGTACTTACCTGCATAGAAATTAAGATGGTAAATTAATTATTTACGTCATTTTGGCGCCCGAATAGGGACCCCTCCCCCACCTCACGCGCCGGTTGGTGCGTTGCAAGCTCAGTCCCCTGCCATCAGTTAGACGGAAACTACGCGTACCGGCAGGATTTCCTGCATCTCCCTCTGGCCCACGGAGGTGACGAGGACTGCGATCAGTACCCAGACGAGGCGGTGAGGAGTACGGAGGATCCCGACCAGAGCCTAGCCGAAAGAAGCAAGGTCCGAGGTGTCAAGAGGCCCACCAGGTTTTCCCGAAGTTTTCCGAAGTTTTCCGAAGTGTCGAGTCGAGTCCAGTCGAGTTTTCCGAGGCCTTCTGTTTTCCGTGCTTCCCGGTGAGTACCATTGCTGGGACGTATCTAGACGGGTTTGGGTACACAAGTCCGGTCTGCACTGTTTTAGACAGTGTATCTATACTGTTTAGCAGTATATCCGATGATTACAGTTCTTGCACTGTGCTCAGCAGTGTATCTGTACTGTTTAGCAGTACATCCAGTATAGGGGGGTAGTTATACGTGCCTTTAAATGTCTTTCCATGTGATTAATGTCGCTGTATGAGTGACTGTTTTACTGTGTATTATTGTGTTCTTGTATGACTAGCTGTACCCAGTATTAAGTAAGCAAGGATTGAGCATTCAGTACCAAGTAAGCAAAATGCCGTTTTTCAACAAGTTAAAGCAGATAGGAACTAGGAAAGGGATACTAGAGGAAGAAATTCCTATCCCCCCTAGGGACACTCCAGGTAACTTTATGTACCATAAGCATGGCATAGATGCCATATTATATCTAGATTTGTGGGCCGACTATACTAAACATCTAGACGAAAGACACAGATGGCCCGTTACCGGAACATGGGATGCCGAGTGCATCATGAAGGTAGAAGAAGCATTATGGAAGAAGAAAGCCAGACAATCTCAGAAAGACGCCATCGAATTTTGGCGTAAGGAATCACATAAGCGTGCTGAGAAAGCACTACGTAGAGAAGATAGACTTAAAGAATCAGAAAAAGCCCAAGAAAACGAATTAGTTACTGAGGGGATCCGAGTAAAAATAGAACAAGTAGACCGTGCACGAAACAATCTCGTAAACGGTATGTATCTCGTGGCCGAGGGTTCACCTGAGGCCAGTTCAGAAATACCAAAAAATCTGCCGCCACCATTAGTTCCAACTAAAGTTATGCATAAGACCACTAAAGATATATTCCTGAATTCTTATCTAGAAGATGTAGCACCCGCTTACACCAATCTGCCTGTTCGTGCCCTGCCTACTGACAGGGAAGGGGGTGGTAACCCGCCCCAAGATCATATTCCGCCAGTACCACGACAGGTTTCCCCTGTTCCACCAGCCCCACCACTTCCTGCACTTAAAGTTGATCTACCGAAACAACTTCTACCTGATCCTATTAAAAGACAAATTCAAGTTCAGGTACAGACTCCGCGAAGAGATAATGCCCAAGCTTCCGCCTCAGGGGGTGCGGCAGGGGGTCTTCAAACACCACCGTTAACACGCAGGTTACAGCTCGCGGATCTCCGGAATCCTTTTGTGTTCAAGTCACCCCGCCTTGACGCACTTAAAGAAAATCTTTCAGTTTGCAGATATGATCCAGTGCCTGGTAAAGACGATATAATGGTGTTGGCATCACTACGGTTAAGATCTGCTACTGATTTCCTGCTGTGCTATGCAGGAATGAAGGAGCGCCTAGATAGAATATATGAGTTTATTCAGACCGGGAAAGATCCTGACAGTATTAAGGATGCCATGGAGCGTCAGAAAGTTGACGTTTAAGCACAGATACTACGATTTTTCATAAATTGTCTAATAAGAGAACGAGACAGGCCTGGGACAGATCAGAGTGAATTAGATGCATTAAACAAGTGGGGTCAAAATATATCTGAAGGAAAACATGACAAGGGGGCTTGCATAGCCAGTATGTACAAGAAAATTAGAAAAACAGTGATAGAAATGCACCAAAAAGAGAAAGAAAAGGCTTCCTCCGAGGAGGAAGAGGAACTTGAAGAACCAGAAAGGACTACAGACACGATAGCGTATGTAGGTAAGGGAACTTACCTTAGGAAGGGCATTCGTCCAGAAAGCAAGAGAGTTTTTCTCTCTGCTTTAACCAATCCGAATTCTTCCGAACATCAGTTCCAGGAAACTGATAAAAGGCTCCGAGAGAGAATGGGGTACCACGTACTCAATTCTATGGATGAACAAGAACTAGCCCGGTCCGCCATACTATGGGCCGAAAATCCAGACATGTATAATGATGATACATTAGCGCAGACATTTCTGAACCTCTCCCCAGACGAGCAGAAATTAGCAGGTGTATACATGATTCAGCACCTCCTCACGAAATATAGAAACGAACATTCCGATCCAGGTCCCTTACACGAAATATTAGAAGCACTACTCATGGATAGGTGGAGAGGCCTAAGTACCAAGTTAATACAAATAATTCTAGAACAACGACATAAATACAACACTTTTGTAAGCTCTGAATATGCTCCCGCTCCGCCCCCAGAAAGGAAAATGTATCACATGCAACGCCTGAGTGGCATTGAAAGTCAGAACCCCTTACGAGAAGTACACCCAGTTATGGGTGCGGACAATATCTTGAAACGTGTGTATGTACACACGCCGCTGACTAAATTAGAGCTGTTAGAAATGAAGAAACTAGTCCCGTGTCATGATAAAGACCCTGCAGGTTTTCACCAAGAGCTTAAAGACATGCTACTGATGGGGGATTACACATATGAGGATATCATGAAAATGTTGAAGGTACTGTTGCCCACGGGCATCTATGAGAAATTAAAGGAAAAGGAATGGGAGGTTGGGGACAAAAAGATTGCATGGGCAGAAATAGAAGACGAAGAGAGTAAACGTGTCCCAGGGGTAGGCCTTGGGGACAAAACTAAAGCATTACCCGGTTTGATAGTACAGGTCTTGCCAAGATTATTGACAACTATAAAGGAAGACTGGGACGCCATCTCGTCCTGTAGACAGAAACATGATGAAGATACTAGTGACTTCTATTCAAGATTCGAGAAATGTTTCATTATTAATAGTGGCCTCAAACCAAGTAGCGAGTCATATCCGCATCTTTTTGTATCAAAATTAGTCGAGAACTCCCTACCATTAGTTAAGAACCGTGTATACAAGGTTGAAAGTACATGGCAGGCAAATACGCCATCCCAGATGTTACAGATGCTCCAATATCATCAGAACAGAATTAGAGAAGAACAAGATCAGGAACAGAAACGCATGAAAGACACGAAGATGAAAATGTTAGTAGCCCAGACGGTCCCAGCCGACGGTCAGAGAAAGGGTGGGACCCAGACAAGTCACGCTACAGCTCCCGTTAAAGGGACATGTAATTATTGCAAGCAGCCAGGTCATTACGTACATGAATGCCCAGTCCTGAAACATAACATAGCAACAGGTAAAACTAAAGAGAGACCGCATCCACCTAGACAAGATCAGGTTCAGCAACAGACTTCACAGAGTGTACAGCCCATGCAGAATACACAGCCTACGCATGCTTCATCGCACACAGCACAGACAGTAGCAGTACCACAGCCCACTGCCGCGACTCAACAAGTTTCCCAACAGATGTACCAGTATGCCCAATCTGCTTACCCTGAGTATCAACGATACACATGAAACAGCCTGGAGAGGGAATTTGGCTTGCCTCTTATTGAAATTCCTGTAGATCAAGAAGGTCCTTATGTACACAGTCAAGTATTGGGAAAAGACAGAAAGTTTTTAATTGACACAGGGGCAAGCCGCACAACAATCAGTCACAATGAAGTCCCAGGGGCACCCCTCTCAGGCTTACAGAATGTTTCCCTTGGTTTTTCAGGACAGCCCATTGTAAATGAAGTGTCAGAACCAGTACCCTTGGCTGTGGGTCCATTATCACGAGTTACAGACTTGTTACTTACGAAATCATGTCCAGAAAATCTGTTAGGAATTAAAACATTGAAGGCTCTAGGAGCTATAATATGCTGTTCCCCGGAGGGGGTTAGACTCTTTCTGAGGGATTTCAAGGGTCATTATGTTTTGCGAGAATTCGATGTCAGATTGAAAAATGTGCCAGATCACCTGTGGGCAAAAGGCCCAACTGATGTAGGTTGTATGCATATCACCCCATACCGTGTTACACTCAAGGCAGGTGTTGTTTTACCCAGAATCAGACAATACAAGTTACCACCCGATGCTGTAGTGGCTTTACTGGAAATGATTGAGGAGCTCATTGCCCAAGGAGTGGTCGTAGAGACCAACTCCAATATCTGCAATTCACCGATCATTCCGATTCTTAAACGTACTGACCCCAATGCACCGCCAGTATATCGACTGGTGATTGATCTAAGAGAGCTGAATAAATGCATTGTACCACAGTACCCTGTGGTCCCCGATATCTGTTCCTTATTGACTGCTATTGATTCGGAAGCAACGTTCTTTACTGTAATTGACCTCAAGAACGCCTTCTTTAGTGTACCTATTGACCCAGAAAGCCAATATCTCTTCGGATTCAGTTTAAATGGACGAAGCTTCAAATTTTCCCGCGCTCCTCAAGGATTCACAGAAAGCCCCAGCATCTATAGTCAAGCACTGAAAAGACAATTAGATTGTATTCAAATGCCAGTTAACACCGCTTTACTGCAATACGTCGATGATCTGCTGATCACCGCACGAAGTGAACCCGAATGCGAACAAGCATCACTGACAGTTTTACACTTCCTGGCTGACAAGGGACACAAGGTGTCTCCCTCGAAGCCACAATTCTGTGTTCAGCAAGTTGTGTACTTGGGTCACTTGCTGTCCAAAGTGGGGAGACAGCTCACTCCCGATCGCATTCAGTTAATTGTAAATATGCCACAACCCCAGACACAAAAGGAAGTGCGGGCCTTCATAGGCCTCACCTCGTACTGCAGACAATGGATTCCTCAATATGCATTTCTGGCTAAACCACTCATCCAGTTAACGACGCAGGAGGTAGCAACTTCGACTGCCCTCCCCTGGACACAGGAACATACACAAGCCTTTGAGGAATTAAAGAAAGCATTATGTCAAGCACCAGTTTTAGCGACACCATGTTACAGCAAACCGTTTACACTTTTTGTTACAGAACGTGACGGTACAGCGTTGTCTGTCCTCACTCAAGATCAAGCAGGTTCACATAAGCCTTGCGCTTATTTTTCAAGTACATTGGATTCAGTAGCCCAGGCACTCCCTGCGTGCTTGAAGTCAGTAGCAGCAACAGCGTTAGCAATAAGACAGAGTGATTCAATTGTTTTAGGCCATCAATTAACAGTACAAGTTCCACACTCTGTAGAGGTTCTGTTAAACAGAACCCAGACTCAGCACTTGACTATAGCACGACTGACAGGTTACGAATTGACGCTATTCCAGCCACACATAGAAATCAGACGCTGCAGCATTCTGAACCCCGCAACACTGTTACCCTCAATTATGACAGATCCAGCCCCGCATGATTGTATAGAGATCATTAATGCAGTAACAAAGCCCAGACGAGATTTAACAGATGTTCCACTGACAAATCCAGACCTGACACTTTACGTGGACGGTTCATGCATGAGAACAAATACAGGAGAATTAGTGGCCGCGTATGCAGTGACCACTGAAACTGAAGTTAAAGAAACACACCGTATTGACACACTGTCTGCTCAAGCGGCAGAGCTTATTGCTCTGACCCGAGCCTGTACACTAGCCAAGAACAGAAATGTCAACATATATACTGATTCCCGTTATGCGTTCGGAGTCGTACACGACTTCGGCATGTTATGGCAAGAAAGAGGTTTCTTGACCTCCCATGGTGCCAAGATCCAACACGGTCCCCTCATTCAAGCATTGTTAGAAGCAATACATCTGCCTTCAGGCATATCTGTTATGAAATGTAAAGCACATACTAAAGTCACAGATTCTGTTTCCCAGGGTAATGACCTGGCAGACCAGACAGCAAAACATACAGCACTGACTCACACCCAGACAACTGATGTGACAAAGACAATAGTACCGACAAAGTGTATGGCAGTTAAGGATCCCGCTCTAGATGTAATCGATATTCAGACACATGCTACTGCAGATGAAATAAAGAAGTGGACTGAACTAGGAGGGATCCAGACAGAGCAAGGTTGGATGACGAAGGGAAAATCTACATGGTTTCTCCCTGACTCTATGGTTCAAGTCATAATAAATACAGCACATAGTCCAGCACATCTGGGAGAAAAGGCGATGTTAGACAGTTTACAAAATCTCTGGAGCAATAAACACTTATGAGCAGCCGCAAAACAGAAAGTGCGTACTTGCATGATCTGTTGTCAGTTTAATCCAGGTAAAAGCGTCCCTGTAGAGCAAGGTGGATTTCATCCTCCCGATCATCCTTTTGAAGTCCTCCAGATGGATTATATCCAGATGAACGGTTGCCGAGGATTTAAATATGTCCTTGTAGTTGTTTGTGCACTTTCCCGTTGGACCGAAGCCTACCCAGTCCCAGATTACACTGCTCCGACCACTGCCAGGCAGTTGGTTCGTGAATTCTTCCCACGGTACGGCTTGCCTCGTGTCGTGTACTCAGATAACGGTCAGCCATTCTCATCCGAATTAATGAAAGAGGTTTCTTTACTGCTAGGATATCAGTGGAAATTCCATTGTGTCCGACATCCCGAAGCTGCAGGCCTTGTAGAAAGGCATAACCAGACACTAAAGATCCGCCTTGCAAAAATATGTCAGGAGAAAGGGGTCGACTGGATAGTCGCCCTGCCAGTGGCACTGTTCTATATGAGGATGGTTGCCCATTCGAGATCAGGACTATCCCCGTACGAAGTGGTTTTTGGCAGACCACCGAATATGTGGGGGACGCCCATTCCAAAGAAAATCACTGATGTTGATTGTAATATGTTGACAGATTACCTTGCCTCCTTGATGTCTGCACTCCAATCATGTCGTTCACAGGTTGCCGCAGCCTTCCCTGACAACACTGATGTAAAGCCACATGACGTCCGTCCAGGTGATCTGATCCTTATAAGGAACTTCGACCGGAAAAGTCCGTTGGAGCCCCGCTGGAAATCGCCGAAGACCGTTCTACTTACCACAAGGACAGCGGTGAAGGTTGAGGGCAGGAAGGGGTGGGTCCACATGAGCCATGTTAAGCTGTGTAATGAACTGAAATCCGACCCAGGCTCATCCACCCCTTCCAAAGACTGTATCGAGCCCAGTGACTTTAAGACTTCCGAACGAGAGAAAACTCCCCAAGAGGAATATAGACTTAAACTCCGATCTAGCAAGTCAGACAGTTTAATTGTTTAAGTCCTCCCCTAGGTGAATCGGTTAAATAGTTTCTGACATGTATCCCCTAGATCGAGATAGAGAGAGAGAGAGAGAAGTCAAGAAGCGTACATACTGCAAATCACTGCGTAGTCACTGTATAGTGACATTGTTAATAATGTTTTTTCTAAGTCTTCTGATAATAGTTGCGAGTATACTTCTCCCTATCTACTACCCTATTTTCAAGCGTGAACAATCTGCTTACAATGTCTCTGCTGAACATTCTTTTAGCAAGTTACCTCCACATGAACTCTCTTACAGACTTGCGCTGCGCAACAACACTTTCATTAGTATGCTACATCATTCCCATCAGACTAACAATGCTACAGACTGCTGGATATGTGGCCGACTCCCTCCCTACCAGAATTACAAGGGAGCTCTGCCCCTCTTTCCGTACCCGTTCACTCACAATGGCTCCTGTGGTGCATGGTTTAAAATAATTAATTCCTTAGATCCTGATATTGCTGTTTTCGATGGGGGCTGGGTTTGGGGAAACTTGAACTTGGTCCTACTCGACGTCTGTTACCCTGATAAGGAGGGCCTCCCCACTAGAATAGGAAGTGATCTAGAAAATGAAGTATATGGATTAGGTAATTACACAATTAGCCTTATGATTCTTACTGTTGAATCCGAAGCCGCACCAGTTTTACCCGTTATGTCAGTATTACCAGTCACTGGTGAATTATGTATCAGAAAGAAAGGTTCAGTACACTTAGGTCATAGTAAATGCACTACTGTGGTCGAATTCAGTGATCATGGTAAATCGTCCTTTAAAGCTATCCGTCATTCCTATTTTGTTTGTGGTCATACCGCATACATACGTTTACCTCCAGATTGGGATGGTACCTGTTACATTGCATTCCTTCTGCCACCTGTTTTCCTAGCTCCTCCTGATTACCACAGAAATACAAATCTAGTAAAGAATAGACTCAGAAGAGATATCCCATTTGTCGACTACACAGAAACGGCATGGGAACAGTACACCGATTTTAATAAAGGATTCTTTTTCTTTTTAGGACCTGTTCAAAATAGTAAACTAATACGTAGATTAACTAGAACGCTTGAAGCAGTAGTGAATGAAACTGCCTCCGCCCTAGGTAACTTAACCGAAGAGCAGTCCGCTATGCGGGTTGTTGTCCTTCAGAATCGTCTTGTTATTGACGTCATCTTGGCAGATCGAGGTGGAGCTTGTAAGGTCATCGGGTCAAGTTGCTGTGTTTTCATTCCACAAAACGCCCCATCCGTATATCAAGCTATCACACGTCTCCATAAAATTGCAAATCAAATACATCAGAATCCAGGCACATGGACTTGGTCCGGTTGGTTCTGGACAACGTTAACTGCTTGGGGATGGAAGATCCTATCCTTCCTAGGCGCTGGTCTAGTCCTAGTATTCAGTTGCTGCCTGTGTCTACAGTGTGGGCCAGCGATTTGTGGACTATGTGCCACATCATGCATTGAACATTCTAGTTTCCTCTCAAACCGTCAAAGAAAGAAAGATGAGCAAATGATGTTGCAAGAACAAACTGATCGATTCATGAGGATCGAGATTTCATGAAGGGTCCGTAGGGAACAAGGAGGGAATGAGGAAATATAAATTTTGGTCATGTTATGTTCCCTATCGTGTACCCCACCGATTCCATGTATCAGCTTAAAGTACATGTAACTTCCCTCCTGTGTCAGCTATGAAGACGCAAACACATTTGCGTCCAACGTTAACATGTCCTCTTTCAGACCCACCCTGAATGGATTGAATGGTCCGTTCCTAAGTATGCCATGCCAACGTCTTTTTGTGGTGTACTTTCACGTTTTCAGCTCTGACTGAGTAGGCCCTGAATTTCTGCCATCAAGCCTTTCTTAGCTTCTGACTCCGAAAGCCTCAGCCCAGGCTGCCTCTGTACCCGTGAACTCTGACTTACTTCCAGCGCGGCCCATCGCGCTCAGCTCAGCCTGCTGCCTGCCAAGACTGACTATAACCTTCGAATTATCTGATCTGCTCCTCGAAGATGCATTCCTGCCCACTAGTTTAAGTAAACATTCCTCAGCTGCAGAGCCAAAGGGCCGGCCACGCTGTCCTATGCAAGTAATTCATAGCTCCCGTTACCATGCTACCATGGAAGGCCCAGGCCCCCACGCTTCTCATGCAGACACTCAGGCGCTTATACACGCATTCATAGTCAGTATAGAATAGCTTCTGCCCCAGAGACCTTTCCGCCCAGATAACTCAGTTCCTAAAACATCAGATACCAGATATGATAAAGGCACAAGTTGATCTGACATGCCAGACTTCTGTCTCTTTCCGTCAGTTCAAATGTCAAGTCCCCAGCACCCTCCAGCTTCACGTCATTCACACGTCATGCCGCTGCGCGCGCATCCGAGTTTCAAATTTCTGCTGACATTGCAACATTTCTGTTTAGTACCACCTACCTGTGACGTTTCTAGCACACCCCTCCAGTCCACGCCTAGTCCACGCCTTCTGATTACGTACTAGTAACACGTGGATACTGTTATCTTGTCTTCTCTCAGCTGTTACGCCTACTGTACTGTTTTCTATGACATGAATTAAGTATATAAGCTATGTACTGTCAATAAAATGCAGCGCTCTATCCCTTCTGACACCCTTGTGGTGGTCAGAATATGATATCCTGGTCATGACCATTCCTTTTTAAGGAATAAAACCCCTAAGAACTCTAACACCACGGACTCTGTCTTCTTTCTCCGATCTGAGTTATTTTTGATTAAGTACTTACCTGCATAGAAATTAAGATGGTAAATTAATTATTTACGTCAGTTTGTTTCCTGCTGTGCTGCTCGCCGCACCCGCTCCGCGGGTGCCGCTTCGTCGAGGGATCACTTGCTGGTGCTGACTCTGCCCGCCTCCGGTGGGGGTGACTTTGGTTGAACTCGGGAACCCCAGGGCTGCGAGCGTGCAGGGAGTCCTTACCCAGGTGTCCCTGTGAGACCGTGGTCAGCTTCCGGTCCGCTCTCCCTGGAGCTCCGCCCCCCGCCCATCAGAAGGCAGTTAAAATCACCTGGGCTTGCTCCTGACCTTTGGGACACATCGTTTTGCTGCCAAGCGCACTTGTGGATCTGCGCTCACCTCACCGTTTGTTTCCTGCTGTGCTGCTCGCCGCACCCGCTCCACGGGTGCCGCTTCGTCGAGGGATCACTTGCTGGTGCTAACTCTGCCCGCCTCCGGTGGGGGTGACTTTGGGTGAACTCGGGAACCCCAGGGCTGCGAGCGTGCAGGGACTACCTTACCCAGGTGTCCCTGCGAGACCGTGGTCAGCTTCCGGTCCGCTCTCCCTGGAGCTCCGCCCCCACGCCCTTTCTCAAACACTATAAACACTGTTTGCTCTCCCGCAGCGCGGGATGCAGCCTCGGGCGAAGACCGGGCTAAGAGCGGGCCGTTTGAGGCCGTTCGAGGACGGCAGAGGACGGCCCTGGCCCTGAACCCCTGCATCACCGCCTCCTATCCATCGGCAAGGTAGGCGGCACTGTGATTCTCATCCTTCTTCCAGTATAGAGTGGCCGGCTACTAGACCTAATATTTACTGTTTCTGAGGGCCACTTTGCTGTATTTGGCCCCGCAGCGCAGATGTCAACCATGCGCAATAGAACCAGAAGTAGCACTAAAAAAGCTATGGCCGTAGCACAAGTGACTGGACCTATAGATCATTTCATTTCACGGGTAAATGAAACCATCGACAAGAGTATCATTCTGTTGGAAAAAAGAGTTTCCTTGGATCTCATGAACGCTAAGCGCTCGTCTTTGGGCTCTCTCGCAACTGCAAATTCTCCCTCCCAGCAAGCCTCGAACAATTGTTCTCTACCCCTACCCCTAACTACTGCCGGCACGTTCACAGTCCCGAACGCTGTCCATCTATCAGTTACTCAATCTGACTCCGATCCGTCTTATGTTGACCTTGAGGCCACTCCAGATTTAGAAGCCTGTCAGCTATCTGATAAGCCAGAACTGAGTGCTGATAGGCAACCTGACATAGGAGCGGCTCCTGCATTGATCGACTCAGGGAGAAGGGCCACTATTCCTACAAAGGTTGCGCCTAAGACTAAGACTAAGGAAAAACCCAAAGCTAAAGCTAGGAATCACAACCTGATATCGCCCACCCCGTACTCTGCATCAGGCATACCCTGTTGGGTCGAAAATATGGTAATAGATCTAAAACTGGACCTTGAAGCTACAATAGCAGCGCAAATCAAGCCCTTAATTTCTAAACTTGATAGACTAACGTCGCTAATAAATTCGAAATGTGCTAATAAGACGAGCGGGGTTGGGCCCACTCAGCCGCAAGGGACAAAAGAAGCACTTCCCAAGAATATACCTTGCACTAAGCACGTAAAAGACCCATCCATCAAGGCTAATACTCCATTAGCTAGTAAGGATCCAGCTATACTACACTTGACCCAAACAGGGAACAATCCTGCTTTACCCTTATCCTTACCTACCCCTAATGTGGTGGGCTCTGCTCCAGCATTACAAACATCTACTGGTCTAACTAAAGCAGACAACTCACAAACCAAAGACCCAAATGGGAATTCCACCAACCCAACAGTACCTTCTTCCTCAAACAAGCCTCAAGGTTCTAAGCCAAAACAGGCGCGCTTTAAGACAATTAGCCTGCCACCGGAAGTCTCTCCCTTTGTGGTTGTGTTGACGGCCGTTCCGCCACTGAAGGAGGGAGTAAAAGAAACCTTCGTAGAGCTAAGAAATAAATGCGCCCAGTGGCTCCAGTTACATAGACCTCTTCCTAGCCTTATGATTCTTACTGTTGAATCCGAAGCCGCACCAGTTTTACCCGTTATGTCAGTATTACCAGTCACTGGTGAATTATGTATCAGAAAGAAAGGTTCAGTACACTTAGGTCATAGTAAATGCACTACTGTGGTCGAATTCAGTGATCATGAATGAATGAATGAATGAAACATTATTTATATTGCGCAGCTATGCCCAGTGGGCGTCAAGGCGCCTAGTCCAAATAACGACTGTGAGCAGATAGAAACAGAGCCTACTGGTATGCATTGATAAAGAGCCAGGTTTTCAATGACTTCCTAAAGAGGTCAAGGGAGGGCAGTATTTTGATTTCCAGGGGGAGTGAATTCCACATCAGAGGAGCCAGTATGGAAAAAGCTCTGCTCCCCCATCTAGCCTTCTTGGCTCTGGGAACAACCAGTTGATTGAGCTCACTGGATCGGAGACATCTACTCGGAACGTATCTAGAGAGTAGTGATCCAAGGGCATCAGCCGAACCTGCAGTTAAAGCCTTATATGTAAGGCAGAGGAGTTTAAAAGTGATCCTTGAGGGGATGGGGAGCCAGTGAAGGTTCTTCCTCGCTGAGGTCATAGAGGCCAGCCAGGGCAGAGCGAGAGCAAACCGCGCTGCCGCGTTTTGTATAACCTGCAAGCGCTGGAGCAGACCCTTGTTGGCCCCGGCGTACACTGAGTTGCAGTAATCAAGCCTTGAGCCAACAAGGGCGATCACCACCTGTTTCCGTGCCTGTGGGGACAGGTAGTGTACGATTCTTTTCAAGGTCTTAATGACTCCCCAACAGGTAGCCACCGTTCTGTTGACCTGAAGCTCCATGGAGAGCTGGGTGTCAAAGATGACGCCTAGGTTCCTGGCAGATTGTGTTGGTATTGGGCAGCTACCTAAAGAAGGAGGCCACCAGTCGTCTGACCATATGCCCTGGTCCTTGCCAAAGACCAGGACCTCTGTCTTGTCCCCGTTCAGCTTTAGGGAGTTGGCAATCATCCACTCTGCAACAAGTTGCATGCAGGCCCTAAAGTTAGAAGCGGTTTCACCCACAGAGTGAGTCAGGGATACCATAATCTGCGTGTCGTCGGCATACGACACTACCTCCATCCCCTGAGATCTTACTAGTCTTGCAAGTGGGGCCACGTAGATGTTAAACAGGGTCGGACTCAATGCCGACCCTTGTGGCACCCCACATTGCAAAGACTTAGCAGGGGAGAGGTATTCACCTAGCATGACACACTGCTCTCGTTGTTGAAGAAAGGAGCTCAGGAGACTGAGTGCCGGTCCTTCTACCCCTGCCTCCCTTAACCTAGTTGTTAAAGTAAGGGGAGACAGGGTGTCGAATGCTGCTGAGAGATCTAGCAGCACCAGTACGGTGGTTAGACCCAAATCCACTTTTCTGCGGATGTTATCCATGACTTTCGTCAGAGCAGACTCCGTGCTATGCATCTTTCTGAAGCCATGTTGGGACCCGTCCAAGAAACCAGAGGTATCGAGGAAGTTTGAAAGATGGAAATTCAAATGGGTCTCCAACATCTTAGCCGGGGCCGGCAGAAGAGAGATGGGTCTAAAGTTCTTCAGTACTCCAGGGTCCAAGGTGGTCTTTTTCAGCAGCGGCTTTACAATGGCTTTCTTCCAAAGTGACGGGAAGATGCCCTGCTCCAATGCTCCATTCATGACTTCCAGCATCGAAGGAAGAATAATCTCTCTGCAGTTCTTCAGTACTTTCAGAGGAACTGGATCAAGTGGAGATGACGATTTAGTTTTGTCCAACAGGCTATTAAGATCCTCTAGCGAAAGGGCAGGGAAATGATCAAGGGAGTGAGAGGATTCTGTAGTCCAGGCTTCCAGACGTGTAATTTGGGAGAAATCCTCATCATTAAGCGAGTTCCCCTGCGACTTTAGAGCTATGTAGATATCATCTATCTTTTTGTAGAAAAAGTCTGATATATCATTGCATAGCTCCTGAGAAGCGACTACAGGATCGGGGACCTGGAGAGAGCACAAAGAGTCCACTATTTTGAAGAGCTCTTTGGAAGATGTTAAGGAACAGGTTAAATTGGAAAAGTAGTCCTGTTTCTCCTTAATGACTCTCTTTTTGTACTCTCGTAGTAGGCTCTTATAGCCTTCTCTATCCTTGAGATCCCAGGATTTACGCCACCTGCGTTCCTTCTGTCTGCAAGATTGTCTAAGAAGCCTCAGATCGGCGGAAAACCAGGGGGCAGTTGGCTTCTGTCTAGCTGCAGGTTTCAGGGAAGGGGGGGCTAGTTCGTCAGCGGCTCTGGTGATGGCATCAGCGAGTTCTTGGGCCGACTCATCCACCTTCCGCTGAGTTGAAATATGGGCGTTGAGAATAAAAGGGGCCACAGCCTCCGAAGTAAAGTTTTTGAAGCTCCTTTTGAATTGTTTTTTACCAGAGCCCGCAATGACAACGGGGCAGGGGATGTCTAAAAACAGCGGGACTGCTAAGTGGTCAGACCAGGTAATCGGGACCGGGGTACCAACACCTAATCTGGGGTCGTTGGAAAAGATCCCGTCAAGGATATGCCCCGCCTTATGAGTCGGGAGGAGAACTCGTTGGACAAAGTCACATGCCTCCAGAGAGTTGAGCAGGGAGCAGGTCTCTTTCGAAGTAAAATCCTCTAAGTGAAAATTAATGTCGCCCAGAATGGTGAGATGGGGTCTACCAAAATAAGGTTCCAAAATTCTAAAAAGTTCTGAGCAAAAGTTAGCTCTAGACCCAGGGGGCCTATAAAGTAGTATGCCAGAAAAGGAGCTCACCGGGGTATGCACAATACAGAAGTAAAGCGCCTCAAAAGGATCCGTAGAGACCGATAAGGGTTTTATGGTACATGTGAGAGTAGATTTAAAAAGAATGGCAATTCCACCCCCTCTACAGCGTTCTCTATCTAACCTTAAAAAGGTATATCCTTCAGGTATGGCCAGAAGCAGATCATGGCCAGAGGACTCGGTGGCCCACGTTTCTGTAACAAAGATCCAGTCAGGATTCCTTGAACTAACAAAATCGTGAAATTCAATCCCATGTTTGATCAATGAACGCGCATTGATCAAAAATCCATGTTTGGAATGGGAGGTATGACTGGCCGGCAAAGAAAAGATTGAATGACTGCGGTCCTGAGTAGGACCAGCAAAAGGAGCGTTGCAAGAGGGACACAAGTGGGCGCGGCACAATGCCTCGGGTCTAAGCTGATGATGGCAACAGAGCGCCGGGGGTCTAAGGGATAAAAGGGTGGCATATAGATCCCCCCGGGAGGAAGGCGCGTAAACGCCAGGAGACCCAGGGTCCAGCCCGTCCTGCAGCGCGTACTCAGCGCGGACGGGCGCAGACGGGCTGAACTCTGGCGTAACTCCGGCGTCAATCTGGCGTCCCCGCAGCGCGTGACCGCTGCGCGTCAGCATGACTGGCTTAAATACACGCCTAGCGTCCTTCTGACGACTAGAGCGTCAAGCCTACCTGATTGCGCCGAAAAGCGGCACCGAGTACTTTCAAAATGGCGCTCCTGAAGTGCAATTACGCGATGATGCGGACCCGCCCAACAGCGGTGTGGTTCCCGTAAGTTAGAGTGCAGGTAAGGGCCAGACAAGTTTTAAAAACAGGGGAAAATGCACATAAACCAAATAAAATGAAAAACGAGGTAGTTTAAAAATACACAGCAGCTCTGGTCCTACAGCGCGCACAGCGCATGTAACAGTCGAGAAATCAGCTGACAAGGGAGAGCCTAGCGTTTACGTGGCTTAAATACACGCCTAGCGTCCTTCTGACGACTAGAGCGTCAAGCCTACCTGATTGCGCCGAAAAGCGGCACCGAGTACTTTCAAAATGGCGCTCCTGAAGTGCAATTACGCGATGATGCGGACCCGCCCAACAGCGGTGTGGTTCCCGTAAGTTAGAGTGCAGGTAAGGGCCAGGCAAGTTTTAAAAACAGGGGAAAATGCACATAAACCAAATAAAATGAAAAACGAGGTAGTTTAAAAATACACAGCAGCTCTGGTCCTACAGCGCGCACAGCGCATGTAACAGTCGAGAAATCAGCTGACATGGTAAATCGTCCTTTAAAGCTATCCGTCATTCCTATTTTGTTTGTGGTCATACCGCATACATACGTTTACCTCCAGATTGGGATGGTACCTGTTACATTGCATTCCTTCTGCCACCTGTTTTCCTAGCTCCTCCTGATTACCACAGAAATACAAATCTAGTAAAGAATAGACTCAGAAGAGATATCCCATTTGTCAACTACACAGAAACGGCATGGGAACAGTACACCGATTTTAATAAAGGATTCTTTTTCTTTTTAGGACTGAAGGACTGGGTTCTGTAAGACCCAGCGGTGCCAGGGCACAACACCTGAAACCTTCGTGGGTAACCTGCTCCGGCGTACAAGTCACAGAGACACGGGACACTTCCTTTGGCGTCAAAGATTCAAGGTTTATTTGCTGCAGGGAACACAGAGATCACGACAAGTACACAGCGTGCAACTTGGGGAGACTGCTTCAAATTGGTTCTGTGGATCGCTCCTTTTATACAGTTTTTACCCATAGGATAACATTGAACACAAAAGTTTACAACCCGGTTCCCACAATCATCCCCCAGAGGGGTCGCTTTGGTCACTTTGAAACACATGAGGTCCGAAACATAAGTGCGGAAACATTTGGTGATTCCCAACTGTAAAAACCCATCTTCCCACCATTAGCAAATTCCAATCAGCAGTAAAATAGATCGAAATAGGAACAAGGACAGGTGTAGAGGAAGACGGAGACAGTGGGGAGATCGAAAAGGGTGTAAAAGGGAGGTAACGGGAAACACGAGCTGCAGGCATCAAAGGGACGTGTCTAATGAGATGCACGGCTGAGACAATAAGCCCGTGCGGCAAGATGAGCCCCATGCGGCATCATCTGCCTTACAGTAGCATCCCCCTCGTCATAAAGACACTTACAAAGAACATGTGTCTTCCGCAAATATCTTGGGAGTCCCAGGGTCGCGAAGCGGACAACGTCCGTTCGCTGGCTACTTGAGGGCAAGAGACAAAATGGATGCCGTATCTAAGATGGAACCCGTGGGTACAGATGAAAAACCACATACCAAATGAACGGTTTAAGCTAGCACAGCGAAACTGCGCACACTTACTAAACTCGTCATTTGCGGTTCATAGATACCAGACTCGACCATATTCGTACGAGTCCAATGCACCACTTACAATTGTCACGGAACCTCAGACGCTCCTTTTGCCCTCATGTAGGCAAGCACTAGTCGGAATCATATTCGATATTCATCAGACCATCGAGATGTTGCTGTAGCATAGCTCTGTCCAACTGAGTCCCCTTGGTAACAGATGGTTGTCTCATACACGTTGTAGCACAAAGGCCACATAAGGCAGGACCACACTGCACACAAAGGCAACACGTGAACAGGAACACTACCACAACTCCGATGATCATCAGAATTTTCCAACCCCAAGTCGACATCAGGCCCCAAAACCATCCTAGCAGCGTCCAATCCCCTACATCCACGTGTATGGATTCGGAGATCTTATGCAACCTCGAGATGGCTTGATAGACAGTTG
The DNA here is from genome assembly GCF_964263255.1 of Lissotriton vulgaris. NCBI lineage: Eukaryota > Metazoa > Chordata > Amphibia > Caudata > Salamandridae > Lissotriton > Lissotriton vulgaris. Next base: position 2,003,780,857 of record NC_141693.1, on the reverse strand, counting down.
GAGCATTATCTGGAATGAAAATGCAGCAGCTCGAATGGATCACCTTACATACCCCACCGCGATCTGCTAAGATGACATCTAAAACCATACGGTTTTGTAACGTCATCAGTCTCTCCGCCTGAAGTTCTGTGGTGATATTACCAAGGGCACTGGCAGTAATATTAGCTGTCGATTCTACCACTCGAGTCAACTGTCTCAGGTTCCTACTATTAACCATAGGTCCCCAAAACGGGAGGAAACCCTTGAAAAAGTCTCCTGCCTCTTGACCGGCAGTATCCTCTTCGCTAACTACGCCTCGCACAACTCTAGTCTTGTGATAATCAGCATCTACAGTGAACGTCGGAGGCAACAGATTTGCAATGAAGCAGGAGCCCATGAAGTCAGCGGGCAACCATGCATATGCACGATCATAACAGATAAAGTATGTACCCTTGGCAGCCAGAAACACAGGGGACGAGGACATCGGCAAAATGTAATTTTCAGTGCAAGCACTTGCTCCAAGTCGGGCTTGCGATCTTCGGCCACGACCCATAAGACAAAAATTACCAGTGTGGGGTACGACCCATATTGGAGGCGAGCTTTTAAGCTGTTTTTCACTAGTGAACACACTATATTCACCTCTACTTAGGACTCTATAGGCTTGTACCTCTTCTTCAGGGATTAGCGAGGGATCATAGATATCGCTATCTAAATCCTCTATGGCTATCGACAAAGGCTTCTGATACGAGGTAGGACCAGAGTAGGGGGAACGTGGTTCTCGAATGGGGTGGAAACCCAGTGCGCTTCGAAACATTGTTTGGAACGCTCGAGCTGACCCTTGGGAACTATACGGTAACACCAGATATGGAATTCCCTTATCCGTAGTATGTGGCATCAACCCACACACCCAACAATTAGTAGTATTAACCACTAACTGATGCTGGTGAAGGAGCTGAATAAAGGAATTGTTGCGGAATTCTACACGTCTAGCCTGCTCGTGTTCCGGTAACATGTGAAAGGAATGGGGAGAAGCAGTAGAGGTAAGATTAGGGTAAGGAGTAGGAGTAGGTGTAGCAGGTAAGAAGTAAGACATCGTGTAGTACACCCCACCCGCCAATAATGCAGAAGCAGTCAAAAACAATACAAACAGTTGCAATATGAAACATTTGGTACGACTGAGTTGCTGCAGCTTGAGTCTGTGCGCCTTAGCTCCCTCCAAATCATTCAGCTTCGAGAATGCCATTCCCTACGACTGTCCGCAACGTTTCTTGACGCACTTCGTTCTGTGTAGCAATAGTCAATCCCTAGGAGTTCCTAGGAACCGACGGCCTTTAACCTAGCGTCAAGACCTACTATCCAGAAGGAAGTACGCGCGCGGCCCTACGGCCTTCAATACACAATATGTATATACAAGCACAAAGTCTCTCGGCTGTGGAAGTAAAAAGATACAAGGGAGGAAGCTCAATATATATATATACAAAAATCACAGTGATACGAATGTTCAAAACTGATCACGGGAAACGGGGATAATGCAGTTGTTAATTCAGCAAAGCCAAGTATTTTTATTTGTCCTTAGTGCGAGATCGCAAAGAATATCGGTGTCTCCCGGGACGTGTCTGCTCGTCGAACAAAGGATCCGTTGAAGAGACAGCGTCCTGCTGATCAGTCGATTGTTCTGGTCTTGAGTCTTTTGCTGACAATTGTTCAACAGTGTCTTTCTGCTGCGCTGAGGATTCTCCAACAGGCTGCGCGTCGCTGAAAGGTACAAACGCCGGCAATGTTTCTGTTTCTGTAGACGCAATGCCTCTCCTTACCCACGGGTCTGCCGGCAAAGGAATGGGGACTCGTTTAGTGTGGGTGGCGTGCACCCAATTTTTACGCCCCTCAAGACGAACGGCAGTCCTCGTGGCCAGGAGCACTTGATAGGGTCCGGTGAACCTCGGGTCCAGGTTATGTTTGTGTGAAAAGTTGCGTGTCACCACCCAGTCCCCAGGCTGGAGCTGGTGGCCTGGACCCTCCGTCTGCGTCGGTAATGCGTCGTAAACCTGTTGGTGAATTAACCTCAGTTTAGCAGTCAAGTCATGTAAATAGTCAATCAACATTGGATACTCAAGATCAGAAAACATTCCTGGCCTAGCAACCCCCCACACATTCGCAGGACGGCCGAACACTATTTCGTAGGGACTAAGCCCTATTCGGGAGTGTACAGTCGCCCTAGTTGACAGTAATGCTAAGGGCAAGGCGTCAGGCCACGAAAGACCAGTCGTAGCCTGAATCTTTGCTAGCTTTAGCTTAAGGGTGCCGTTGTACCCTTCAACCAATCCAGCTGACTGGGGATGATTGGCACTGTGGAATTTTTGATTTATTCCAAGGCCCTTACACACACTCTTCATCACACTTCCAACAAACTCACTTCCGTTATCTGACCACACGACTCTAGGCATTCCATACCGAGGAAAATATTCCTTCAGTAGGATTTTCGCAGTAGATAAAGCAGTATTGTCTTTGAGAGGATAGGCCTCAATCCATCGGGAGAATGCGCAAACCACAACTAAAACGTATTTCATGTTATTGCATCGCTCCATATGGATGAAGTCCAATTGAATCACCTCAAAGGGATACGAAGGAGGAGCAAAACTGCCAGGAGGAGTTGGGGTTCCTTTGCCAGGATTGTACATCATACACACCATACAATTCTTCACCAACCGTTCAGCACATTTCGTAATTCCATCATTCTTCCACACAGGCGACAACAATTTACAAATGCCTTTCACGCTAATATGTGCTAACCCATGTGCCATTGTCACAACGGCCAGCACATACGCATCAGGCAACAACCATCTTTTCTGATCCGACAAATCAATCCAACAACCACTCGCATCCAACTTTCCCGTACTTTCTTTCCACTTCGCCTTTTCAGTCTCGGTGGCCTCATTCTGAATTTCTTTCACACTTTCAATGGTGTCTTCACACATACTCGATTCCGTAGGCCACCTAACCGAACTCGTCACATACATTCGAGTGCTAAGGTTCCGGGCAGTCTCCTTAGCAATCTCATCCGCAAACGCGTTACCACGACCAACATCATCCGTTACTTTACGATGCGCACTACATTTAACAATCGCGACTTGCGTAGGCAAAGTCAATGCATCCAAAAGATCATTCACAAGCTGGCCATGCTGAATCTTCGTACCGTGCGACGTCAAGAAACCTCTCTCTCGCCACAATCGTCCAAAACTATGCGCTACACCAAAAGCGTATTGGCTGTCGGTGTACACATTCACACGTTTACCTTTTGCTAACACACATGCTCTAGTGAGAGCAATCAATTCCGCAGCTTGGGCAGAATTCTGATTCAATCTTGCAGTCTCAACAACAGTATTCAATGTTACAACAGCATAAGCAGTAGTCACATCGCCATTCGGCAACTTAAAACATGACCCATCCACATACAGAGTGCCATCCGGGTCTTCCAATGGGGTGTTTTTAAGGTCCACTCGACCTTTCGTTTCCTCTTCTGTCCTCAAGTAGCAGTCATGTTCTACTACTTCATCTGACTCTGCACTAATTGGTAACAAAGTTGCCGGATTTAAGACATTACAACGTTTTATCTGAATATGGCTTGCCAATAACGTCAACTCGTACCCAGACAACCTCGCACTCGTCAAGTGCTGAGTTTTCGTACGATTTAAAAGAGTATCGACTGCATGCGGAACCATCACCGTAAGCATATTATCCATGACCAATCCGGCTGATTGTCGGATGGAGACCGCAGCTGCCGCAGTTGCTCTCAAACAACTCGGCAATGCTCTAGCTACTGGGTCCAAGGTCGAGGAAAAATATGCACATGGACGTTGCTTACCACCAAAAGGTTGCGTTAAGACACTCAAAGCACAACCTTCCCTCTCGTGAACATATAGCGTAAACGGCTTGCTGTAGTCAGGAGTACCCAACACAGGAGCCGAACACAATGAATCACGTAATTCAGAAAAACTTTTCTGACATTCTTCTGTCCATGGTAAAGGAGTTGAAACATCCTTGCACGTAAGAGCCACCAATGGTTTCGCTAGCAATGAAAAATTAGGAATCCATTGCCTGCAGTACGACGTGATACCTAGAAAGGCACGCACATCTCTTTGGGTTGTTGGCACAGCCATTCGCGCAATCGCTGCAATTCTCTCTGGGGTCAATCTCCTTCCCTCCTTTGACAATAAGTGACCTAGATAGGTTACTTCTTGACAACAATATTGGAGTTTAGAAGGGGACACCTTATGATTTAGCTCACAGAGATGTTGCAGCAATGACACCGTAGCTATTTTACAAATGTCCTGAGTATCGGCAGCCACCAATAAGTCATCGACGTATTGGATCAAAGCCGCACCAACCGGCAACCGAAACGCATCCAGTTGACCCTTCAAGGCTTGACTGTAAATCGATGGACTTTCACAGTAGCCCTGAGGAGCGCGTTTGAACCGGAAGCTTCGTCCACCGAGAGAGAAACCGAAAAGGTCCCTGCTCTCTTCGGCAATCGGGATGCTGAAAAACGCATTTTTCAAATCAATCACCGAAAACCATGATGCAGTAGCTGGAATCAGAGTCAGGAGCGCCGTGATGTCAGGCACAACAGGGAATTGAGGAACCACAATTTTATTCACCTCCCGTAAATCGATAACAAAACGATAAACAGGCGGTTTTGTAGGATCTGTGCGTTTAAGAATAGGCAGTACAGGGCTATTGCACACGTTTCCCCGAGTCTCCTCAATAACATCTTTCTCGATCAAATCATAGATGATCGCCAACAGCGCTCGTTCACCATCAAGGGAGATACGATACTGGGGAATACGTGGCAATCGCACATTAGATTTCAACTGAACAACATAAGGGGAGATATCAAGTAGGCCCACGTCATTTGGACCCGTCGCCCACAAAGACGCAGGAAGAGAACTCAATTCCGGTGGAAGCTTATCAAGAGACAAGTACATAGGAGAGACAACCCTCTCTCCTAACGTAAGCTTTACACCCGCAGGAGAACAATACAAAGTTGCGTACAAACGTTTAAGCAAATCCAGGCCCAAAAGATTTTCGCCACAACCCGTGGTTAAAATCAACGGAGCTTCTAGCTCACGTGGCCCAATTTGAAGGGGCAAAGGGCGCGAAACTGGATTGCTAACAGGGGCGCCAGAAAAGCCAACGGAAACATTTGTTAAGCCAGACAAAGGTGCGCCAGGGAGTTTCGAATGCATGATAGAACTTTTCGCTGCACCAGTGTCCAACAGAAAAGGCTCAACGACGCCCGATGTAGCAACTGCGACGTAAGGCCCTCTCTGATCAACCGGAACTGATACCACTCCCTCTCCTTGTCTTTGGCTGTCCTAGTAATTACTGTCGTCAGTTCCCTGATCGACGTAATAATCGTCTACATTGTACTGCGCAGATCGTCCTTGCGATGATCCACGTTGATCAAAACAGTTATTAGAATTAGATGAGTTATCTGAGCGATCATTCTGAGCACCACGACCTCTACCACGTGATGCCTGCTGTGAACCACCACGACCTCCTTTAGACGAATTACCACTATTACGTTCATTCAAAACAGGGCAGTTAAATTTAATGTGTCCCTCCTGTCTACAATAAGCACATTGATTGTACCCTAACGATGATCTTTGGGAGGAGGAATCATTACGCGGCTGCGATCGATTCGATTGCGACTGCAGTCGATTCTGTTGTGAATTGTTCTGATTTGGCCGCGGAGGATATGCTTGTTGCAACAACACTTTAGTTTTCAGCTCTTTCGTCTTTTTGTCAGCACGGTCATTCTCTTCTTTCTCTCTATTTTCATAGTATTGTGCCGTAGCCAATATCTGAGCTGAGGTGGAAACGGCCCATGCACTCTCCGAATTTCTCAATTTATTGCTCAAGTCGGGCAATAAATTTGAAACAAATTTATCTACAAACAACCTTTGTCCACCCTCAGTACCCATATCCTGTCCGCTATGGTCGATGAATGCTTCCTCAAACCTCGTAAAGAAGTCGGAAACACTCTCATCTTTCTTTTGTTTGCAAGCTGACAATTTGTCCCAATTCACCTTCATAGCTGGCATAAGAGTTTTCATTAATGTTATAATTCTTTGGGGAAGGGCAGTTATCAACTGATCGGGTTTGGCACCACCAACTTGTCCAGCATCTGCCGCTAAAATGGCAGCCCAATCACCGCCCAATTCATTTGCGTGATCTTGCTGGCGAATCTTAGCCCATACCGGTTGCGGTACGACATTTCCGAACAACATATCGATATCGGATAGATTCATTACCGTAGCGTCTACGAGCTGCGATAATTCTTTGTAATACCCAGTAGGATTTTTGCGTGGATCAGGCAAAGATTGCTTCACCTGTAACACTTCCGAACGTTTCCACGGGAGGTGTATCCACACTCTCTCGAAATGGCCCACTGTTGTCGGAGGAGCGGCATTAGGATTAGGCGGTATCCAAACCGGCGGAACTTCACGCATGGGATATTGGCCAGACTCATCTGGTTGTTTTTCGATATCCTCGACAAACAATGCATGAGGTATCGGAGCGGGGCGAAAAGATAGCAACCGCTCGATAGCACGTCGAACATTAGTATCAACTATCAGCCCAGTTGCGAACTGAAGCCGAAGTTCAGACAGGGCGGTCAGCACCTCGTCAGGCGCATCGGCCGCTATCTGATCATGAAGGAACTTACACATTTCATCAAACACGTATCTTTGGGTTGGTATATTGAATTGACAAAACGTTTCGAGAACAACACGTGGTGGATTTCTCTGTAGATTTACCATCCAACCCATCGCCATATTATATAGTGCAGCGCGTTCTCTGTTTCCAGGAAGCTGACTTCGTCTCTGAGGACCATCGGAACCAGCGGACCCATGAATAGGTCCGAGCGAATGAAAGAAGCTAGCCGCAAGAGGAGAATTGCGACTACGGGTAGAGGGGGAAGAATAAGACACAGGGCTAACAAGAGAAGGAGTAGAAACAGTAGCAGCAACAGGGGTTAACAAAACAGGAGCAGTAGCGGGAGCAGTAGTATGTGGAAGCGGAGGAGCAGTAGGAATAGAAACAGACAAAGGAGCGGGAACAGTCGGAAGAACGGGTGCAGGTTGAGGAACAGGTGGAGGAGGAATAGGTGGAAGAACAGGAACGGCAGGGACCACAGGAGCTGCGGTACCCTGTACGTACGGAGGTGGCGACTTCATAAGATAAGACATTAAAGGATCCTCAACTACCTCTTCCTTCTTATCCGACTCCGTAGGCAAAGCAGGATAGCATTTATCTATGGTCATACGCTGTAATCTTTCAAACACTTCCTTATCCTTATCCTCCTTATCACGCTGGAACTGCTCAGCTTTCTTCACTATAGTAGCAACATTATCTCGCTGACTACGTTTATTTTGTCTGATCTCTTTCTGTCGGGCTTCTTTGCGCCACAACCGAAAGGCATCAAACATGGCTGGCCTTGATTTACGTTCGAACAACTTCATTTCTAGATTATCTAAGATCGACGCCTCGAAGCTACCGTGAGGTGGCCAACGAAGGTCGCCGTCCTTCCTTGTATATTTAATCCAATAATCGTTAAAGGTAATTGGGCCCAGCCCATGTTTGCTATATAGATCATAAGTAGGAGTTCCAACCGGAGGTATCGGACACGAGTCCTCCAGTCGGGAATCCGCACCACAAGGTCTGAAACAACTAAACAAAGTACTGCGACCAGGCATCTTGCACACCAGCCGAGTTTCACAAACTTCAAGGGTTACGGGATTTACCAAGTCCCAGCAAAGAACAAAACCCTCGGTTTTTGGCGGCTGCAGTCGTCAAACAACACAACAAAGTACGCTAGCAAAGTGTCACCGACAAAAACACTCACACAGCGTGTACAACAAAAACACTCACTAAAGTGTCAACAACCAAGAGCTATGGGAGCGACCCACAAATACTTAACTCAAAAATCGATGGCGTCACCAGGAAGGCCCGTCAATCGTCTCGCTATACCAAGGTCTACGCCAGGCGCCAAAACAGGTCTACAGTCAGGGCAGCAGTCCGTCGCAGCCGTCCGGAGGCGGGAATCTTCGCGGGAAAAGGCTTCGGGCCACTTATTTCGACAACAGGATCGATGAAGCGGAGTGCACCTTCCCTCGGAGATTTCACACGAAGTTCCTCACGATCGTCGGGCTTGGACCGGTACCACTGATGCAGCCCCACGTTGGGCGCCAACTGAAGGACTGGGTTCTGTAAGACCCAGCGGTGCCAGGGCACAACACCTGAAACCTTCGTGGGTAACCTGCTCCGGCGTACAAGTCACAGAGACACGGGACACTTCCTTTGGCGTCAAAGATTCAAGGTTTATTTGCTGCAGGGAACACAGAGATCATGACAAGTACACAGCGTGCAACTTGGGGAGACTGCTTCAAATTGGTTCTGTGGATCGCTCCTTTTATACAGTTTTTACCCATAGGATAACATTGAACACAAAAGTTTACAACCCGGTTCCCACAATCATCCCCCAGAGGGGTCGCTTTGGTCACTTTGAAACACATGAGGTCCGAAACATAAGTGCGGAAACATTTGGTGATTCCCAACTGTAAAAACCCATCTTCCCACCATTAGCAAATTCCAATCAGCAGTAAAATAGATCGAAATAGGAACAAGGACAGGTGTAGAGGAAGACGGAGACAGTGGGGAGATCGAAAAGGGTGTAAAAGGGAGGTAACGGGAAACACGAGCTGCAGGCATCAAAGGGACGTGTCTAATGAGATGCACGGCTGAGACAATAAGCCCGTGCGGCAAGATGAGCCCCATGCGGCATCATCTGCCTTACAGTAGCATCCCCCTCGTCATAAAGACACTTACAAAGAACATGTGTCTTCCGCAAATATCTTGGGAGTCCCAGGGTCGCGAAGCGGACAACGTCCGTTCTCTGGCTACTTGAGGGCAAGAGACAAAATGGATGCCGTATCTAAGATGGAACCCGTGGGTACAGATGAAAAACCACATACCAAATGAACGGTTTAAGCTAGCACAGCGAAACTGCGCACACTTACTAAACTCGTCATTTGCGGTTCATAGATACCAGACTCGACCATATTCGTACGAGTCCAATGCACCACTTACAATTGTCACGGAACCTCAGGACCTGTTCAAAATAGTAAACTAATACGTAGATTAACTAGAACGCTTGAAGCAGTAGTGAATGAAACTGCCTCCGCCCTAGGTAACTTAACCGAAGAGCAGTCCGCTATGCGGGTTGTTGTCCTTCAGAATCGTCTTGTTATTGACGTCATCTTGGCAGATCGAGGTGGAGCTTGTAAGGTCATCGGGTCAAGTTGCTGTGTTTTCATTCCACAAAACGCCCCATCCGTATATCAAGCTATCACACGTCTCCATAAAATTGCAAATCAAATACATCAGAATCCAGGCACATGGACTTGGTCCGGTTGGTTCTGGACAACGTTAACTGCTTGGGGATGGAAGATCCTATCCTTCCTAGGCGCTGGTCTAGTCCTAGTATTCAGTTGCTGCCTGTGTCTACAGTGTGGGCCAGCGATTTGTGGACTATGTGCCACATCATGCATTGAACATTCTAGTTTCCTCTCAAACCGTCAAAGAAAGAAAGATGAGCAAATGATGTTGCAAGAACAAACTGATCGATTCATGAGGATCGAGATTTCATGAAGGGTCCGTAGGGAACAAGGAGGGAATGAGGAAATATAAATTTTGGTCATGTTATGTTCCCTATCGTGTACCCCACCGATTCCATGTATCAGCTTAAAGTACATGTAACTTCCCTCCTGTGTCAGCTATGAAGACGCAAACACATTTGCGTCCAACGTTAACATGTCCTCTTTCAGACCCACCCTGAATGGATTGAATGGTCCGTTCCTAAGTATGCCATGCCAACGTCTTTTTGTGGTGTACTTTCACGTTTTCAGCTCTGACTGAGTAGGCCCTGAATTTCTGCCATCAAGCCTTTCTTAGCTTCTGACTCCGAAAGCCTCAGCCCAGGCTGCCTCTGTACCCGTGAACTCTGACTTACTTCCAGCGCGGCCCATCGCGCTCAGCTCAGCCTGCTGCCTGCCAAGACTGACTATAACCTTCGAATTATCTGATCTGCTCCTCGAAGATGCATTCCTGCCCACTAGTTTAAGTAAACATTCCTCAGCTGCAGAGCCAAAGGGCCGGCCACGCTGTCCTATGCAAGTAATTCATAGCTCCCGTTACCATGCTACCATGGAAGGCCCAGGCCCCCACGCTTCTCATGCAGACACTCAGGCGCTTATACACGCATTCATAGTCAGTATAGAATAGCTTCTGCCCCAGAGACCTTTCCGCCCAGATAACTCAGTTCCTAAAACATCAGATACCAGATATGATAAAGGCACAAGTTGATCTGACATGCCAGACTTCTGTCTCTTTCCGTCAGTTCAAATGTCAAGTCCCCAGCACCCTCCAGCTTCACGTCATTCACACGTCATGCCGCTGCGCGCGCATCCAAGTTTCCAATTTCTGCTGACATTGCAACATTTCTGTTTAGTACCACCTACCTGTGACGTTTCTAGCACACCCCTCCAGTCCACGCCTAGTCCACGCCTTCTGATTACGTACTAGTAACACGTGGATACTGTTATCTTGTCTTCTCTCAGCTGTTACGCCTACTGTACTGTTTTCTATGACATGAATTAAGTATATAAGCTATGTACTGTCAATAAAATGCAGCGCTCTATCCCTTCTGACACCCTTGTGGTGGTCAGAATATGATATCCTGGTCATGACCATTCCTTTTTAAGGAATAAAACCCCTAAGAACTCTAACACCACGGACTCTGTCTTCTTTCTCCGATCTGAGTTATTTTTGATTAAGTACTTACCTGCATAGAAATTAAGATGGTAAATTAATTATTTACGTCAGTTTGTTTCCTGCTGTGCTGCTCGCCGCACCCGCTCCGCGGGTGCCGCTTCGTCGAGGGATCACTTGCTGGTGCTGACTCTGCCCGCCTCCGGTGGGGGTGACTTTGGTTGAACTCGGGAACCCCAGGGCTGCGAGCGTGCAGGGAGTCCTTACCCAGGTGTCCCTGTGAGACCGTGGTCAGCTTCCGGTCCGCTCTCCCTGGAGCTCCGCCCCCCGCCCATCAGAAGGCAGTTAAAATCACCTGGGCTTGCTCCTGACCTTTGGGACACATCGTTTTGCTGCCAAGCGCACTTGTGGATCTGCGCTCACCTCACCGTTTGTTTCCTGCTGTGCTGCTCGCCGCACCCGCTCCACGGGTGCCGCTTCGTCGAGGGATCACTTGCTGGTGCTAACTCTGCCCGCCTCCGGTGGGGGTGACTTTGGGTGAACTCGGGAACCCCAGGGCTGCGAGCGTGCAGGGACTACCTTACCCAGGTGTCCCTGCGAGACCGTGGTCAGCTTCCGGTCCGCTCTCCCTGGAGCTCCGCCCCCACGCCCTTTCTCAAACACTATAAACACTGTTTGCTCTCCCGCAGCGCGGGATGCAGCCTCGGGCGAAGACCGGGCTAAGAGCGGGCCGTTTGAGGCCGTTCGAGGACGGCAGAGGACGGCCCTGGCCCTGAACCCCTGCATCACCGCCTCCTATCCATCGGCAAGGTAGGCGGCACTGTGATTCTCATCCTTCTTCCAGTATAGAGTGGCCGGCTACTAGACCTAATATTTACTGTTTCTGAGGGCCACTTTGCTGTATTTGGCCCCGCAGCGCAGATGTCAACCATGCGCAATAGAACCAGAAGTAGCACTAAAAAAGCTATGGCCGTAGCACAAGTGACTGGACCTATAGATCATTTCATTTCACGGGTAAATGAAACCATCGACAAGAGTATCATTCTGTTGGAAAAAAGAGTTTCCTTGGATCTCATGAACGCTAAGCGCTCGTCTTTGGGCTCTCTCGCAACTGCAAATTCTCCCTCCCAGCAAGCCTCGAACAATTGTTCTCTACCCCTACCCCTAACTACTGCCGGCACGTTCACAGTCCCGAACGCTGTCCATCTATCAGTTACTCAATCTGACTCCGATCCGTCTTATGTTGACCTTGAGGCCACTCCAGATTTAGAAGCCTGTCAGCTATCTGATAAGCCAGAACTGAGTGCTGATAGGCAACCTGACATAGGAGCGGCTCCTGCATTGATCGACTCAGGGAGAAGGGCCACTATTCCTACAAAGGTTGCGCCTAAGACTAAGACTAAGGAAAAACCCAAAGCTAAAGCTAGGAATCACAACCTGATATCGCCCACCCCGTACTCTGCATCAGGCATACCCTGTTGGGTCGAAAATATGGTAATAGATCTAAAACTGGACCTTGAAGCTACAATAGCAGCGCAAATCAAGCCCTTAATTTCTAAACTTGATAGACTAACGTCGCTAATAAATTCGAAATGTGCTAATAAGACGAGCGGGGTTGGGCCCACTCAGCCGCAAGGGACAAAAGAAGCACTTCCCAAGAATATACCTTGCACTAAGCACGTAAAAGACCCATCCATCAAGGCTAATACTCCATTAGCTAGTAAGGATCCAGCTATACTACACTTGACCCAAACAGGGAACAATCCTGCTTTACCCTTATCCTTACCTACCCCTAATGTGGTGGGCTCTGCTCCAGCATTACAAACATCTACTGGTCTAACTAAAGCAGACAACTCACAAACCAAAGACCCAAATGGGAATTCCACCAACCCAACAGTACCTTCTTCCTCAAACAAGCCTCAAGGTTCTAAGCCAAAACAGGCGCGCTTTAAGACAATTAGCCTGCCACCGGAAGTCTCTCCCTTTGTGGTTGTGTTGACGGCCGTTCCGCCACTGAAGGAGGGAGTAAAAGAAACCTTCGTAGAGCTAAGAAATAAATGCGCCCAGTGGCTCCAGTTACATAGACCTCTTCCTAGCCATATGAGTGGGGAAATTCTCTCTGTGCGTAGAGGGGATTGGGTGGGCAGGAATACGAAAACTATAGCAGGCGATGTAATTACAGTTAACTTCAGGGATATAGGGGCAGCAAGTTATATATGTAACACACCCAACAGTGGACCTGCTACCCAAATCAATCCACTCCCCTTGTCCTATTTTCTTCTCATGCCCCCAAGACTAAATTCTCATCGGCCTGATTTCCCAAATAGCAGAGGGTTTATGTATCCTCCGCAACATACCACCAAACAATGGCAGCAACCTCTACACTTCCCACAACCTCCACAGCATACTACTCTTCAGTGGCAACAACCTTTTTCAACCTCCACAACCCCTTCATCATCCTGCTCAGCAGTGGCAGCAACCCCTTCAGCCCACACAACTTGTAAACCATCAGTGGCAACAGCCGTGGCAAGGATTGCCCCCTCCCTTTGATCCCTTTTTTTCACAGTTTGCTCATCCAAATAGATTCTGTGTGTTAGATGAGGTAGATTGACTTAACCTCATGGAAGCTCCAGCCCTAAACTCTGATACCAATAGGGATATGGAGGATGTTCCCTTAGCCATCCCTCACCCTATTTGTCCCGAATCTCCAACAGTGGCAGCTGTTATACCACTATCCGATGCTCCAACTAGGGATTGTGAAGATCTAACTAACCCCAAAATTACTACCAACATTGGAGGTAATCTAACATATGGTGAAATAAAAATTCTTAGTTGGAACCTTGCGGGGATTACTAGGAAATTAGGTTTGCCTGAGTGGAACGTCCTGATTGAAGCCCACAAGATCTGTGTGTTCCAGGAGACCTGGCGCACTGAGCCACTGTATCGAGTTGGGTTTGTTACCATCTTTGCACCAGCTGAAAAACCTAAGCAAAGGAAGGGGCGTCCATCAGGGGGGCTTATCATTTGGGTAAGCATCTCGCTCAATTGTCGAATAACCATTAAGCGGACAGGTAACCCAGATATCCTTGGCATTTCTCTATCTGGCCATCGTGGGGGATTAACAGTAGATCTCTACGATGTCTATGCTAGAGGTTCCAAAAATGGGTGTACTTCACCCGTAATATCTGAGCTTGAGGCCCAACTTGGGGATCATAGAGAACCTGATCATATTATAATAGCAGGAGATTTTAACTGCACATATGAGCCACTTCCCCTTGAAGGAATACCTGATCTAGGAGAAGAGGACAGTAGATGGGGTATTCCTACGCTCTCTATCCCTCCTATTAAGCGCTGGACTCGTAGTGCAATACAGCTTAATGCATTGACTCTAGAGTTCGGACTAAGAGCAGCTAATGGCCGCACATCCTCTGACCAGATGGGTGCCCCAACATTCAACAGAGTTGGTCATTCCTCGAGGATTGACTATATTCTGTTGGACCGGGGGCTTTGGAGCTCGGTCTTTGATATGGTTATTATTCCGACCATAGAGAGTGACCATAATTCACTTTCTTTATCCATAATGAATCCCTGGTCCCACGGAGTGCCGTTAGTACCACCGAACTGTCCCCAGGGGGTTACTGTCTCCTCTTGTGGAAGACGCCTTAAGTGGAATAAAATCTCGAGTAATGTTGATAAACTCTCCACTATCGAAGAAGTGCTTAAAGGCTCACAAGAAGAAATCAGTTCCATAGACCCACTCATGGCAGCTGATAGGGTAACACCTATTTATGAAGCAGCCGTAAAAACAATAGGGGATGTTTTTTGGGTAAAAGGGACTGCAGGGAAAACCATGCCCCAAAGCAAAACTAAAGGGAGACACGACTGGTACTCTGCATCATGTAGGAAAGCCAAAACACGCTTAATTGAGGCAGTCAAAGGAAAGTCCCAACCACTAATACAGACGGCTAGGCGAGAACACAAAAGAGCTTTGGAGCTAGCGAAAAGGGAGTGGGAAGACGCCTACTGGTCAACTCTCAAAGAAGCTAGCTCTAAAAAAGACTCAAAATGGTTCTGGGATACCATAAGAGCCCGCAATAGACCAGATAGTGATCTGATAACTTGCAATATCCCAAGCCAGGCGAGGGTCGATCATTTCTCTAAACTTTATACTTGTCATGATGATTTTGATGAGGGTGGGGTGGTTCTACCTTCGTTCACTCCAAACCATGAAATCTGGCATACTGACTTTGATTTTACGATCAAGGAAGTGGAATATGCAATAAGCACTATTATTCCACAAAAAGCGGCTGGTCCCGATGGCATTCCTGGTGACCTCTTAAAGTCTGATAGTGCAAAATGGGGTAAATTGATTCATTCTCTCCTTGTTGCCATTTGTAAAGGTGCCCCTATTCCCTCATCGTGGAAAGGGGCCGAGGTGGTCCCTATTTACAAGAAAGGATCGAGGGATGATCCATCCAACTATAGGCCGATCAGCTTGTTAGACATTGGCCAAAAAGTTGTCGGCAAAGTCCTGTTAGTTAGAATTCTAAATTGGGTAGAAGAAAACAAAATCCTTTCTGACTTTCAGGCAGGTTTCAGAGTGGGTACTGGGACGATTGAGCAAGCCTTCAGGCTCATGATGGTGTACTGGAAGGTGGTGGTTATAGGCAAGGGCAGTCTTTATCTCGCGTTTATCGATTTAAAGACTGCCTTTGACCTTGTACCTAGGGAATCACTATGGAAAGTACTCGCTGACATGGGGCTGCCCCATTATTTGCTGTCCCTACTAGTTTGGTTGCACCAAGATAGCTTTGCCCAAGTCAGGTGGGGCCCTGGAGGGGAGAAAACGGGTAGTATTCCGGTTGAGAGAGGTGTCCGCCAGGGATGTGTTCTGGCTCCCACCCTTTTCTCTCTTTACATCAATGGGGTGGTTGAGCATCTCCTCAAACATCCTTCTGATGAACCATCCCTGGCTGGTGAACGCATACCGACCCTCCTCTTCGCGGATGATACGCTTTTAATTTCTAAATCCCCAATGGGACTCCAGAGACTTTTGGACAACTTTCAATCCTTTTGCACCAAACGAGGTCTGGTAATAAACGCAAATAAAACGAAGTACCTTGTGCTGAATCCACCGAAGCAACATGTGCGCTCTCCCACTCTGAATGCGGAGCTCTTGGAGAGGGTAAAGGTCTTTGACTATCTTGGGATACGCCTATCGCATAAAATGGACTGGACCCCACACTTAGATAAAATGTTGATGAGTCACAAAAGGATTACAGGAGCCCTTTTGAAAGAGCAACGATCCTGTACAACAAGGCCTATAGCTACAGTCCTCGAGATTTATTCAGCCAAAGGTGTTAGCTCTGCCCTTTATGGGGCTGAACTTTGGGGTTCATCCACCACTGATGCTCTGCAGAGATCTGAAAACAAATTCTGTAGAGCAATTATGTCCCTCCCACAAGGCACCCCTACATTTCCTTTAATGCTGGACTTAGGCTGCCCCCAGATTGACGATATTGCAAAATTCCGTCCATTATTGCTATGGGCCCGCATCTGGCGGGTGGAAGAACTAAGTGGATATGCCAGAGGTCTAGCAGAAATCATGTCATCGCCAAATTGGCATAAAATCAAATGGCTGAGAGACATGAAGAGCTTACTAACAAAGTTGGGCCATATTGATTCATGGTCGAATAGAACTTCACCCACGAAGCTAGTCCTCAAAAAGCTTTACTGGGACTGGATCTGCTCACAAAGGAATTCTAGTACCACCCTGGGCAGGCTTACAGAGGATTTCTTGAGGTTTAAAGATTGTCCTAGACGGGAACTGTACCTTGATGCAATTGGAAAACCCTTTGATAGGGCCTTGTACTTTAGGTTCATAGTGGGAACCCTTCCACTTAATTCTTTTACCGCAAGATGGAAATCCCACATGGAAATGTCCGAGTTATGCCCAGCCTGTCTTGCCAAACCGGAGTCATTGGCACATTTCATGTTCGAGTGCAGCAAGTACGCAACTCCAAGGAGGGTCTGGCTCAAAAACCTATGCCGCCAGTTGGGGACTAGGAGCCATGACGTGGCAATCAGGATACTCATATCCGATAGTAGTGTACCCTATGCTTGCGCCCTAGCCAAATTTCTATCATGGGCTTGGGCTATTCGAGCCAAAAAGCTAAAACTAACTGTTTAATTCTATTTTTATAAAATGTCTTAACTGAATGAACTGCCATTTTTTCTTGATTAAGAAATCTGTAAAAACTCAATTAATTAATTGGCTAGTTTTTGATCGTACAAACAATTATTACTGAAACTACTGTCTTTTTTAATGTTATGCACATAGACAAAAAATCTTTTTAATCTATTACTGTTTTTACTTGTACTATCTGATCTACTGAGCTGCTTTTATGATACTTGTTTTATCGAAATAAAGCTTTTTGACTTGTATCAAGTGAGGTGTGTGAATGAAGGGAGAGTGAGGGTGCCAGGGACTGTGAGCTGTATCACGTGAGGTGTGTGAATGAAGGGAGAGTGAGGGGGCCAGGGACTGTGAGCTGTATCACGTGAGGTGTGTGAATGAAGGGAGAGTGAGGGGGCCAGGGACTGTGAGCTGTATCAAGTGGGGTGTGTGAATGATGGAGGTGTGAGGG
This sequence comes from Lissotriton vulgaris, assembly GCF_964263255.1. Taxonomy (NCBI): domain Eukaryota; kingdom Metazoa; phylum Chordata; class Amphibia; order Caudata; family Salamandridae; genus Lissotriton; species Lissotriton vulgaris. The sequence goes on along the minus strand of NC_141693.1, from coordinate 2,003,763,404 downwards.
GGCCAGTGACTGTGAGCTGTATCAAGTGAGGTGTGTGAATGAAGGGAGAGTGAGGGGGCCAGGGACTGTGAGCTGTATCAAGTGAGGTGTGTGAATGAAGGGAGAGTGAGGGGGCCAGTGACTGTGAGCTGTATCAAGTGAGGTGTGTGAATGAAGGGAGAGTGAGGGGGCCAGGGACTGTGAGCTGTATCAAGTGAGGTGTGTGAATGAAGGGAGAGTGAGGGGGCCAGGGAATGTGAGCTGTATCAAGTGGGGGGTGTGAATGAAGGGAGAGTGAGGGGGCCAGTGACTGTGAGCTGTATCAAGTGAGGTGTGTGAATGAAGGGAGAGTGAGGGGGCCAGGGACTGTGAGCTGTATCAAGTGAGGTGTGTGAATGAAGGGAGAGTGAGGGGGCCAGGGACTGTGAGCTGTATCAAGTGAGGTGTGTGAATGAAGGGAGAGTGAGGGGGCCAGGGAATGTGAGCTGTATCAAGTGAGGTGTGTGAATGAAGGGAGAGTGAGGGGGCCAGGGACTGTGAGCTGTATCAAGTGAGGTGTGTGAATGAAGGGAGAGTGAGGGGGCCAGGGAATGTGAGCTGTATCAAGTGAGGTGTGTGAATGAAGGGAGAGTGAGGGGGCCAGTGACTGTGAGCTGTATCAAGTGAGGTGTGTGAATGAAGGGAGAGTGAGGGGGCCAGGGAATGTGAGCTGTATCAAGTGAGGTGTGTGAATGAAGGGAGAGTGAGGGGGCCAGGGAATGTGAGCTGTATCAAGTGGGGTGTGTGAATGAAGGGGGTGTGAGGGGGCCAGTGACTGTGAGCTGTATCAAGTGAGGTGTGTGAATGAAGGGAGAGTGAGGGGGCCAGGGACTGTGAGCTGTATCAAGTGAGGTGTGTGAATGAAGGGAGAGTGAGGGGGCCAGGGACTGTGAGCTGTATCAAGTGAGGTGTGTGAATGAAGGGAGAGTGAGGGGGCCAGTGACTGTGAGCTGTATCAAGTGAGGTGTGTGAATGAAGGGAGAGTGAGGGGGCCAGGGACTGTGAGCTGTATCAAGTGAGGTGTGTGAATGAAGGGAGAGTGAGGGGGCCAGGGAATGTGAGCTGTATCAAGTGAGGTGTGTGAATGAAGGGAGAGTGAGGGGGCCAGTGACTGTGAGCTGTATCAAGTGAGGTGTGTGAATGAAGGGAGAGTGAGGGGGCCAGGGACTGTGAGCTGTATCAAGTGAGGTGTGTGAATGAAGGGAGAGTGAGGGGGCCAGGGAATGTGAGCTGTATCAAGTGGGGTGTGTGAATGAAGGGGGTGTGAGGGGGCCAGTGACTGTGAGCTGTATCAAGTGAGGTGTGTGAATGAAGGGAGAGTGAGGGGGCCAGGGACTGTGAGCTGTATCAAGTGAGGTGTGTGAATGAAGGGAGAGTGAGGGGGCCAGGGACTGTGAGCTGTATCAAGTGAGGTGTGTGAATGAAGGGAGAGTGAGGGGGCCAGGGAATGTGAGCTGTATCAAGTGAGGTGTGTGAATGAAGGGAGAGTGAGGGGGCCAGGGAATGTGAGCTGTATCAAGTGAGGTGTGTGAATGAAGGGAGAGTGAGGGGGCCAGGGAATGTGAGCTGTATCAAGTGGGGTGTGTGAATGAAGGGGGTGTGAGGGGGCCAGTGACTGTGAGCTGTATCAAGTGGGGTGTGTGAATGAAGGGGGTGTGAGGGGGCCAGTGACTGTGAGCTGTATCAAGTGAGGTGTGTGAATGAAGGGAGAGTGAGGGGGCCAGGGAATGTGAGCTGTATCAAGTGAGGTGTGTGAATGAAGGGAGAGTGAGGGGGCCAGTGACTGTGAGCTGTATCAAGTGAGGTGTGTGAATGAAGGGAGAGTGAGGGGGCCAGGGAATGTGAGCTGTATCAAGTGAGGTGTGTGAATGAAGGGAGAGTGAGGGGGCCAGTGACTGTGAGCTGTATCAAGTGAGGTGTGTGAATGAAGGGAGAGTGAGGGGGCCAGGGACTGTGAGCTGTATCAAGTGAGGTGTGTGAATGAAGGGAGAGTGAGGGGGCCAGGGACTGTGAGCTGTATCAAGTGAGGTGTGTGAATGAAGGGAGAGTGAGGGGGCCAGGGAATGTGAGCTGTATCAAGTGAGGTGTGTGAATGAAGGGAGAGTGAGGGGGCCAGTGACTGTGAGCTGTATCAAGTGAGGTGTGTGAATGAAGGGAGAGTGAGGGGGCCAGGGAATGTGAGCTGTATCAAGTGAGGTGTGTGAATGAAGGGAGAGTGAGGGGGCCAGTGACTGTGAGCTGTATCAAGTGAGGTGTGTGAATGAAGGGAGAGGGAGGGGGCCAGGGACTGTGAGCTGTATCAAGTGAGGTGTGTGAATGAAGGGAGAGTGAGCGGGCCAGGGACTGTGAGCTGTAATAGATGAGGTGTATGGGTGAAGGGAGTGTGATGGGTTGATACTGGGGACTGTGAAATGTTATTCGTCTGTAATCCAGTGTTCTGGGACAAACATAATTTATTCCAAGAGAATATTATTGCTCTTGGGGTCTGTGACAGACCGGAAAGTATTTTTATATCTAATGATCTCGTTTTCAGATAAACCTATGCTGTAAAGTCCATGCATGCATCACTGACCGTATTATTCCTCTGGGTGTCTTTGGAGAGAGCCACGCCCCCACGCCACAGGCTGGTAGGGCGTCTTCATTAGACTCCAAGGCTACTTCCGGTTCTGAGTCCAGCCCTGCTGTCAGCGCTCCGAGTACCGATCACAATTACAGATCATGATTTTATGTGCGCACCCGAATGTAGTTCGTGATATAATCGTGATATAATCGTGATATAATCTAGGGGCGTAAAATCCCCAGTGACACGACGTCAGACGTCACCTTCAGGTCCCAATTGGGTTCAATTGCATCACACTTGCCTCAAAAAGTACAAACCAGGAGCCTGTGATATAATGACTTCATTTTTTATTCTATTCGTTTTGTGCAAATATCAAACTATAAAACACTCTTTGTTCAGCCAACACATTCGTTCTACGCCATTTAGTTTTTCTCCGAGGTTGAAAAGATAGTTTCAAAAGTCTATTGCAGTGGTTCCCAAACTTTTTTGGCCGGTGGCTCCCTTGACCTAACTCGCAGTTGGCCGTGGCTCCCTGCCATTTTTTACTGGTGCGCGGGATGTAAGCCCGACTTCCGGAGTACTTCCTGATGTCTTCCTTAAATTAATTGGGATGCAATGAAGGTATTATAATCATATTTGTAACAAAATAAAAAGATAACAGTTGTTTAATAAAAAACTTGTTAAGTGAAAAACGATACAAGATTCAAGCCAAAGATGATTAAATGTGCCCAATCACCATAGGCGCCATGGGCGGGCGTGGCTGTGCGGCATAATTTCACTAATTTCGCAGCTAGCAGGCTTTGGGCCTGCCGCTGCAGCTCTCAAAATGCGGCCGCCGTAGTGAATTGACTGTGCTGGTGGTGAGCATGATGACTACTGCCTCAGCTGCTGCCAGCAGCTGGAGGCCCATTGGAATAAATGGGAAGACATTCTCAATTTGCGATTCTAAATTAGAGAATCGCAAATTGAGAATTCAATTTCAAGGGTGCCAGGGTGTCAAAAGGACACCCTGTTGCACCCCTGAAATCTGCATATGAGAACATCTTGCACACACACATGCCCTATGGAACTTTGAAAAATGCACTTTAGTGCATTTTTCAAGTTTTTGCAAATTACCATGAAGTTCAACTTCATGGTAATTTGCTCCCCCTAATAGCGAAATCGCAATTTTTTTTACTTTGATGCATTGCATTTAAGGAATATCAATTTGAGATTCCTTAAATGCAATCGCAGTTTTGCGATTTCTTAAATTGCGATTTTTGCATTTGGGATATTGCATCCCAAATGCAAAAATACTGGTCGCAAAGGGGCAGATTCTAAGAATCTGCCCGTTTGCGACCGGTTTTTCCTTTGATGCATCTATGCCATAGACCAGTGGTTCCCAAACTGTGCGCCGCAGCACCGCGGTGCGCCGTGATGAGAAGCCCGGGGCGCCGCGCCGCCACGCACCATGTGGGAAATAGGTTGCAGCGGGCTATGAATCATTGAGTAGCTGGAGGTGTTACTCCACCTCCCCGCTGGCGTGCCGGACGGAGGCTGCTGAGGTGAGAGGTGCACATCCGGGTCACTGCTGTGCTAGAGATGAAACGCATCTGTTAACCCCCCGTGAGCGGAGCCCACCCTCGAACCACAGCTCCTGTCCGACGACGCAGCGGAGAGACATTTGGTCGATAGATTTGCGCATGCGGTGGGCAGACAGGTACAAATTACCCTCATTAAACTAAGAGAAGGGCAGTGGGGGCATGCTGTGATATGTTTCCGTTCACCACCGAGCTGCGATAACTGCCCGAAAACACCAGCCAGCACCTATGTACTCATCAATCTCGGATAGAGGCCTCTGGGCCTTCCTGGGAGCTGACGCTGCCGTGACATGTGGCCGTGTTTGATTAGTAGAGGCAGCATCCACAGAAAGAGCGAGACGTCACTACATCCAGGGGAACTGCGTAGTAAGGAACCACAACCTGTCCTAATCCTCCAGTCTGTTCTAAGGGCTTAGTAAAGACGTCACTTTGGGAAGACAGTCTCAATGAATGGGAAGACATTCTCAATTTGCGAATCGCAAATTGAGAATGGAATTTCAAGGGTGCAGGGTGTCCAAAGGACACCCTGTTGCACCCCTGAAATTGATCTGTGCACATATGTGTGTGCGCAACATGAAACTTTGAAAAATGCACAAAAGTGCATTTTTCAAAGTTTTTGCAAATTACCATGAAGTTGAACTTCATGGTAATTTGCTACTCCTTTTAGCGAAATCGCTAATTTTTTTCGTTTGATGCATTGCATTTAAGGAATCTCAATTTGGTATTCCTTAAATGCAATCGCAATTTAAGAAATCTCAATTTAGAGATTCCTTAAATTGCCATTTTTGCATTTGGGATGATGCATCCCAAATGCAAAAATACCGGTCGCAAAGTGGCAGATTCTGAGAATCTGCCCGTTTGCGACCGTTTTTTTTTTTTTGCTTTGATGCAAATTGTGTTTTCATAAAGATTTCTGTGTGTAAATATTGAACCTAAAGTGTCCTTGTGTAGCAGTACCGCTTCAGTAGCACGTGGCGCCCTTACTCGATGACGTGTGTATTCGAAGGCAGCGGTAAGGCAGCGGTGTACCCTGGCGTGCACTTCTATTGTTAAAGCGTCCACAGTTCGGCCTCAAGAACTTCTGTGTTGTGTAAAAGTCTTCATTTGATAGGACTTAATTTCCTGTCTGCGGCTCTCTGCCGCCACCTGCTGTCCACTGCGGGATGCACATGCCTACTGCTGGCTGTGTGCTGTAGATCTGGTTGGCAGAGGTGTCTTTGTAGGATTGCACTGCAGATGGCCATGGCTCAGGGTGTTTTTTATTTTATTTAATGCGATTTTCTATAGCGCGAACATTACCCGAAGGTGTCAGAGCGCTTTACAAAAGAACCAGTTGCGTCACATAAGGACTTTGGAGTACATGAGTTACACAGGAGACACAAACAGAAAAAAAATTTGCAAATGTACAAGTTGTACAGTTACTCGGAAGAGGTACAAATGGATGGAACAAATTGCACATTTGCCTGTCCTGGTGGTGCAGTGGACTAATGCATCCACTGTAGGGGCCTGTGTTCGACCTCATGGTCACAGGTTCTAATCTCCGCAGGTCTACTCAGCCTTTCATCCATCTGAGGTCGATTAAATGAGTACCATTGAGTTGGGTAACAATATACATCTGTTATTCAGCGCCTTGAAACCCTTGGGTGATAGGTGCGCTTTACAAATACGCGTTATGGCATGTTAAATGTACAAGTTGGAAAGTCACACAAGGAAGAGATACAAACAGATAAACTCTAAAATCACATAGGAATGGTAGTAAGTACAAAGGTCTGCTACATATAATAGAGGTTGCAGTTCTACATATACAAATACTAAAATCACCCAGTAAATACATTTTAACAGCAATTGGACAGTTCTATATTACATATTTACATATATATATATTTATGAGTTACAGAAGCATGGCTCAGGCATAGGGAAAAAAGTAGGCAAGGGGAGAGAGGAAAGAACTAGGGGAGATAGAAAGAGACTGAGGGAGGGAAGTGGTAGGGGGGGGGGGGGTGTTTAGTGATGGGATCAGGGGCATCAGCATTATTCACAAACGATGAGTAGTTGCCGATGTGTGAAACTGTGAGGCTTCAAACCCCGGTTTATCCGTAGTGCCAAAAGCTCGAATGGAGCACCCACCGGGGAATAGAGGACGCCTCCCGTCGCTAATGTAGAGGGACAGGCTGTTGAGATGGCACAGAGTTATCATGAGGCATTATGTCCTCTGCAGGTGCCATTTTGAAGTCAGGCAGTGCTGATTCCAGTTTGACTCAGAGTTCGGGGGAGTTGGTATATAAACATTGTACGGTTCCCATGAGGAGCAGGGTCAGTACTCATCTGCATCCGGTGGGCCTCTGTGGCTGACGTAGAGTTTGGCAGACAGGTACTCCATTGCAACGGCGGCAGAGAACCCAGTCCACCAAACTCAAGCTCTCTCTCAATTGTGAGTCAGGCAAACTGCAAGTTTCACATTGATGGAATAGAATTTACTCTGCTGGTGTAAAACTTCCTCCGACTGCCCCTATTCCATCAGGCCATCAGTAAACCATCCAATCGTCAGCCCTATTATACAGACTCATTGTTATTTCTGTCCCTAGACACAAATGTCATCTAACCGTATCTTTCTAAGAACTGTGAAAGCATCAACTCATTTGATTAATGACATTGATCCAACACTTAATTCAACTTTCATCTGGATCAAATGTCAACTCTTCACCATCTCAAAGTTTAATAAGAACACATAAGGATATATAACCAAAACAATATAGTCTGCATTCACGACCTTTTACCTTATATGTTCATAAGTAAACGTCTCGGATGCACACCTTGATGCATGTAATGTGTCGGACATTCCTAAACTTATTCCAGTAATTCCAATTTCTGATAAGATTTACGGCCACATGCATCAACCTATTTAGGAAGTGCAAACGGTGCGAATCGCTAAATTCGGCCGTTTGCGATTCCTAAATAGGTTTTTGGGATGCATGAAGCATTTTTGGCAAAATCGCTATTTTTAGCGAATTCCAAAAATGTGATTGCTTTTAAGGAATCACAAATTTGCGATTCCTTAAAAGCAATGCATGATTACTTTTAAAATTGCGAATTCGCAATTAGGGGGTGCAAATTACCACGAGGTTGAACCTCGTGGTAATTTGCGAAAATGTGTTTAAATGCTCAAAATTGCATTTTAAAACACTGTCATGTTACAGACACACATGTCCTTTGGACCCCCCCCCCTGCACCCATGGAATGCATTAACATTTTGCGAATTCTAATTTGCGATTTCGCAATTCCCATTGATTCCTATGGGGCTTTTGGCCCATAGGAATCAATGGGAATTGAGAAATCGCAAATTGGAATTCGCATAATATTTGCGATTCGGTAAAAATTGCGATTTTACCGAATCGCAAATTTTATGCGATTTAAATCATGCATCCTGTTTTGCGATTCCTTATTTGCGATTCCCTAAAAATCGCAAAACCGGACTTTATGCGACAGCTAGTATATAAGCCCTGCCACTTGCCCGCTCGTCAGGAGAGGTCCTTCGCCAGATTATCGCCCAAGATTCTGCTAGAGACAGTCTCACCTTCTGCCAGCACACTACACACTTTACAGATGCTACGTCTCTCCTGAAGCTGATAAAGCCGACCCCCGCAGGAAGACCGACTGACTGCCACCGCTGCAGGTGTTTGCCCATCGCGGGGAGCACTGTCTTCACGTCTCCCTGATAAAGACATCCATTGCTGTGAACAAGATATGCAATGTGTCTCTTCTCCCTAAGAAACTCTAGATTACAAGTTGCTCTGCCTTCCATGGTCTCCTAGTGTAGCCCATAGAAATCGGCATTAGGGTGTTGGATTTTAAAAGACATTTTAAAACATGTAGGAAACTTCCATTTTGTTCTCACTACTTTTAAAATTTCTGCTTGCTCTCTTTATAACATTCAGTATAGTTGTTTTAGATATACTGCGAAAAATATTATTCTTGTAGTAATAAATACTTTATATTTAAGTGTGTGCCATTCTTGATACAGTATGTTTGTGTGATATTTTGAATAAGGAAATAAGGGTTGTTGCTGTTTCCACGGTGCACCTGGTCCCTTTATGGGATTGTTAGTAACCCAAGAGCAATACTTCTATTCCAGCTACACATTCAGTAGTTTTCTGTGGGGCTACAAAACCTCCCTTTATTGCTGGTGCATTGAACTGAGTCCTCCAAAGTTCTCCTGTGTCACCCATGGGTGGGAAATCACCCCATGCAGAGTTACGCCAAAGTCGTAATTTACGCAACAGTTTCACACACGGATTTGGGCCCCCCAGAAGCCTAGGGTTGATGTTGTGCTGGAAGGACTGTGATGTCAGATTCAGTGACTGGGATTGTCGGTGGGGCTGAGATTGGGAAGGCTGTATGTGGGATTGGATGACGGGAATTGAACAAGTGAAATTGGGTAATTGGAATTACATTTGAGGCATTGGCTGTGACTTGTATGTAGGATTCATTGGCTGAGATATGTCAGTAGGATTCAGTGGCTGAGATGTGTCAGTAGGATTCAGTGGCTGAGATGTCCCCGTTTCTGCCCAAGATTCTAGGGCGTGTTTGAAGTCCTCTTTCGTGCTCAGTCCGGTGGTAGCAATGCCTAGTTCTATGCAAAATTGCTTTAGCTCTCGGTGGTTGTACTCTTCTAGTTTCTCCATCTGGAATTTCTCTGTGGATCCGCTCTCTTTTGTTGTCATTGTGGTTGAGTCGTGGGGTGAGTTACTCTCTGTACGATTACGCTTTGGTTCGGATCGCGCCGCTGGCCACCAATGTTAGACGGGGACCTGGAGGGTCGGCCGAGGACAAGGGGAGAGGCCTCCGGTGAGGGCCGTCTCCAGCGATCGTACAGACAAGTAACTTCCCCCCCACAGACGGACACCACACAAGGATGAGGTCAACACTCTTTATATATGATTCTTGAAGCAAGGATATCAGCGATACAGTGAGATCGGGACACGAGGGTCCTCTCAATTCTAGTCTCTGGAAGGGAAAGGGTAGCGGGACAGTCTTGGTACCGGTCTGGTACTGAGGTGGTAAGATGGATAGCTCACAATCCTCGAGCTCGGAGTTCTGAAAGGTCGGGCCGCGGCAGCGCCAGCAGGCTAGGATGATAAGTCTCACTTGAGAAGGGCCGCAGCAGCGCCAGCCGGCAAAGGCGATGGTTCACACAAGGATGGGCCACGGCAGCGCCAGCAGGTCCCGACGAAGGTGTAGGTTGCAGAGGGCCGCGGCAGCGCCAGCAGGCAGGAGCGATGGTTCACGAGGATGGGCCGCGGCAGCGCCAGCAGGTCTTGACGAAGGTGTAAGTTGCAGAGGGCCGCGGCAGCGCCAGCAGGCAGGACGATGATTCACAAGGCAGGGCTGCGGCAGCGCCAGCAGTCCGTCAAGGATGAGTTCTTCTAGGTGTCTCTCGACTCCAGGATACAACTGCCTTCCTGCTCTGGAGCTGCCCCAGTTTTAGGTCTGGCCTCCTTTGATGTCCGGACCCTCGCACTTGGAGGTCGGGAGGTCCGGGATGAGGGAGTCCAGACACCCAGCAGGGGGGTGGAGCCAGCGCCCGGGGGAGCTGGGGGCGATCGGCACCTGGCAGGGGAGAGCCATCGACACTCCTCTCTCCCATTGACCTGCCAAGTGGTCCGTTCACCTCCTGGGTGGATGGTGGTGCCTCGATGTCGGGGCCAGGCCAAGCCCCGGGTTGGGGTCGAGTTGAGGCCACGCGGCCTCGTGGTGCAGTGTCCAAGATGGCGGCTGGGCCGGGGCAATGCGGCCGATGGTGGCCCCGGGCCGGCCGATGTCGTGGTGTTCGGGGGCATGTGTCTCGTTGGGGTCGGGTTGCGGGTTGCTTCTGTGGGTTGCCGGGGTGGTTCTTCTGGTGACACCGGGAGAGCCGGTGTTCGGGTCTTATCATGCGGGGAGGGAGCGGCCCCTTCACGAGGCCTGTCCAACAATACCATTTTATTTTTCCTTTAGTTACACTGCTTAAAAGCAGTGGGCAACGCTCCGCCGCCTGAGTGGAGAAGCTGCCACTTGTGGCTGGGATTACGTCAGATGAGTTCAGGTGCTGGGCTCATGCCAGAGAGATACAGTGGCTGGGATTACATCAGAGAGATTCAGTGGCTGGGATCACGCCAGAGAGATTCAGTGGCTGGGATTACACCAGAGAGATTCAGTGGCTGGGATCACGCCAGAGAGATTCAGTGGCTGGGATCACGCCAGAGAGATTCAGTGGCTGGGATTACACCAGAGAGATTCAGTGGCTGGGATCACGCCAGAGAGATTCAGTGGCTTGGATCATGCCAGAGAGATACAGTGGCTGGGATTGTGTCCAAGGGATTCAGTGGCTGGGATTGTGTCCAAGGGATTCAGTGGCTGGGATTGTGTCAGTGGGATTGGCAGCTGGGTGTGTGTAGACAAGGATGGAGAGTGCAGTGCAATGTTTAAAGTGTAAGGAGGGCGAATTAAATGAAATGTAATTAAATGAAAAGGAAATTTGTAAGAGCGCGAAACATTCACCCTTGGGAATCATGGCGCTAACTCAGCATATATAGAGAGAGGAGCAGTTAGGACACAGTTCAGAGGTTCACCAGCCATGTCTTCAGAGCCCCCCTGAAAGCTGGCAGTTGAGTTTCTTTCTTGATATGTATTGGCATTGAATTCCAAAGTCGGGCTGTACCGACCAGGAAGCTCCCCCCCAGCAATCTTTTTGAACCTGGGTACTACCAGGTTATAAGAGTGCGCTGAGCAGCGCTGATGGGCAGGAACATATGGCTGCAAGTTCTTTTTCAAAAACATTGGCCCTGCATTTTGGATGGCCTTGAACGCAATGCAAAGCGCCTTGAATTCAATTCTTCTTGGAAGGTGTAGCAAAAGACGCACATCACTATTTTGCACCAACTGCAACTTATTACGGCCGTGTTTACGAAGATTCATGAAAAGCCTGTTGCAGTAGTCCACTCTAGATAATACCATGGCTGAGACCACTAACTTCTTCAATTTTTCTGGGATGAAAGGCAGCATCCTTCTTAAAAAAAATTAAGGTGTAGAAGGAGGCAGAGGTGACCTGGCTGACATGCCCTTCAAAGGATAGCCTAGAATCAAAGGTCACCCTCAAGTTCTTAACCTTATCTTTAGGACAGGAGAGTGGACCAAACTCCGGCGGCCACAAAGCAGGGGTCCAGAAATTGTTTTTGCAAAAAAATAAGACTTCAGTCTTACTGGTATTTAACTTCAAACAATTTGAGGTCATCCAGGCCTTAACCTGGCTGAGACATGTATTGAACTGGGCCGCAGTTTCATCAGGGGAGCCTGTCACTGAGACCACTATCGGGGTGTCGTCCGCGTAAGATCTAATTAATCTAGCTAGTGGGGCCACATAAATGGTAAAGAGGGTAGGGCTCAATGACGAGCCCTGCGGGACCCCACATGGCAGTGTGAATTTCAGTGACTGGTGACCTGCGAAAGCCACAAATTGTTCCCTCCCTGACAGGAAAGATGTTAGAAGCACGAGCGCTTTGCCACTGATCCCAATGTCCTCCAGAACTTGCAGTAGCCTCTGCTGGTTTACCATATCAAATGCTGCAGAGAGGTCACGCAGCACAAGTGCTGCATTGCCTCCTGCATCAACGGTCTACCTAATCGTTTCCGAAGCGGAGATCAGTGCGGACTCCGTGCTGTGCTGCTTTCGGAAGCCAAACTGAGAGTTGTCTGGTTGAATGGTTTTGTGTGCAGCGAGAGGAGCAGTTTTTGCCTCTTTGGACAACCACATTTGAGAAGGTTTGAGGACCATCAGTTGGAAGGATGAAGTTAGTAGCTTTGGCCTGTTAGACTGGAGAGCAGGTTCGCTGTGCCGTGAGCGAAGGAGCAGGGAATCTGTGTCGAGAGAGGGAGTGTGTCATCTGTCTCAGGAGACAGAGAAAGAGAGAGAGAGAGAGAGAGAGAGAGACAGTCCTTAGAGGCACTTGTAGTTATTGGTGTGATGTCACCTGTCTCATGGTCTCCCCTATGCTCCTCCCCTTCTCCCTACAGGTATCAGGAGGTCCAGGTAAGCCACACTGAACTTGTGGCTGCTCTGAAGATGGCGGCCAGCGATGCCCAACGCGCAGCCACTTTAATCCACCAGGTCAACGAGGGGCGGTCTCACAACCTGTCCGTCCTCAGCTCTCCTGATCCAACGGTGAGTTTAATTGTATGTCAGTGTCTGATCACGTGTCATTAGTTATATGTGTGTATTTTGAAAGGTTGCTCCACCCACGATCACCAAGAGCTTCTGAAGCCCCTCCTCCCAGATATCTGTGCCGCTTTGGGTACCCCTGGGGCACCTGCTGCAGGGTAGTAGGCATACTGACGTCATGGCACACCCTACAACCACTCCTCCATTCTTGACGACTTTTTATTATCGGCCTCTGATAATAATGTGTCCAAAATATTGACTACTAGCTTAACAACAAGGTAAGTATAGATTTACTATTCTTAACTCTACATTTGCGTACCTTCTTGGTATACATACATATATTAACATATCTTTGAAGAACATAGATGTAGATTTAGAATAACAGTTCTATACTTAACCCCTTCGCCGCAGCAGGAATTCCGCTGCGATGCGAGGGGGGGCGGGGTTGGGGGTGGCGCTGCGGTACTCATGACATCTCCCGGCCATCATGAGTCACGGTAGGCGTTTTCCCATGACGGCCGGGGGCCATCAGAACTCCGCCCACTGATTAATTCTACCAGACAGGCGGGGAATTAACAGTTCGTGGGCGGAGCGGCAACGTTTTGACGGCTCCCGGCCATCATGAGCACACGCCTACCATGACTCATGATGGCCGGGAGCCGTCATGAGCACCGAAGGAGTCAACTATATATATTTATGTTGATGATATGTTGGTAATTGATAATTGATATTCTGGACCTTATGCTATTGCAGGTTGAGAATAAAAACTTTGGACCTCGTCTACAATTTGGCGGGTGGAGTTAACTCCATCAGGATGGCAGAGATCCAACCTCCACCATCCGAGGGACCTCCACTCTCCAGCTTGACCTGTCTGCTGGTCCAGCAGGCCCCTCTCTCCATTGGCGGGAGCCGCTGTCATGGCAGTGCCTGCATTGACAGGAGCCGCTGTCACGGTGTTTCCTGACAATGTAGAAAAGGTTTGACAGGTGGGACTTTCGGCCATGATGGCCGGCAGTCAAACTTTTCAAACGTTTTTTGCTTTTCGCAAACAAACTGTAAAAGTGTGAGTTTATTTGTGAAAAAAAAACGGATGCCCCCCACACCCTGGGATTTCTCTCTCAGGGTGTTGAGGTCATTATTGAGGTAAAAAAGGCATTATACCATCCACCCTATATACAGTGTGATGTCTTCCGTACTCCATTGGGCCCTCAGAGGAAGTGGCCCTTCAGCGTAGCCAATGGAGGCTTCATGCATGGAATACTTATGGTCCGCCCATCTCTAAATAAGGCAGATGGACCGAGAGGTTGCCAGAGAGGGTACTCCGTCACCTATGCAATGGAATACTCTGTCCCCCAAACTGTCAATCAACAGTTATTACAGCAAGTGAAGCGGACTACAGTCTTGGCTGTTATCAGCTCTTGGCTGCTCATCCTACCCTAGATGTCTGCTTCTTTGTGGACCATGAGGGGTGCAGGAATTTCAACTGCAGCACGGACAGTAGAAGAAGTAGGGAAAGTGAATGGCGCTAACATCTCGGTACAAAGCGGTCTGTGAGGGGTGTAGAAGAATGGCAGGGATTCCCAAAACTGAAAATCCAGATGGAGAGTTCCAGAGCACTGTTTACCCTTTGCCAAGGATGTTCTTGGTGTTGGGGTGTAATATGCAAGGACTAGTAACATTCTCTTGGTGGATGGGCAGTGCTTGATTTGTAATAATAACGGTGCCAGGACACTCGTCGGGTGGCCACTGCAGCTTTAACCACCCATTGACCCTGCCAGCGCTGCCAACGACAACACCTATGCAACTATTAACCATGAAACTCCAAACTCCTTCAATTGTGACAGTTCAGACTATTCCAAACCTCAAAGCCATAAGAAAGGCTTGGTCAGCAGGAATCGATCAATCAATCAATCAGGGAGCGTGCTACTCATCTGTGAGGGTTTCAAGGCGCTGGGGGGGGCTCCGGATCGGTCGAAGAGCCCGGTCTTGAGGTCGTTCCTGAAGGTGTGCAGGGTTTGTCAGCATCTGATGTTGATGGGGAGCTCCTTCCAGGTGTTGGCTGCGACGGAGGAGAAAGCTCTGCCACCTATTCTGCTCCTGTGGATGCGGGGGACCTCTGCCCAGGCGAGGTCGGTGGAGCGAAGGTTCCTCTTGGGTACGTGGAACGAGAGTCTAGTGTTGAGGTATTTGGGTCCGATGTTGTTGAGGGCTTTGTAGGCGTAGGTGAGGAGTTTGAAGGTGACCCTCTTCTCAACCGGAAACCAGTGGAGGTCTCAAAGGTGTTGGGTCATGTGCTCGTGGCCTGGGTTCCTGAGGACGAGTCTGGTGGCATCATTTTGGATGGTCTGGAGTCTGTGTAGGAGAGATCTGTTGATTCTGGGGTATAGGGCGTTGCCGTAGTGCAGTCTACTGGTTACGAGCACGTGGGTGACGGTCCTTCTGCAGTCGGGGGATCTATTTGAAGGTCTAGCCGAGGATGCGCAGACAGTTACAGCTGGTGGAGGCAACACCGTTGACCTGGCGGATCATGGCGAGGATGATGCTGAGGGTGCGTACGTGGTCAGTGGGGGTGGGTGGGTTCCCTAAGGCAGAGGGCCACCAAGAGTTGTCCCAGGGGGAGTTGCAGAATCCGAAAACGAGAACCTCTGTGTTTTCTGCGTTGAGCTTGAGGCAGCTGTCGGTCATCCAGTTTGCCACGTTCTTCATACCCTCCTGGAAGCAGAGGCTGGTGTCACCAGGGTTCTTCATGAGTGAGAGGATGAGTTTGGTGTCATCTGCACAGGATACGATGCTGAGCCCATGCTGTCTGACGATGGAGGCGAGGGAGGCCATGTAGATGTTAAAGAGCGTGGGGCTAAATTATAAGCCCTGGGGTACTCCGCACTTGATATCGGTGGGTTCAGAAGGAAGGGCAGCAGTCTTACCCTCTGGGTTCTGCCAGAGAGAAAAGATCGGATTCAGTCAAGGGCGGGTCCTTGTATCCGGGCGTCGTGAAGTCTGGCGCAAGGGTGCACTGGAAGATGGTGTCAAAAGCTGCGGAGAGGTCTAGCAGGTGAGGGCGACGGTGTGTCCCCGGTCGAGTAGCAGGTGGATGTTGTCTGTGGCAGTGAGGAGAGTGGTCTCTGTGCTGTGGTTGCTGCGGAATCTGGACTGAGTGGCGTCTAGGATGGAGTTATCTTTGATGAAGGTGGGCAGCTGGGTGCTCACAAGTCTCTCTGTGACTTTGGCTGCGAAAGGGAGGAGGGAGATGGGCCGGTAGTTTTTCAGGTCCATAGGGTCGGCCGTGAGCTTCTTGGCGAGGGGTTTAACCTCTGCCCGCTTCTAGTCATCTGGGAAGGTGCCGGAGGTGAAGGAGGCATTGATGGTCCGTTCCAGTTCAGGTGCGATGGCGGCGGCGGCGGCCCTGTTGAATATGTGCGGTGGGAAGGGGTCTGTGGGGGCTACTGAGTGGGTTTTGTGCTTGGTCGCGGTGAGGAGTTCGATGGTAGCGGGCTTCTAGGTCGAGATTGTAGGGTGGTCGGCCGCAATGGTGTGGAGTGGGGAGGGTGATGTCTTGCGTTGGTTCGCTGAAGTTGTCGTAGAGGTCCTTGATCTTATGGTGGAAGTATGTGCTGAGCTTGTCGCAGAGTTGCTGGGAGGGTGTGACGTCCGTGGCTTCGGAGAGTGGCTTAGTGAGCTGCTGTATGATGCTGAACAGTCCCTTGGCATTGGTCGAGGTGGCCTGGATTTTGTCGAGGTCCGTTTGGTGTCCCTGATGCGCTGGTGGCATTCATTCAGGGCGTTCCTGTGGGTGTTCAGTGCTTCTGTGGTTTTCTGGTTTCGCCAGGTTTTCTCTAAGCGTCTGCATGAGCGTCTGGCTTCCTGTAGTTCCATGGTGAACCAGGCGGCCTTAAGCAGCCGTTGCTTGGTAGGGTGCCAGAGAGGTGCGAGTGTGTCGGCGCAGCGAGTGATCCAGTGGTGGAGTTCTGTGGCTGCGGAGTTGGTGTCGGCCAAGGCACTGGAGGGGTCTTGACGGAGGGTGGTGGTGAGGAGTTCCTCTGTATCCTTGCTCCAGTTTCTTTGTGGCGGTCACAGGACGGGCTTGGGTGCGCTGGTGGTGTTGAAGGTGAAATGGACGCAATGGTGGTCTGTCCAGGGCGGCAGGGTGGTGTTGCTGAACCTAATGTTAGTTCCTCCCACGAAGATAGGGTCCAGAGTGTGGCCAGCTCTGTGTGTCGCTGTGTAGACCAGCTGTTTTAGTCCGAGGTTCGCGATGCTGTCGAGACGGGTGATGGAGTGGGGGTTGCTGTGGTTGTCAAGGTGGAAGTTCAGGTCCCCAAGGATGATGTAGTCCAAAGAGGCGATAGCGTGGAGTGCAGCGATCTCGGGGATGGTGTTTGCGGCCTGGGTGCTTGGGCCCGGCAGTCTGTAGATGAGAGTGCCGCGTAGCGTGGTCCTGGGGCTAGTCTGCATCTTGAAGTGGAGGTGGAGGTGTTCTGTGTGCCGGTGGGGGTCATTCTTGCTGGAAGTGGAGAGTTGGATGGGGGTCTTGTGTGCGATGGTGAGTCTTCTCCTGGGCGGTGGGGGCGGTCTCTTCTCTGGACCTTGTAGCCATCAGGGATCGGGCCGGAGGTGGTGTTGGTCCAGATTTCTTTGAAGAAGGCGACGTGGGGCGAGAAGGTGTCAATCAGGTCCCAGACCTCTACGGCCTGACGGTGTAGAGACCGCACGTTGAGGAGGATGCAATTCAGGGTGTTGGCGGTGTGTGCGTCGGGCGAGCCATCGGTGGTGGTGGGGTTGTAGTCGATGGTGAAGGATTTGTGGCAGGTTCTGCATGCGAACTCTTCATGGGTGGTGATCGGTGAGTCTCTAACGCAGTTGGTGTGTCTTCCGGGGTTGAGAGCTTTGAGGGGGTAGAGACGTAGCGGTGGGTCCTAGGAGAGCCAGGGTTCCTGGTGCTGGTCACGTCTGGGTCGCGGATGGGAGCAGATGGGCTTGCCTTAGGCTCGCCTTCGGTGTGCCAGCGACGCACCTGTGCAGGGGTCTGCATTATATAGGGGAGCGGAGGGGAGGGACGTTCAGCTGGGAGGCGGGAACAGGTGCGGGAGAGGGGAGGGGCCGAGTGTGCAGTGGCGGGAAGCGAGGGAAGCAGGCAGCATGAGGGGGCAAGAATAGGAATGGGCAGAGTCACACGGAGGCAGGAAAAAAAACAAGATTATTACAGTGGCTGTGAGAAGTTGGCCTGATATGTAGTGTTTCCAATTCTGGAACCACTTTGTATCAGTCCAAACAATCCCTTATGGTGTCTGGTTGTAAGTCAACCTTGTTAGACAAGCTATCCTAGGGGTAGCATGGACTAAGCAGCCTTAAAGGCTTAACTTAAGAGGTCGTGTTAAGCGAGCTGTTTTACCACATACAATCCTGTAATACCAAATGAAAGGACACCACACAAGTATATATTATAAAAATATATGTGTTTATTTCTAAATTAATCCCCAGTACTCTTTATGAGCAAAGGGGCACAAGCGTTAAATCAAAAGCACAGTATAACATACAAAGTTGCACAATTTTGGATGAGGGCGGGTGGCCACTCAAACCATATACAAAAAAAATGGTATAAGAGATACCAATCGAACAGTGGTTAGGCCTAGGGCCTAGAGAATCGCTGGGAGCAGTCAGGACTAGCAATGCTGAAGTCGGGAGTAGCCCACAGAATTCGGGTGCAGCACGTAAAGTGCGGCTTGCACCAATGCAATGTCAATGGTGCGTAAAAGTTACACAAAGTTAGTTTAAGGATACTTCCACTGAACCTAGAGGAACAAAACTTAAGACACAGACCCTAGAGGTGTGTACCAGTGTGTGAACACCGGCGTTGCAATGTTACCTCACCCACGGGAAGTGGGTGCACAGGGTCGAAGTGGCGTCGGGTTTTGACACGCAGGCTCTTGGTGCTTGGAGCTGAAGAAGCTGCAGGCGATGGGAAGCAGAAGTGTCCGGTGTGATCCAAGGGCGGATCGAAGTCGAGATGAATCTGAAAGCAGAGGGGACAGAGTCTGGGTCACTCAGCAGTGACCAGGGTGGAACCAGGACGGAACCAGGCAATGTCGGGCGCAATCAGATGGTTGTCGAGAGGCTTCTCTCCGCTGTCAAGTGGGCTCTGGGGCATCTGCGACGTCCAGGAGCAGGTCACGATCTGTCCCACGCAGACTCTCGCCATCAGCACCGTCGGCTTCAAGATTTCAGCAAAAAGCACTTAGCAAAAGCAATCCACGCTGAACCAGAAGATTGCTTCTCACTCAGACCAGGAGGGTCAGAGTGGGGGCTCCTTTTCACAGGAGCTGGTGCAGATCTGGAGCAACCAGAAAAGCAAGTCGTATTCAAGTTTTCGTCGGCACAGGGGCCACAAGCCAGCTGGCAAGTGACCGGGCCAACGCGTCGAGCCCACACAAGCAGAAGGGCCCCACGCAGCACTCGTCGAGTGTGGAGGGGGTAGCTTTGGTGCAAGTGTAGCTCGGGGTGGGGGCTTCCCAAACCCCGGTGTACAGCTTCGAGGGTCACTCGTGGGCTGCACGGTCAGCGTCTCGTGGCCTTTTCAAGATGGAGTGCCCCACGCTTTCGGTCGCCTCCACGGGTCTCAGCTCTGCAGGGACTGTGGATCGGGCAGGGAGAAGGCAGGCAAGCTTGATCTCGTCGATCTCTGTCGCTAGAGTTCCGGCGGGAACTGCAACAAAGCAAGGGTCGAGGGATGGATGGTGCCTGTATGCACAGGGTGGTCACTCCTTGACCACAAGGGAGATTCTTCAGTCTTCTATGTTGAGTAGAATGTCGAAGGGTCCAGAATTCGTTTCTTATGTTTCTTCAGGATGATCTGAGTTGCATTGGCACTGCTCCCACTCTTATTCGAATCTGGTGGGCTGGACATCCTGCTAGGTCCCCTCCTATGGGTGGGACCCAGGAAGGGGGTGTTTACACCCCTTTCCTTTGATCCAGGCCACGCTGGGACTGGGGCTGGGATGCCCCAGAACCGGTTTGGCCGGATTATGCAAGGGGCAGCCTTGTGCTCCCCAGGCAGTGTCTGGTTTCTTTGAAACCTCCCTGCTACAATCCACTATCTCCTGTCTGGGGTGGTTTGACACCGCCCTGCGATAGGAAACCCTTTGTCCAGGCCACCATTTGCTGAGTTTCGGTCAGCAGCAGGAGGCCAGACCCGTGTCTGTGGCAGAGGCATCCATTTTGTGGATCTGAGGCTCATTTTAAATCAACCGCGTTTCAGTAAAGTAACATGTCTTATCCCTCTAGAAGGGTGGAATGCTACCCCCGTCGCCAGAACTGGCGAGGGGGTAGTATTCCAATTCGTATGACACCTTACACGACATGTTTTGATAAAGCCAAACCAAAGTTGCTATATAACCGCGAGGATTATAAGGCGCTTAAGAGTATATGGTATGGCATTATCCCGGATCAGCTTAGGGAGTTGTTCCCGACAGCTGCAGACAGGCTCAGCTGATGCCAGAGCTCCATCTCACATAAAACCACGCGCTCTGCCTCCAGGATTGATGAGGCCTTCCATAGGAGTGACTCACAGGTTTATATGTGTCTAGATATAGGTTTAGATATAGGTATACTATATCTAAGCAAGGGGTGATTACACCCACTTGGCCCAGCTGAGTGATCAGCCAGTTGTGTCAATTTAAGAACCAGCCAGGGGTGGCAAAAGCTATGCTTCAGCCCCTGGTAGGCCTTGGTGGCACCTATGCCCTGAGCACCTATAGTGCATGGTACAGGGGCTGACAAGGAGTCCATTTCAAATTGTGGTATGTACCTATAGCACATGTATTACAAATTTAGAGAGAGAACAGCAGGCGGGGGGTCTGATTAGCAGGCCCACAGCCTCAGTAAGTCGAAAACCAGTGAAGCAAAAAGCAAAAATTGGGGTTACCATAGGATAGCAGACCCTACTCTCCTACAGTGGCACAGAAAGTAGAAAGGCAAGCACAAATTACAGTGAAAAAAAACGATAACAGTACTCAGGGCACAGAGCAGCAGACTCGAACTCGCAAGGCACGGGGCTCAGAGGCAGCAGCTGATCGCAGGAGCTGTCGGGGAGAGTGCAGGCCTGTGACCGAGGTCAAGGTCTTACCGAATGAATCGTTTTTAACATATATTGAATTAATAAACAACTGTTATTCTGCTCTTCCCTAAATTACCCAGCCAGTGCCATCGTGTGGCAGACTGTCATAAGTGCTGGTTTTCACAATTAAGAGCTGGTGCTGCGCACCGGAAACCACCGGCTCAAATTAAGCACTGTTGGGCTGAGCATAAGGCTCCCATGCAGAAGAATGAAGGAGCCTGGATAAAGTCGGGATACTTTAAATACTGTTGCATGCCTGATTCAATTCCATACATAAACACAGACACCATATCACTTATACTGAGAAACCTTGTTCTAACCCACAAAATATTGCGTGGAAATGTTGAAACTACAACTGCGTGATTTCTCCGGGCCACTGAGCAAACATAGAATGCTGATTGGATGGTCTGACAGTCATGTCGCACGAGCGGTAGCAGGCAGGGGGTGTTCTTCGTATCCTCGCCCCAGTGATAACTCCCTGGGGGTACCTGGGGCCTCATTTATGAGAAATGACGCACCACTGCGTGAAAGCAGAGATGCGTCACTTATCAGTGCGCACTCCTTGCGACATTCCTGATGCAGCATATTTAATGTATGACGCATCATGTCGCAAGGAGTTACAGATACATCAGTATTTCTGACGTATCTGTAAGCGCAAAAGTGACGCATTGCTGGAGTGTGTCACAAAAGTGACGCAACTCCAGCAATGCGTCCTTTCACATGGGGTAAGCCCCATGTGAAAGGGCCTGTGTCAGTCTTACGCCTGCTGTGAGGCAGGCGCAAGATTTTGACGCAACGGCGTCCTAAAAGTGACGCAGTGAAATCCCATAGATTTCACTGCGCCACTGTGGGTTTCTTCATCTGAGCCCACGGGTTCCATCTTAGATACGGCATCCATTTTGTTTCTTGCCCTCAAGTAGCCAGCGAACGGACGCTGTCCGCTTCGCGACCCTGGGATTCCCAAACTCTTGCGGAAGACACGTCTCCTTTGAAGGTGTCTTTATGATGAGGGGGACGACACTGTAAGGCAGATGGCCCCGCTCGAGGCTCATCTTGCCGTGTCGCTCTATTGTCTCAGTTGTGCATTCATTAAGCACACCCCCTTTGATGCCTGCAGCTCGTGTTTCCTAGTACCACCCCTTTTACACCCTTTTCGATCTGCTCACTGTCCTCATCTTCCTTTGCACCTGTTTCTGTCTCTCCCTTGATTCGTTTACTGCCGATTGGAATGTACTGATGGTGGGAAGATGTACTTTTACAGTTGGGAACCGCCAAATGTTACTGTAGTTATGTTCCGGGTTCTGAATTAATGAAAGCGACCCCTTACGTCTTTTACGATGGGAACCAAGTTGTAAACCTTTGTACACCATGTTATCCTATGCACGAAAACTGTATAAGAGGAGCGATCCACAGATACAATTTGAAGCAGTCTCCTCGAACCTACACGTGTTGTACTTCTTGTGACTTCTGTGTTCCCTGCAGTAATAAACCTCGAATCTTTGACGCCGAAGGAAGTGTCCCGTGTCTCTGTCATTTGTACGCCGGAACAGGTTACCCACGAAGGTTTTAGGTGTTATCCCTGGCACCGCTGGGTCTTAGAAAAACCCAGTCCTTCACTACGACCCTTCCTTGCGTCAATACGCCCCCTTGCATACATTATACCTGGCGCAGGTATAATGTGGCGCAGGGGTTTACAAAGTGAGGCATCTACCTAGATGCGTCACTTTGTAAATATGGCGCAACAAGGCGCATATTTAATGCCACTGGTGCGTCAAAAAAGTGATGCACCGGCGGCGTAAAAGTGACGCACAGCCTCATAAAGGAGGCCCCTGGTTTCTTGCGGTCTCGGTTGCACACAAAGGTTTGCCACACTGGCCAGGCGTGGGCTCTGGAGGGAAACGGAAGAAGGACATTGGGAAGGGGTGTGCCTGGTCCAGAGGTTCTAAACGAGGTGGAACGAATCACTGGGTAAAGAGCTTCTTGCACCCTCACCAAACCTTCACTTTGCAGCCCTCCTGCCCCCCTATGGCAGTGGCACCATATTTAATGTGCTATGCGGCAGTCTGGCGTTCTCTGCCTTTGGGCATACATGTGGGTTTGTTATAGGGCCCTGAGGCGACCCTATGCTCTAGATAAAGGTCACGACAGGTATAGGCAGGGTGGTGGTTCAGCCAGGGTGCAGCTGAGCTGCTCCTGCCAAGGTCAACACTGAAAGTCATGACCAAAGCTGAAGTGTCAGCCTTTGTTTGGAGTAATGAAGCTGATTGGCTCAAGATATATAGGGTAAAGTACCCTCTACAATGTAAGGATAGAGAAAGTCGCTGAGGAGTTCTGTGACTATATAGAGAGGAATGAGGCCGAAGGCTAAGTTAGTTTATACGGTGATGAAATTCCGAGGTGACGTGCAATATATTTTAATGGCCAGCAGATGGCAGTCTGTTCCTTATAATACAAAGTCACACCCTTACCCTTCCTTTATATCAAAGAATATGGCTGCAAAATCTGTGGTATGAAATTAACCACTCCGATATGAAGCCATTGATTCGATTAAAAAACATAAGCGATGTAAAACATAAACTGAGAGTTGTGGGAACAAAATGGCTCTTTTTAGAGTGTGGTGCCATAACCCCTGACATATATACAATACAATAAAAAGACAAAAAGAGTTTGAGGTCATAACAGTCATGTAAACTTGGTTTGTCAATTAGAGAACTTACATTTTCCCCAAAATTATTTAATTCAATGCATCAAGATGTGTTCCGTAAAGTCCGCAAAACTTTATTTGAGGTGAAGAAACAATATTTAATTTGTTTTGGATACTGACTTTCTCATTATATACAAACAAATAAAATATTGGTTGCTTCAGCTCAAATAAAGTGTTGGTTATCTGATTCATTGGATTCAATAATTTTTGGAAACATTAAAGTTGTCTCACTGAGAAATTAAGCACAGATGAATTATATGACCTCAAACTCTTTTTGTCTTTTCATAAGCAGTACAAGGAGAGCAAGATTTTAAAATGGTTGTAGTTCAACATGTGTGCCTACACCAGTGGTAGAAGTGGGCAGGATCGGAATGGCACGGCGTGCCCCTACTTTTAAAAATTATTTCAGTCCGTTCCCCTACTTCTTTCTTTCAAAAAATCGTCCCGGGACGGCAACTTAAAAACGATAACTTTTTCATTCAACTTCCAGGGGCTGCTCGCAGTTCTCTGTTGAACTCCAGAGGCTGCAGCAGCCCCCGCCCCCCCTGAGCTCACACAGACGGAGGGCGGGCCCATCGTCATTCCGATTGAGGCTGATTATCCCCTTTCGAATGACAATGCGCCGCCTTCTGCCTTTAGCATATTATGCTGAGTTAGTGATTACAGAGGAGCTTTCCCCAGACAGAGTACTGTGGGGAACTTGACACCATGTGAAATTTGTCAATGTTATACACAGAGTGAACTGGGCAGGAGCAATGAAGGGACAGAAGAGGAGACCGGAAAGGAGAGGTGATGGGGCAAGAGAGGAGACCAGGCAGGAGAAGTGATGGGCAGGAGAAGTGACAGGGCAGGAGAAGTGACAGGGGCAGGTAGAAGTGACGGGGCAGGAGAGGTGACAGGGCAGGAGAGGTGACAGGGCAGGAGAAGTAACGGGCAGGAGAAGTGACGGGGCAGGAAATGTGAGGGGCAGGAGAGGTGACGGGTCAGGAGCAGGGTCAGGAGAGGAGAGGCAACAGGAAAGGAGAGGCAACAGGGATGGAAAGGTGACGGGGCAGGAGAGGTGACGGGGCAGGAGAAGTGATGGGGCAGGAGAAGTGACGGGGCAGGAGTGGTGATTAGGCATGTGCAGGAGCGGTTACCGGGCAGGAGCGGTGAACGGATAGGGGCAGTGAACGGATAGGAGCAGTGAACAGGGAAACAGAAGTGATGCGACAGGAGCAGTGATGGGACAGGAGAAGTGATGGGGCAGGAGCGGTGATCGGGCGGGAGTGCTGACCGGACAGGAGCAGTGAACGACAGGAGCAGTGAACGGCAGGAGCAGTGAACGGTAGGAGCAGTGAATGGTCAGGGGCAGTGATGGGCAATAAAAGTGACGGGGCATTAGCAGTGATGAGGCAGGAGCAGTGACGGGACAGGAGCAGTGACGGGACAGGAGAAGTGAATGGGTAGGAGCGGTGAATGGGGCAGGAGCGATGATCGGGCAGGAGCAGTGAATGGACAGGAGCGGTGAACGGGGCAGGAGCGGTGATTGGGCAGGAGCAGTGACGTGGCAGGAGCAGTGAACGGGCAGAAGCGGTGACGGGGCAGGAGCGGTGACGGAGCAGGAGCAGTGACAGGGCAGGAAAAGTGATGGGACAGGAGCAGTGATGGGGCAGGAGAGGCAACAGGAAAGGAGAGGTGACTGGGCAGGAGAGGTGACCAGGCAGGGAAGGTGACCGGGCAGGAGAGGTGACCGGGCAGGAGTGGTGACCGGACAGGAGTGGTGACCGGACAGGAGTGGTGACCGGGCAGGACAAGTGACGGGGCAGGAGAGGTGACGGGGCAGGAGAGGTGATGGGGCAGGAGAAGAGGCGGGCAGGAAAAGTGACTGGGCAGGAGATGTGACGAGGCAGAAGAAGTGACGGGGCAGGAGCGGTGAATGGGTAGGAGCGGTGAATGGGTAGGAGCGGTGGACGGGGCAGGAGCGGTAGACAGGCGTGGTAGACGGGACAGGAGCGGTGACGGGGTAGGAGAAGTGACAGGGCAGGAGCGGTGATGGAGCAAGAGCAGTGACGGGCAGGAGAAGTGACGGGGCAGGAGAAGTGACAGGGCAGGAGAAGTGACGGGCAGGAAAAGTGACGAGGCAGGAAAAGTGACGAGGCAAGAAAAGTGACGAGGCAAGAAAAGTGACGAGGCAGGAGAAGTGACGAGGCAGGAGAAGTGACTGGGCGGAAGCAGTGATTGGGCAGGAGCAGTGATTAGGCATGAGCAGGAGTCTGAATAGGTAGTAGCAGTGAACGGGCAGGAGCGGTGAACAGGCAGGAGTGGAGATGGGATAGGGGAAATGACTGACAGGGAAGGAGCGGTGACGGGGTAGGAGAAGTGTTCCTTGCCTATTTATTTATATACTATTGCATGACATCCACTGATATGTCTGAAAAGCATACCTTTTGCCCCGAATTGTTGTCCTGAATTTTGACCTCCTGTCCTGAACTTTTGTCCTGAATTTGACCCCTTGTCCTGAATTTGTACACTCATCATCCTGAATTTGCGCCCATGCCATTGTTCCTGCCTATATTTTGCACGCTTTACATAAACCTGTATTCCCTATGAGTATTTGCTTTTTCCTGAATTAAACCTCAAATAAACATGTTTATCCATTGTTTGAATTAAATAACGTTATAAGCTGTAACTGCTCAGTAAAATGCTAAACGTACTAAAAATTGGTATGTTTTGCGATTTCTAGCCACACCCCTGACTCCGCCCACTGATCCAATCTTCGGTTATTCCCACCCCCTGATACTCCCCCCACAGTTCCTCTACTTTTTATTCCCCACTTCGACCACTGGCCTACACCCAAAGAGACTCCTGCTTTCATGTGATGAACTGTAGCTGTGAAAAAAATGAATACTCTGTCAAAAAGGTTTCTTCTCTGATAATGACTGTTAATTTTCAGGTGACAATAATTCAGAAGAGCTGAAAACAAATTCTCGTTTTCGTAGTTTGCTCCACGACCTGCTTTTCACACACTCCTGACTGCAGCAGCGAGTATTGTGATGTCACAACCCATCTGTAATAACTTATTACAGTAGAGTAGCTATGCCATTTTCTTATTACAGGTGATAAATTATGTCCCAACTAGAGTATAAGAAAATTAGAGACAGGTTTTTATACAGAGATTACAAGCAAACGTGTATTAATTATAGACATGATGCTAATGTCAGGCACATTCCTTGGGGTACATTTACAAGCCCATACTCCTTGGCCGTTGAAACTGGGGCGAAGGCCTTCACGTGAGGGGCTTCAGAGGCCCTTGAATGGTGTGCGCGTGATCCTGTAGAACTTTAATTTCCACTCCTTCTTTCTAACCTTTTCTCTGTTGTGTCCACAGCTCCTCGACAGTAGGGTGTTGGATCTCAGCGCTGGGCTGGCGAAAGCAGAGCAGGAGCTGGTGACGTGGGACGAGGACCTCCAGAAGGTGGAGCTATCCCAGAGGAACGCAGTGGGGCAGATGGAGGACGCAGGGCAGGTGGAGCAGGTGGGACTGCACAGCGTCGCAATGTTTCTTTGATGTACACTTTTACAAGCCCCCTCCTACATGCCACACTTCCACTTCCTCCCAAACCCCTGCCACTGATGGGGGGGGGGGTGACCAGAGCCATATTGAGGCCCCCACACACAAACCAAGCCAGAGAGGTGTCTCAAATTCCTGGAAGTGGCCTGAGCTGTCAGACTCTTCGGTCCCATCCGCCTCTTTTGTGACATTTGTCCTGTTTCTAGGCGCGACTGACATTTGTCAATCTCTTCTCTTCCTGGTGGTAGCTGCAGCAGCGGGCCCGCTCAGCTCACACTCTGGCGTCTGAAGCCATCTTGGAAGGAGAAATGGCGGCTACTGAAGCGGCGTCCCTACTGCGCACCCTGGATGGTAAGGGTCAAGCCGCAGCATCTGAACTCTGGACTAACAAGATTGCAGCATCGCATGCACATGTTTATTTGGTAATTTGTTTTCAATGAAAACAGAGGGGCGAAGAAGCAGGAAACGGGGTTCACTCGGCTTCCAAATGTAATCTGAGATAACCAACAGCGTATATTATCTCTATTGTAGTGAAGTAGTGGATGGTCACATTGAATGGGACAGGACAGGCAGTCAGGCACCTATGAAGCACATCTGAAACACATCTTCTCATGGTATCACCCAGGCAGACAGTTAAGATCGACAAATGCCAGATTAATGCTGGTTCCTAAGATTTGAACTACAAGCTGGGGAGGTCGGAGTACGGCCTATTGTGCAGCAAAGCTATGGAATACTTTTCCCGTTGACATGAGTTGAATTCTCTCTCTTCCTTCAGAATTTTTTTTTAAAACGTGGTTATTTTCAAACTAGTCCCCTCTTTCTCCATGTCGTAAGGTCCTACTCCAGTTCAGCGCCAGGACACCCTAGTGTATACGTGCGCTCTAAAAGTCTCTTTAACATGGCTTCATCACCGGGTAACTTACAGGGTCCTGGGTTCCTCAGGTGAGTCATGCCTCCACTAGGAGGGAGATTGTCTGGCTAAAAACAGAAGTAGGTTCTGGATCATGTGAGTAAAATTACCTCCTGTATGTAGATTGATTAATTCACAGAAAGGGATAGGGGTAGGTTAATAGGTGGGACATGTTACTAACGACGGTACAGATCTACCGAACAATGTCCTCACGAAGGCCGTGGAACCAAAGGGCCATCCCAGGCTGAAACATGTCGACCAGAAAATCAGATGTTAAGAACCAGTAATACACGCCATAGCATCCCCCAGCTTTTAACCTCACCCCTATCCCTTCCTGTGAGTAAATTAATCTATATAGGTATAGGAGGTCATTTTACTCAAGATCCAGATCCCACCACTGTCTTCACCCAGACAATCTCCCTCCTAGTGGAGGAATGACTCACCTGAGTAACCCAGTACCCATGCGAGAGATCCGATGATGAAATGACCCACTATATCAGTCCAATTGAGATAATATACACTGTTGGTTGCGAGAAGTGGTTGAGGGTGTCTGATACAATGTCTCTGAAACTCTGGTACCCAGAAACTAGGGTTCACTCCCCTTTGATTTACCTCATATTTTGTAATTTGAACAGCACACAATGCAAAATTAATTGTCTGAAGGTGATTGGCTCTGCCCTCTCTGGGCGCTGGGATGGGGTTCAGTTTTGGTTCTTGGCAGGAGATGATGGTGGTGCCCACGCAGCCTTTTGCTGGTGCCTGATGTTCCGCTGATGGTGTGGATTTTTGGGGTACTGACAGAGTCATTAATGGAGGTCATAGTTGAGGTTATCAATGGTGATTTCAGTGGTGGTTCCTCTGTAGGTTATTGAAGATCTTATTGTAAAGGTTATCAATGGGAGCCATTGTCTGGGCAATTATGGGGTCATTGAAGGGGTCATTGAGGTTATTGAAGGGGTTGTCAATGGGGACATTGTTGGTGTTGTTGTTGGGGCTACTAGAGGGCTAATGTTTTTGATGAGGTTATTGAGAGAAGTAGCAATTTTTTTGAGGGGTTAATGAAGAGGCACTTTTTAAGGTTATTGATGGGGTTATTGTTGGGGTTGTAGAATAAGTCATTGCTGATGTTTACCATGTGGATATTTATTTTTGATGAGTTAATGATGAGGTTGTTGTTAGGGATGTTTGCGGGGTCATTATGTGGTTTTTGATGGGTCATATTTGGGGTGATTGATGGAGCCATTTCAGAGATTATTAATGGGGGTTTTCAAGACGGTTATTGACAAGTACTTTCATGAGTTATTGATGAGCTACATTTTGAGGTTATTGATGGTGTCGTCGTCGAAGATTTTGATGACGTGTTACTGATGGAGTCATTGTAGAAGCTATTGATGACATCATTGTGGAGACTCTTGACATTGTCGAGGTTATTGATGGGGCCATCATTGGAGTTACCGATGAATCATTGTAGAGGTTATTGATGGGGCCATCATTGGAGTTACCGATGGATCATTGTAGAGGTTATTGATGGGGCCATCAATGGAGTTATCATTGGATCATTGTAGATGTTATTGATGGGGCCATCGTTGGAGTTACCAATGGATCATTGTAGAGGTTATTGATGAGGCCATCATTGGAGTTACCGATGGATCATTGTAGATGTTATTGATGGGGCCATCATTGGAGTTACCAATGGATCATTGTCGAGGTTATTGATGGGTCCATCGTTGGAGTTACCGATGGATCATTGTCGAGGTTATTGATGGGGCCATCGTTGGAGTTACCGATGGATCATTGTCGAGGTTATTGATGGGGCCATCGTGGGAGTTACCGATGGATCATTGTCGAGGTTATTGATGGGGCCATCGTTGGAGTTACCAATGGATCATTGTAGAGGTTATTTATGGGCCCATCATTGGAGTTACCGATGGATCATTGTGGAGGTTATTGATGGGGCCATCAATGGAGTTATCATTTGATCATTTTTTTTTTTTTAAGTAATTTTTATTGTAGACACACATTGCTCAGGCAAAATTCTCATATATACACAGTTTCGTTCAGAGTGCTGTATCACGTGATTACACTTCACATTTTACACAGCCTGCTGGCCCACATCCCGGAGGCCGGGCGGCGATAAGTTCTCAGCTCTCTCATGCCTGGTGTCAGTGTTGCAGGAGTAGCGTTCCGCAGTAGTGTGCGTGTGTCCACTTTTAGTTCCTCTTCTAAATCAACTGCAAAACTCCCCTCCAAACCCCCCTCCCACTTACACATAGAAAACCCCCCCTCCATCCCTCCTCCCCCCATCATCCGCTTAAGGGTCGCTTGATGCGGATTTCTAGGTTTAATCGCAATTCTCCTACGTCTACTGTCTCTGCCCTCTTTTGATTAATTTAAGTTGCTGCCCCTGCCCGCACTAAGGACCTCCATCTCGTCCATCACCTCGCTATCTCTGAGGGCCTGCACCAGCATCTCCCAGGCCGTCGCCAGTTCCAACGCCCTCGTGTTAGTGGCTCTGCGCGCCATCTGATATCTATGTGTACTATCGCAGGCCGCCCATTTCAGGAATTCGTTGTACCACCGCCTATGAGTTGAGCCCGATCTTGCTTTCCAGTTTCTGGTTATCTCCCGCTTGGCTACCATCAGACCCATATCAATAAATTTGCTTGAGAGCTTGTTTTTGGGGGTATGTGGGAACCAATGCAGGAGGCATGCCGCTGGGTCAAATTCGACTGATCGTTCCATCACTTCATTCAGGGTCTCTTCCACGTCCTGCCAGTAGTCCCGGAGGCCCGATCAAGACCATAACATATGTGCCAGCTCAGCACCCTCAGCAGTGCAGCGAGGGCACGTCGCGTCAGTCGCGCCAAAATATCTCTTAATTCTCCCGGGGGTCGTACGCCCTGTGTAATATATAATAATGGATAAGTTGGAATCTCGCGTTCCTTGTGCTGTTACGCACCCGCCGCACTAGCTGCGCCCACGTCGTGTCAGGTATGTCCCTGCCCAAATCAGTTTCCCACTTGGTTTTTAGCGTCTCTAGGGGTGGCAAATGTTCACGAAGCATCCTGTTATATAAACAAGTCACCGCCTTGACTGTTCCCTCGGCCATCATGGCGTATTGGCAAGCCATTGCCGTTTCAGGCTCCGCCAATCCCATTCCCCAGTGCTTCTGTATCGCTCTTAGTATTGCTGCGTGAAGGAGGTAACCTCCCCGTGGAAGGTCGAAACGTTCCTGAAGGGCCGGGAACGGGAGGAGCTCCCCGTTTTCAAAAAGGTCCCCTATTACCTGTACTCCCGCCTCCTCCCATTGCTGCAATCGGGACCAGTCGCCTCCATGCAGCAACGCTGTTAGCATGCCCAACTGCATTTCCGGGGCATATAGTTGACGTATCCCCGCTAGACTCTGCGCTCGGTTCCAGCACTGTCGAAAAGTGTTCTGCTCAAGGGTCAAGTCCCGGACCGCAATTTTCTGTGTCAGAGCAATATAGGCCAGTACATGCTGCGGCGTGCCTCCCAGTCTTCCGTCCTCCGGACCCCGATATACTAGCGCCACTTCCTGCGTGAATACCTGCAGTTGGGCAGCGAGATAGTAGAGCTCGTAGTCCGGGACTGCTAGACCCCCCTCCTCTTTCGGACGGGTGAGTGTTGCCAATGCCACCCTACATCTGCCCGCTCCCCACAGGAATGTGGTTAGCTGTGTTCTGAGTTGTCGAAAAAAGGAGCTGGGGATCCAGATCGGAAGCGTTCGGAAATAATATAAGAGCCGCGGCAGCGCCACCGTCTTCAAGAGGGCTATCCTACCCGCAATGGAGAGTGGAAGCGTGGCCCAGAAGGCCATGTTGCCCTTCAGCCCTCGTACACACCTCTCTACATTGCCCTCGAACAAGGCCGTAGCTGAGTGGTAAATATAAACGCCAAGGTAATGGAGACAAGTCGGCTCCCAAGCAAGCAATGGCCGGTGATCAGGCCGAGCGGTATTTTCCTGCATCGGGAAAAGACTCGTCTTGGCCCAGTTAACCTTCAGCCCCGAGAGCCTACCAAACCGTTCGAGTAGCTCCTCCGCGCCGTCAAGCTCTATCGTGTCATTTTCAAGAAACAAGAGGAGGTCATCAGCGTACAGGGAGATAAACTGCTGCTCACCTCTGGCCTGCACACCCGCAAAATACCGCCCCATTCGGGCCTCAGCCTCCAGCGGTTCAATCGCTAGCGCGAACAGCAGGGGGGACAGGGAGCAACCGTGCCGGGTACCTCTCTCCACCGGATACTGGTGGGAAACCGATGTCCCAACCCTCACTCTCGCTAATGCCGCTGCTTAAAGCACCCTCGTCCACCGGATATAGCCCTCCCCTAAGCCGAAGCGCTCCATGACCGTGTATAGATAGTCCCACTCTAGGCTATCGAAAGCTTTCTCGATGTCAACCGAAAGAACTAATGGGGTTCTGCCTTCCTCCTGCGAGTCCTCCATGAGGTGAACAAGCCGCCTAATATTGAGCGTCGTGTTCCGGGCAGGGATAAAGCCGTTCTGATCCTTATGGACCAGGGTGGGCATGTGCTGTAAGAGCCTCCCCGCCAATATAGAGCTCAAGATTTTATAGTCCGCAGTTAGCATGGAAAGCGGTCTATAAGACGCGGGGCTGCTGCTCTCTTTGCCGGGTTTCAAAATCGGTATTACGATCGCTTCTCGCATTGACTGGGGGAGCCGACCTACATCTCCGGCCTCCTTGTAAACGGATTGAAGCCGCGGCGCTAAGATGTCCACATACTTGCTATAAAATTCAATGGGCAATCCATCCATACCCGGCGTCTTATTATGGGCCATTTTCTTAATAGCCCCTCTGATCTCTCCCAAGTCAATGTCTTTCCCCAATTCCTTCGCATGCTCCTCATCTAATCGCGGCAGGGTAAGGCCATCGAGGAAAATTGTTGCCTCGTCTCCCCGGTCGCCCTGGACACTTCGGTACAGGCCCTCGTAATATTTTTGGAAGCCCTCCACTATGGCCGATTGGGTGTAGGATATACGTTAGTAAAATACTGGATCAAGCTCTCCCCCAGGGCCACCCCGAAAAGCGGATCCTCCAGTGTTTCCGGCTGGAGTTTCCAGGTCGGCACTCTGGGCTTTTCAATCACCCAGGCTAAATGAATCAAGAGCAGATTATGATCCGATATTGTCCTTGTTAAGTATTCAGACCAGGTAACGGACGGTAGAACTTCCTGCGAGCACAAAAACGCATCTAGTCTGACGTGGAGATCGTGCAACCCGGAAATGAACAAATAATCCTGATCGGTTGGGTGTTGCGCGCGCCATGCATCAGTCAGCCCCCAGCTCTCCTGCCATGCACGTCTACCCTTGGTGACTCGATGCACCGGGGAGTCCCTCTGGGGCGGGTGTGATCTATCCAGGTCCACATCCGCTATGGAGTTAAAGTCCCCCCCTATAAGGATTGGGTCCACTAGGAAGCGCGCTAGCGTCCCTGAGAGCTCTGCATAGAAATCCAATTGTTCTGTATTCGGGGCGTACACACTACAAAGGACAATGTCCCTGCCTCTCAGTTTGCCCTCCACCGCTACATACCTCCCCTCTGGGTCTATCAGCTGCCGTGTCAGTTGGAAAGGTGTCCCCGCTCTAATCCATATCAGGGCTCCCCTGGCATAAGCAGAGTAAGAAGTGTGAAATATCTGCCCCCTCCATCTCCTCTGCAGTGCCACCCCTTCCTGCTTAGTGATGTGTGTTTCCTGTAGGAGCGCAATGTGTATCCCTCTTCTCAGTAGATAAGCGTGCACCTTATGTCTGCGCTGCATCGTGTGTAGGCCCCGCACGTTCCAGGTTATGCATTTCAATACGTTCGCATCAGCCATTGTCCCATAGATCAGAGTATTGCCTCCCCTCCACTTCCATTCCCCTGTGGATGATGGTGTCCCCCCCAATCCCAACATGAACTCCCAACTGCCCAGCCCCTAAACATCTCGGGGTCGGTGTCTTCAAGAAAACCCAACAGTCCCCAACTGTGTAGCCCCCGCCCCCCAGAACAGGCCCCAATATCGAGATACCAGACCCCATCCAAACTCCCTCACCTGATCAACCCAGGTTACTAGTACACGGCCGCAGCCGTGGTGCCTTATGGGCTAACGGAGCGAGGCTTCGCCTAAAAGGGAGCCACGTGTCCCAACCCCGCACCCCTCCCCCTGTTCCCCATAACAGTGCCTAGCTGTTCTCCCAGCGCTCAGACCCGGTTCAGCTTACCCGCTAGTCGGGGGAGTCCCCTCCAGTGTCCTTCTCATTACTCATCAGATATAAGTCAAATGTTCAGGATCTCTTCCGCTGTCTGCGGCGTCACCAATGGGCCTTTAGCATCATGTATCCCTGATAGGTCCGACTCCGAACCCGAGGCTGAAGCATGCGTCTCTGTGTCCGTGCCCCGTTTAGACTGGGGGTCCTCTCCTCATGCTAGGGTTTCCACCGCCTGCAGCGCCGCCCTGCGCTCAGCCTCGGTTTGCGAGGCAGTCGTTTTTTTTGCGCCATGTCTCCGCTTGCGCAATCTTTGCAACTTTCGCAGGTTCGCCGGTGCACGCTCTCGCTCTTTTTCCCTTTCCTCCCGGACCCTGGCTCCGTCCGTTCCTGCCTTGTATGTTTCCCACCAGTCCCAAGCGTCCGCTGCCGAACTGAAGAACAGCGTTTTATCGTCCACCACTATTCGGAGTCTGGCCGGGAATAGCAAGGAATATGAAATCCCCTCATTTCGCAGCTCCTTTTTAATCATCAGGAAGGAGGTTCGTAGTCTTTGCGTTTCAAACGTGAAATCAGGAAACAGCGTGACTTTATTGTTCGCAATCTGAAATGGGCCAGCGCCCCGGCTCTTTGCAGCAGCAGATCCCTGTCCTTATAATGCAGCAACTTGGCCACAATCGGCCTCTGTGGCAGGCCAGGTTTAGGCGGTCCGGATGGAACACGGTGAGCTCTCTCCAAGGTGAAGAAGGGCGACAGGCCCTCTGGCGCCACTACAGCCTTAAGCCAAGTAACGAGGAAGGCTACCATGTTAGTCCCTTCTTCGTTTTCCGGAACACCTACGATTCGCACATTGCTCCGTCGACTCCTATTTTCCGCGTCCTCAGTGCGCCGTTCCAAGATCTGGATCCTGTCTAGGGCATCCGTGAGTTTGCTCTCCAGGGATTTTTGAGCGGGAGCCAGGTCCTTCAGGGTGATCTCGGTTTCCTTCACCCTGTCTTTCAGCTTGTCGTGGTCTGCTCGGAGTAGGCCAAGCCCCGATGCCGCTTGCGCAATGTCATTGTGCAGCGTTTCCCGCGTAGTCGTTATGGCCTCCAGGATGCGGTCCTGCAGCCGCTGCAGGTCAGTGGGCTCTCCCGTGTCACCCTCTCCTGTCTCTGAGGTCGCCGCACCTTCCTGCTTGCCTCTCGGTTTCCCCATGGTATATAACGTTCCACCACGTGATTCCGCCCAGTGGCCGGTACCTCCGCAGGCTTCTCAGCATTTCACAGACACCTCCAGCGGCCGGCCAAGCTTCGCTGCCTGTTAGTCACAGTCACAGTTGCAAACCTCGCTGCCCAAAGTCAGGATGATCAGGGGTCCCGCGCTTGCTTCTCTTCTCCCTCTGCTGGCAGCGGGTAGGCGCCACTTTCCGCTCCTTATAGGCCCCCCGGCTCAATCTGATCGGCTTTAGTTAGTTGGCTCAGCAGCGATGTCGGGCCTCCTGTTCTGAGGTTATCTAATGCTGCTTCATGTGGCTTATGCCGGCTGGAGCCCCAGCCGACTTGCTTGGTCGCCTCTCCCCCACCGTGTACCCGGCTCTGGTAGCTGCCCAGGTCTCACCAGTTCATCTGCTGTCTGCGCCCATCCCCCCGCTGCCGCTATGTAGGGCCTGGCGTCCCCGCTCACCGTTTGTCTCTGGGGGGGGGGGGGAGGGTTCAGGGCAGACACTTCCCTCCGGGCACTCAATGCTCCGGTCGGATCCCCGTCCTCATGGCAACCACTGGCACCCTCGAGCAGCTTCCTCCGGTCTGCTCAGCCATCCGGGTCTGTGCACTCGTTGGGGACAGGCCGCTCCGCGAAGCTGTAGAAGGGGCTCTCGCAGTCCCGCTGAGCCCTCGGAGGGCACCGCTTGTCAGGCCACCGTCGACGGCGGTTCTCAGCCGCAGCGCCGGTCACTGGTGAGCAGTCGGATCAGCCGGAGCGCAATCATCTTCCACTCGCGGTCGCCATTTTGGCCGCTCCACCTCCTCGGCTCCGGTGATCTCTAGTCGCGGCAGCTGAACTCAGTAAATCAGCGCCGCCGGCGACCGCTCACATGCTCCGCTCTCACCCCTCAAGCTTCTGCTTTCAGACCACTTCGTCTTCGGGTCTTTGTTGGGCTCTATTCAGCTTTATTCAAGATTATCCGGGGGTATTGGCGCGGAGCTCCGGGCTAACGCCGCCATTACCCTTGGCGTGCAAGCCACGCCCCCTCGTTATCATTTGATCATTGTAGATGTTAGATTGTAGATGTTATTGATGGGGCCATCATTGGAGCTATTGATGGATCATTGTAGATGTTATTGATGGGGCCATCATTGGAGTTACTGATGGATCATTGTCGAGGTTATTGGCTGTTTTTTGTAGAGGCCACCGATGAAACCAATCAATCAAGTGACTTGTAAAGTGGGACTACTCACTCATAAGGGTCTCAAAGTGCAAGGGCGGGGGGCTGCAGATCCATCGTAGGCACTGTGGTTCAGTCGAAGAGCCAGGTCTTGAGGTCCTTCCTGAATTGAGGCAGTGACGGTGATTGCCTGAGGTGGAGAGGCAGGGTGGTTCAGGTCTTGAGGTCCTTCCTGAATTGAGGCAGTGACAGTGATTGCCTGAGGTAGAGAGGCAGGTGTTCCAGGTCTTTGCTGTGAGGTAGTAGAAGGATCTTCTTCCGGCCCTGGTCTTGCGGATACATGAGATGGCCATGGCCAGTTGGTGCGGAGCCACTGGTGGGTGCGTGGAATGCGAGGCTGTGGTTTTAGGTTCGCAGGTCCTGCGTTATGTAGGGCTTTGTAGGCATGTGTGAGGAGTTTGAAGTTGATTCTTTTGTTCACTAGGGGCCAGTGGAGGTCTCTCAGGTGGCTGGTGATGTGGCTGCAGCGGGGCTATTAAGGATGACGCTAGCTGAGGCGTTATTGAAAGTTCTGCAGTTTCTTGAGGAGTTTCTGGGTTATATCGGAGTAGAGTGCGTTTCCGTAGTAGAGTGTGCTGCTGATGAGTGCATAAGTGATCATCTTTCTGGACTTGGTGGGGATCCACTTGAAGATCTTTCAGAGCTGGGATCGCATGTGGAAGCAGAATGATGAGATGACGTTAATCTGGCGGTTCATGGTAATTGAGGAGTCCAGGCTGGTGCTGAAGTTTTGTACTTGGTCTGTGGGTGTGGGGGGGATCCAAGATCTGCGGGCCACCAGGAGTTGTCCCAGGCGGAGAGGGTGGAGCTTAGGATGAGGACTTTGGGCTTCTCTGAGTTACGCTATAGGCAGTTGTCCTTCATCCCATCTAGGAAGTTGTTCTTGGTGACTGTGGGTTCCTTGGTGCAGGAGAGGATCAGCTAGATGTCATCGGTGTACGAGACAATGTTGAGTCTGTGGTTCCTGATGATGGCTGCAAGCAGGGCCATGTAGATGTTGGAGAGATGGAGTACAGGGAGGAGCCCTGAGGCACTCCCCAGCTGATCTCTGTATCTTCATAGTGGAACAGTGGTACTCTCTCTGTGTTCGGCCAGTGTGGAAGGAGCGGATCCATTCTAGGGCTTTGTCGCGGATGCCAGCAATGTGGTTCTCTTTGATGAACTCGTAAAGTTGGCCGTTGATGGCCTTCTCTGTGACCTTGGCTGAGAAGGGATGAAGAGAGATGGGTCTGAAGTTCTTGAGGTCCTATGGGTCAACAGAAGCTTTCTTGAGCAAGGGGTTGATCTCTGCGTGTTTGCAGCCTTCAGTGCAGGTGACGGAGTTGATGGAGCAGTTGATGGTGTGGCAGAGTTCGGGGGCGATGGCGGTGCCGTTTCTGTTGAAGACGGGGTGCAGGAAGAGGTCCGAGGGTGAGCCTGAGTGGATGCTCTTCGTGATCTTGAGGGTGTCATCAGCGGTGAGGGCAGTCCAGCTGAGCAGGGTCTGCTGGGGTCTGTGTCATTAGGTGCGGTGGTTGTGAGTGCGGTGAGAGGGTCTTGGGTATCGAGGTTGTTGAAGCTGTCATAGATCTCCTTAATCTCGTGGTGGATGAAGGTGCTGTGGTTGTTGCTGAGGTCTTGAGAGAGTAGGATGTCTGCTGTCTCCATGCAGGGTTTTTTCAAATTATTTTACAACAGCAAAAAGTTCTTTGCTATTGAGTGCGTTGGCGTTGATCCTTTCTTGTAGGGTCACTTTCTTTGTTGTTCTAAAGAGGTGGTGGTGTGCGGTGACAGCGGTTTTTAAGCCAAGCAGTCTTACAGGGTCTTGCTGCTCCTCCATTTCTTCTTGAGTCATCTGCAGGTGCGTTTGGACTCATGAAAGGCGGGAGAGAACCAGCTGGCTGTGTTGGAGTGTCGCTTGCCTGGTATTTTCTTGAGGGCAGCCAATGTGTTGGCGCAGTCGGAGATTTATCGGTGGAGGTTGCGTGCTGATGTATTGGCGTCCATGGAAGTTGGAGGTGGAGTTTTGCTGAGGGAGGTGGTAAGATGTTCTTTGGTGACCTTGTGCCAACTTCTGCGAGGGTAGTAGTGGGCGTGGTAGTGTATGGTGGGTTTGGTGAAGAAGAAGCAGATGCAGCGGTGCTCGGTCCAAAGCATTCCGAGGTGTGGCTAAAGGTAATGTTGTCACTAGCGGAGAACATGGGGTTGAGCGTTTGTCCTGCTGACTGGGTTGGGGAGGTGACATGTTATTTGAGTCTCACGGCAGCTAGGTTCTCCAGCAGGGAAGATGTGTTCTTGTCATTAGGGGTGGGCGGAATTTGCAAAGTTGCTC
This sequence comes from Lissotriton vulgaris, assembly GCF_964263255.1. Classification (NCBI taxonomy): domain Eukaryota; kingdom Metazoa; phylum Chordata; class Amphibia; order Caudata; family Salamandridae; genus Lissotriton; species Lissotriton vulgaris. The sequence goes on along the minus strand of NC_141693.1, from coordinate 2,003,724,813 downwards.
TACGCAAAATTCTGAGAAACTGCAAAAAATCTCCGCGAACACGCAGAATGTCGCATGCTCGCGGAGATTTCTTGTTGCGCCCGTTATGCAGGGTCTCACTCTCAACAAGACAAACAGATGCCTTCTCACATGTACACACACACATGCATACACACAAATGCACACACACACACACACAGACCTGCACAGATACGTACGCTCTCCCCTGCTTTGTGGTCGCGTGTCACTGTGCCTTGGCTCCGGGGCAACCTCTACGGCCTTCCTAGAGGTCGCAAATATACCCCCTCCAACCATGCCTGGGGGGGTTTCTCCTTCAATCTCGTGCTCAGTCCTATGGCTGCCTTTGATAATACTCCCTCACCGTTAGATCAGGTGAGGCATCCCACACTGCTAGTCCCATGAGTGTTTCGTTTCAAGTGGCACACTCACAGCTCCTTGCCGTCAGAATTGGGCTCCTCCTGTAACTGTCGGTCCCCAGTGTTCTCGGGTCTTGGGCCCGGTCGCGGTGAGTTTCCTTTTGATGCAGCTCCCGCCCCGCTGGGAACACAGGCTCTCATTCCCATGCGCAAGCGGATCGGCTTCCTCTGTGATCGTGCCCTCGGTGCACCGCCCTAACTGTCGACTGTTCCCTGGGAGCCTCCTATCTTCACCGCAGTCCCAGAATCTGGCCGCGTCGCCCGCCAGATTCCTCTGCGTCTGTCCTCTGCCTTACCGGGTGCACGTGGGGCCGCTACCTTCTCAGCTGAGCCGCAGGCGTGTTGTCGTAGTTATGCATTTCTCTAGAGCAGGCTGCTGTGGTTTGGGTATATCAGCGGGCTGTGTCTTTTGTTCTCTGTACAAAGGTGACTGGGACAACATTTCATCCCATATTCCCTTTTCTGTTTTCCTGCCTCTGCTGTTCCTTACGCCCAATGTTACTATCACTGAATTTGAGCCTCAACTTGGGCTCCTACTTTATTTATATTTGTAAGTGCTTCCTGGTGCCCCCGAATTCTGTTCTGCACCGGATCGCGGATGTTTTGACATATCCGCGTTCTGTCAGGAACGCGGAAATGCCGAAATGTTGCTAGTTCTGCGAGCAGAACAGAATTTGCCGCCCACCCCTACTTGTCATTGGGGTTGTACAGGTGAAAGTTGAGGTCGCCGAGGAGGATGTGTGGGGTGCGATGAAGTCGATGAGGAGTCGCTGAAGAGTGGACAGGGTCCCGTGGGTCTGTAGATGAGGGTGCCACAGAGGATGGTGTTCGGGTTGGTCTGGACTGGGAAGTGGAGGCGCTCCATGTTGGTGAAGTGGTCCTCCGAGTTGGTGGTGAGGCGGAGAGTGCTTTTGTGTACTCTGGCGATGCCTCCATCCGGTTTGTTGATGCAGTCCCTGTGAATGAACTTGTAGCCGTCTGGGATGGTGGTGGCGATGTCTGGGGTGGAAGTGGAGTTCATCCACGTTTCTGTGAGGAAGGCAATGTTGGGGTAGACAGAATCAAGAATGCCCCAGATCTCCACAGCGTGTTTGTGGAGGAAGCTTGTGTGTTGAGCAGGATGCCGCGGAGGCGGTCAGGTCCGGTATTTGTCAGTCGTGCGGTGGGTGGAGCTGGTGTGCAGTGGCAGGCGAAGGTGCAGCTGCAGTTTCGGCAGGAAAAAGGGACGTGAGTGTCATTCGGTGATGCCCAGCGGCAGGCCGTGTGGGGTCCGCTGCTGAGGGCGTTGGAGCTGTTGATGTTGTAGCTGTGGATGGTCTGGGGACCAGGGTCCGTGGTACTGGGCGCGGCTGCACAGTGGTAAGCATGGGCGAATTTTGCGGATCTCGCGTTCGCGAATTTTGCGGATTTGCGAACTCGCAATCCGCAAAATCCGCGAATTCTTGCGAATTTGCGGATTTTTTTTTTTTTTGTGTTCGCAAGGATTTCTGCCAGTTCGCGAGGGTTTTGTACCAGTTCGCAATTGCGAACTTACATTTCGTCGCGCAACGGTCGCGAATTATGTTGTTTCTACGTCTGGTTCATCATCACAGGTTCCCAGCACCCTCTGTTTCACCACTGCAACCCTCTGTTACATCAATGCCACCCTCTGGTTCATCATTACTGTAGATTATGGGGGGGAAAAGCAAGCACACCATCCCTGCTTCAACTCAGATGAATTAATTTGGGGTTAGTTTATTAATGTGTCACTGTTTTAAAATTCCAGTCTGGCACCTGCTTCCTTATCTGTAATTTTGCTTTCTGTTGCAGTGCATTTTTTTTCCCCAGGACCTTCTTTGTGGCCTACTTGTAGCTATTGTATGAGCCTGCTGTGAGGGTCAGAGCAGGGTCATACAATTGTTGCAACTAGCAACTGAATTCTGGAGGGGCCCCAGTCAGGAAGCACTACCGGGAATTGTTACTAATGATGAGTTTGAACTCTTGCCCCTGCCGAGTGCTTTCACTTTTGAAAAACTCGTTTTTCTGCAATTTCGCGGGGTTCGCGGGGTGCGAACACGCGCAAGATCGGATTCGGAAGCCGCAAATTCGTGCGAATATGCAATTTGTTTTTTTTGCGGCGTGTTAGTTGGCAAGGTTTTGTGCGTTTTTGCGAGCCGCTCGTAGCGCAAGACGCGAAGTTACCCTCGCGGTCGTTCAAGGGCGCAGCCATCTTGTTTGCCTGACGTATTTCCGTTTCCGGGCGCGAAGTGTAATCTCGCAAAGTCCGCGGCTTGCCAGTACAGTCTCGCGCGTGTTCGCAAGGAAAATCTCGCGCGAACTTACCCGCGCGGTCGTGAACGGGCGCGGCCATCTTGTTTCTCATTCATTGCTATGGTTCTGGGCATGGTCTTTGTATCCTCTGTCAATCTCTGCCATCCTTTGCTTGTTTGAAGTTTTTTTTTATCTATTTTACTTATTATCTATCCCTCTATTTTTCTAGCCCTATATTTTTGTGTTTACTGCTACTTTTGGTTAATTTTAAACTACTTTTGTAAACTCTTTTCTTTTCTTCTCTTCCCTATTCTATTTTCTTTATTCCTTTCCGCCCAGACCATGGTGAAGGGAGCCGGGAAGCATCCCGAGAAGGGGAAGGGTCCCGCACCCCGTGTCCGGCTCCCGTGCGGGCGTTTGAGGGGGGAGCTAGTGATGCCACGGGAGATCTTTACCCCGGAGGAGGTGGCCCAACTCATTTTTTATGTTCAGCGCCGCCTCCCCAGGACCATCATGGGAGGCGGCAAGATCAGTGCCGGGTACGGGGCCCGGGAGCGCCGGAAGCGGTGGGAGAAGGTGTGCCAGGCCATTTACCACCACTCTCGGGTCTGGCGCACCTACAACCAGGCCACCCACCGCTGGACGGATGTCCTGACCCGTGAGCGAGATCTGCTCGACCTCCTTGGCCTTGAGATCCCCGGGCTTGGTGAGTAGTAGTAGCTATGTCTTTACTACTATGTTTTCTCCTGCTGTGTTATTATATTGCAAATTTTTGTTTTTTACCAAGAGCAATAATGCTGCTCATTACATTGTAGGTACATTTTATTTCAAAATCTTCTGTGCATTTCAGGTACACTGCTCTCCTTCTCAGTAGTGTTGCTACTATGCTTATTTGTTTTAGATTTTGTGTTCATTTCATTGGCCTGTGAAATTATGTATGAGTGTAGTTGAAAGAACTGCGCAATGCTACACACTAAGGTTCAGATTTTTAATTACCGGCGCATCCCTGCAAAGTTGCAGGGATGCGCCAGTAATTGTGCGTCACGCCACCATCACCCATGGTGCGCCGTATTACAATGCGGCGCGCCATGGGCCCAAAACGTCACCAAAGCGTTACGCATCTGTGCCGTAAAGGTGGCGCATTGCTGGAGTTGCGTCGCAACGATGGTGCAGCTCCATCAATTCTCTGGGGTGCCCTATCTCCCCAATGCTGCGTCAAGCCGTACGTCTGCTTCAAGCAGGCGCAGGGTTTGAGTCACGCATCATTGTCCTCAAAGTGACTGATTGAAATCTTGTAGATTTCCCTCAGCCACTTTTAGGATGCGTTCCTGCGCAGGAACGCCCTCCCTTGCGCCGGAACACCCCTATTGGCGCAGGGCTTTACAACGTGATGCATCTCCCAGATGCGTCACATTGTTAATATACGCCGCACCATTGCGCCTCTTTTGTGCTGTCGCTGCGTCACAAAAGTCACGCAACAATGGAGCAAAAGAGCCGCAAGGGCCTTATAAATCAGCCCCTACAGACTCAAGTCCAGTCCTTCCTTTGTACACATGGCGATAAGAAGAAATAGTGGTGGTGGATTAATAGTTTGAGTATTTTAATGACTGGTGAATGTAGTAGGAAACTTTAGTGTTGTCGCTGATCTTCAATCACGATGGACTTTGGCTGTCACTTTGCGTGCTGCGGACTGCTGCCTGCCAATCCTAGGCAAACCTTTTTAGTACTTTGTTTAGTGAGTTACATAGGGTAGTTTCCAATTCGACGGTCCGCAAATCAAGCAATACTAAAGTAATGACGTAGTCGACCACATGAGATTGGTCAATAATATATCCCGTGGAGTCGTTCCCTATTTGCTATTTCGCAAAAATATTTTGTTACTTTGTTAGTTCTTTTTTAAATGTTTGATTTGGTTGAGAAATAAATATCATCCATGTTTTCTGTTTTTCTTTCTTTCATGTTGTACATCAGCTTCCCCCAGGGGCAAGAGGAGGACACAGGAGGAGGAGGAGGAGGGTGCTGTTGTCGATGCAGGCCAGGACCGGGCAGTCGAGGGCTCCTTTGCTGGCCCCAGTAAGTTTTAATTTTAATATAGAGTACTTATTTTTTCCTAGCGTTCCTCATTCGATTTTTTCTAAATCGTCTTTGATCTTCTTGTAGACAGGATCTAAATTCTTATCCCTATGACTCCGTGTGGTATTACTAGATTATTCTTATTAGTCTGTCTGTGTAGCTAACTAAGATTGCACATTTGGCATTTCCATTGGACTCCCATTCTAGTCAGCAATAGCTCTATGCACTGAGTGTAGTCCTCTGGGATTGTCCATAATGTCTTTTCAAGTATTCTAAATGTTTATGCTTTGACCATTGCCAACAATAAAAAGGTGAATGACCACCACCAAGAAATAATAAGATACTACTTTACTTTTGGTTTGGATAGGACAATCCATTCTACTACTATTGCAGGGACAAATCTGCACAAACAGAACTATGGACACTAAATAATGCATCGCTTAGCTTATCAATTATAATAGGTGCTGTAACTGTTAGACTTTCCACATACCTCAGTGATAACAGACTTTGTAGTTGAACCCCCAATCTCCTTACTGACTAGATAGTGTGGCAGAGTCATTTAGCTCCCAAAGTCACCGATGGCAGAGGCACGGACTCATGCTTGCAAAAATTCGAAAACCTTTAGCTCATCCACTCTAGTCTGGAGGACCAAAAACCACAGAGTCTATTTAAGTTTAAAAGCTTTATTAAAAGTAAACACATTTATTAAATTCAAGTTTGTCATAAAAGTGAACGTGTAACTGAAAATGGAAAAGTGCTTAGTGCTGACGATTAATTGGACACATTTCTTGTGGTCGAGCCGAGCTCTCACCTGGTTTGAACTTGATCCTGCTCGTGTTCTTAGAAGTCAAGGTTCTGTCTGTTAGGAGAAAAAGTGGTGCGTGTTAAAAAGTAAAAAGCAAACATTCATCAGTTGTGCCAAAAAGTGCAGCAAGACAACAGCCTTCCCTGGAAAAAGGGACATTTTTACTCTAGAGTACACAGTCAAAAATTATTAAATTGTACACTTTTTTTCACATTTCTTTCTTCCTCCTAGACCAAATATTATATAGTAGTGAGTGGTGTATTCTAACATTATTAAATGTACTTTGTAGGTGGAACATCTGGAGACGGGGCCAGCGCGGAGGTGGTGGCATTGGACGAGGAGGACAACTCTGGGGAGGAGGCGGTGCAAGTGCCGGAAAAGGACATGCCTGTGAGGGTTCACACGGTGGTGGCGGGCAGAGGTAAGCTATACATTCCTTAGTCATTGAGATTGAAGACTGCAGAGTGTGCTTTCTGCACGGGTGTATTATAAAAAAAGCAGGTAGTAGCCTCCTCTAAATGTACTTCGACTTAGCTGTGAAGTTTTTGGCGAGAAGAATCCCAATCAGATCTGAGGTGAACTTGATGGATGGGATGAACGAAAAGCGAAAGAAGGGTGTAAGTAAGTGTGGAAGCACGAGAAATGTAATGATGACTGGCAAAGAAGAATGATATGTGTTTGCTTGGTCCCCGAGGTGGCTGGGAAGGTAAGAAAATGGTATGGTGCATGGCTGGGTGAATGATGAAGCAAGGATGGGTGGAAGGAGAACAGCCTGGGTGGGTGAGACAGAAACTGTATGTGTGCAATATACTTTGAATGGATGGATGCCTGGATCATTCATGGTACTATCTGACTCTTAGATAGCATATGTGAATCTAGAGAGAGTAGACGGTCACTGGATGAACTAAGTGTTACTTTGAAGAGCATGTAACACCGCACCCGCACGTCCGTTCCAGTGTAGGAAAGGCAAGGAAAAGAAGTTGTAACGTTGTCCAAAGACTACCATGAATAGTAGCAGTAGTTTGTATTGCAACTGCAAGCACAGCATATATCCAGTTATTACGGTGGGCACTCCCTACCTCCCTTAATAACTTTAGTTTAGTAGTAGTACGTCATTCATGTGTGGGGGTATCACTGTTCACTCAATAATAAGCAAAGCACCTAAAGTCATCCCATATGTCATCAAATACATCCCATGTGAAGTGATAGATAATCAGATAATTTAGCTTCTTCATTTTCCTTTTCTAATACTCATTTGCACTGTAGGGTGAAAGCTAAATTAATTAAGCAGTAGCCCTTTTAACAGAGTATTCCCAGTGCCACCCGTAATAGAAAAGTAAGAGCTTCACCACCTGCATGTACTGGACCGGTACAGTAACGCAAGTCTGTCTCACTCACCATGGTGTGCGTCTGTTTTTCTCGGGTGCAAGTTCACTGCGCTGGCATTATGCCGGCTTGCATAAGATAACGTACCAATTTTCCTAAACAAGAGAGAAGAAGAAGAATAAGAGTGGTGTACTGTCATAGTCGACTGTAATAGAAGTCCATAGTGCTCGTAGAATTTGTTCCTTAAACTCCCACTAATGTTAGAGCAAGGATGAAGAAGTCGGAGGTTACATAGATACTGTCCTCAATAGTTATGCACTGTGCTTTCAATTTGCTACTTGTACTGTGACAACTTTCTGCTCAATCATTTTGTGTTAATCTTAAGGAGCATTGGTTACAGACTATGTCTTTCTTTTTTCATGTAGTTGCTCCTTCCAAATCCAAGACACCATCAAGGAGGAAGGAGCTGGCTCGAATGGCCCGGCAACGGAGGCTGGATGCCACTGTTGCTGAATATCGGCGGCTGGTGGCCCTGGAGGAGGAGGAGACGCAGTCTGGAACAACAACAACGTCCACTGGGACAGCTGCCTCCTCCTCCGTGCGGGCTGCCAGCCAGCGCAGTGCTCCAGCGGTACGGAGCCGGGCTACCAAAGCCAAACGCCACCGCCCAGCAGCAAAGAAAGCAGCTGCCCCTCACAGGATTTGCAAGGCACACCGGCGCCGCTTATCCCTCAGACTGTCCTACCTGGAGCAGGAGGTCCATAATTATAAGAACGTGGTGGAGGGCCTCCGCTTCGAACTTGCCACCCTCCGCAAGGAGCATGATGCCCTGGCTGCTAATTCCAACAGCACCCTGCCATAGTGTCCCTTGCCCCTTTTTTAGAGACTTTTGGGGGGTGGGAATTGGGAGTTGTGATTTTTGGGGACTTTTGAAGGACAATCGTTGGGGTTAGGGAGGGTCTTGCGGGAGATTCTTTTGTTAGGGCTATAAAAATATACTTTTTGAAACTTTATCTGACCATACCTGTTTTTTACTGCTTTTGAGTCTGGTGGGTGGGGGTTTAACATAACAGTAAGTTTGTTTTCCTGAATAGTCCTAGGACTTTAGTAGTACTACCGTCAATCAAATCTCTCGTCTCTCCTAATACTCCATTATACTACCTCCAACCAAACGCCTATCTTACCTGTAATTTCTGTTTGCAAGTAGGGCTAGGCCCAGGGCTGGCTCCACGGGAAACAGCAAATAAGGTTGGCAATCCTGGGCGGATAAAATTTCCTCATAGCGGTGGTACTAGTGGTGTGACACAGTGGCAGTTGCTTGCCTATGAAAAAAAGAAAATGAAATCTGGTTTGTCCTCCTGAGCAATACAAAGGTACAATACAGAATATAGCAGGTGACAGAAGTACACTAGAACAGTGCCACGTTGTAGCCTAACAAATGTTAAAGTATAACTAATTTGGTTGAAGTTCTTTGACATTAGCCATGGGTCTTTGTCAAGCAGAGTAAGAATATATCCTCGGATTTCTTCACCAGCTGTTGCTATCACCTTATCCTCCCCAGCAAGTGTATGGATTTATTGCTGTAATTTAGTCACACATCAATCAAAACCACACAGCCCGGGGGAAGAGGGTTAGGGTTTGAAAAATGGATGGGTACGGGGGTTTTTGGGAAAGGTTTTGGGAGACAAGAAAAAGTAGCACAGCATGGACGAACAATTGTGAACATAAACAAATCTTTGGGTACAAACCTATCCATCAATCTTTGAAAGTGCATACACTACTGTAACTGCATGCATGTCAGTTAAAAGTAAGTAGTACTTTCGACAACTGTGGAAGAAAGAATGCGACAGTACAGGGCGTGGGTGGAAATATTGATAACTATATTCAACATAAGGTCTCTGTAGCCAGATACCTGAGAGCCTTGCTGGTCACTATAAATCCATTCACAACAACACTCAATGGGGTTGGTCTGGAAGGTGTCAGGTTTACTCCCCGTGATCCAGTCGATGCAAATATGGTTCCACCTCCAAATGTCACCAACACCCAGAAGTGTAAACACAGGGTGTTCGAGGCATTAGGCGGGGGAGAAAAATAACAAACTAAAATAAAAAATGTGGGATGGGTAAAGGTAGGGTCAGCAGGGAAAGGATACCTGTAACAGAAGACAAGACAGGCATCAGTGAAGTGCTGTCCTAACATACAAGGGTACTCTCATATAGTCTCACTAAATAGTCTGCAAGTCTCCCGCCTACTCATGGGAAATGTAGTTTCATAGTACGGTAGGCGCTTAGGGGCTGCGTAACCTGACAGAAGGTATAGTAGATAGAAAAGGAGAAATTGCTTTTTTTCTAGGTGTCCCCTCACTCACCAGGGTTGCCCCTTGGTGACATGCTTCATCATTGGGGCCATCCCAGTCCTCTACGGCCTGGGGCGTGCTGCGACTTGCGAATTACGTAGGAGCACTTACAAATGACTATGTGTGGTGCAGATGTGATAGTGGAGTGGACTAAGTGATGTGTTAAGGGATCAATGTAGAAGCAGAGAGAGAGCCAAGAAATGCAGTCACAGTCAGAGAAAAAGGCAAGGGATACTGTATCTATGTGGTTGTAGTGGTCCTGTTGGAAGTGGTAAGTAAGTTGCCCGCAGAAAAAAAATCCTCCTATTAGCGGCACTCCTCCATTGCAGCCGACGCTTCGTCCATCGATGTTGGTCACCAGAAGACACCCTGTCCACTGCCTGCCTGATGCTGAATTGTGGCTCGCTACTGTGAAGCCTGACTCCATCCTTTTTTCCCCATTGCAGAGACTGAAACCCGGCCTGTAATTATTCAACGAAAAACAGGAAGTGATATAATATTACAACACCACTGATAAATAAATATAAGGTATGTAGGCTGTGGAGTGCAAAAAGTCACAATTTGTTTTTCCTAGTAGACAGTACAATGTTTTCGAAAGTGCGTACTCTGAGTCACCTTTTGAAGGATAAATAAGTATGGGCAAATTAATGTATCGGATCTTGCCCCTCAAGCTAGGTGTACTTGAAACTGTGTTTTAGAACAAAATTAGATCTTCCTAGCAGTGCTCCCACCCAGACCCTTACTAAAGCCAGTCGCAAAAATGTAGAAGACCCCCAATCAAATCTCAAAAAACGAGGCCTAGCAGAAAACTGGTGACAAAACTTACTTTGAAAGTAAAAGTAGGCCGAAGTACCCTAATTACCCATTACCCACCGTGGATTGCATTCAAACCACTTGCAAGCAACCAAGCAAAAGTAGCCATAGCCAGCATCGCTCCAAGACTCGAAATCCCCCCCACTCAAACACATGCAATAGAAATACTGCTAACCCTAACGAACCCTAAGTTAAGAATAGTGGCAAAGGCTTTCTTTAACTATGCCAAATCCCCCCTTTCCCACCATGGATTTTCTTTAAATGACTTGCAACCAAAATTACACATTCTCACGAGTGCTCTAAGACCCCAGAACTCAGTTTGAAAAATCTAGAACACCCCGAAACACATGCAATCCTGCTGCTAGGGCTAACCCTAACGAACCCTAAGTTACAAAAAGTGCCAAAACTAAAGGCTTTTCCGCGCGGATTTTGTCCCAACCACTTCTACCCGGTATTAGACCTTCCCAGGAATGCCCCAAGACCCGGCAACCCACCCGCCAAGAAGCGTAACACCCCCAAACAGGCCAAAAGCAAAATCTCATACTTGCAATATTTCTGGGCCTTCGGTCCAAACGCGCTGCGTAGCTAGGCCATAAGTCGGGGTTGGCACGACGGATTTCCTGAAAAGCAAATGCAATCAAGATTAGAGTGTCCCAGCAGTGCTCCCAGACCACGAAACTCACCCGCAAACAGACGGAACCCCCCCTAAGAGCACCTCAAAGGCAAGCAAGTCATCAAAAACACAAAAAAAATTCCGCCTGGGATTTGGTCCAAAACACTTTTATCCGGTATTAGAGCTTCCCAGCAATGGCCCCAGAGCCGTCAACCCAGGAGAAAACGAGTAGAAGACCCCCAAACAGCCAAAGAGCAAAAGTACAAAAATGGGGACTTAGTCACTTTTTCACAAATTTCCCAAATCACTCTGCGCGCGCTCTGCAGCTAGGCCCTAAGTCCCCTCTGCCACCATGGATTTGCTTCAAACCTCTTGCAAAGTAAAGTATATATAGCCAGCAGTGCTCCCAGACCACGAAACTCACCCACAAACACCAGGAAGCCCCCCAAACAGGCCCCCGAAAACGCTACATAGAGCAAAATGTCAGAAATAGCCAAAAAAAAAATCGGCCTGGATTTTGTCCCAACCACTTCTACCCGGTATTAGACCTTCCCAGGAATGCCCCAAGACCCGGCAACCCACCCGCCAAGAAGCGTAACACCCCGAAACAGGCCAAAAGCAAAATCTCATACTTGCAATATTTCTGGGCCTTCGGTCCAAACGCGCTGCGTAGCTAGGCCATAAGTCGGGGTTGGCACGACGGATTTCCTGAAAAGCAAATGCAATCAAGATTAGAGTGTCCCAGCAGTGCTCCCAGACCACGAAACTCACCCACAAACACCAGGAAGCCCCCCAAACAGGCCCCCGAAAACGCTACATAGAGCAAAATGTCAGAAATAGCCCCAAAAAAAAAATCGGCCTGGATTTTGTCCCAACCACTTCTACCCGGTATTAGACCTTCCCAGGAATGCCCCAAGACCCGGCAACCCACCCGCCAAGAAGCGTAACACCCCCAAACAGGCCAAAAGCAAAATCTCATACTTGCAATATTTCTGGGCCTTCGGTCCAAACGCGCTGCGTAGCTAGGCCATAAGTCGGGGTTGGCACGACGGATTTCCTGAAAAGCAAATGCAATCAAGATTAGAGTGTCCCAGCAGTGCTCCCAGACCACGAAACTCACCCACAAACACCAGGAAGCCCCCCAAACAGGCCCCCGAAAACGCTACATAGAGCAAAATGTCAGAAATAGCCCAAAAAAAAAAATCGGCCTGGATTTTGTCCCAACCACTTCTACCCGGTATTAGACCTTCCCAGGAATGCCCCAAGACCCGGCAACCCACCCGCCAAGAAGCGTAACACCCCCAAACAGGCCAAAAGCAAAATCTCATACTTGCAATATTTCTGGGCCTTCGGTCCAAACGCGCTGCGTAGCTAGGCCATAAGTCGGGGTTGGCACGACGGATTTCCTGAAAAGCAAATGCAATCAAGATTAGAGTGTCCCAGCAGTGCTCCCAGACCACGAAACTCACCCGCAAACAGACGGAACCCCCCCTAAGAGCACCTCAAAGGCAAGCAAGTCATCAAAAACACACAAAAAATTCCGCCTGGGATTTGGTCCAAAACACTTTTATCCGGTATTAGAGCTTCCCAGCAATGGCCCCAGAGCCGTCAACCCAGGAGAAAACGAGTAGAAGACCCCCAAACAGCCAAAGAGCAAAAGTACAAAAATGGGGACTTAGTCACTTTTTCACAAATTTCCCAAATCACTCTGCGCGCGCTCTACAGCTAGGCCCTAAGTCCCCTCTGCCACCATGGATTTGCTTCAAACCTCTTGCAAAGTAAAGTATATATAGCCAGCAGTGCTCCCAGACCACGAAACTCACCCACAAACACCAGGAAGACCCCCAAACAGGCCCCCGAAAACGCTACATAGAGCAAAATGTCAGAAATAGCCAAAAAAAAAATCGGCCTGGATTTTGTCCCAACCACTTCTACCCGGTATTAGACCTTCCCAGGAATGCCCCAAGACCCGGCAACCCACCCGCCAAGAAGCGTAACACCCCCAAACAGGCCAAAAGCAAAATCTCATACTTGCAATATTTCTGGGCCTTCGGTCCAAACGCGCTGCGTAGCTAGGCCATAAGTCGGGGTTGGCACGACGGATTTCCTGAAAAGCAAATGCAATCAAGATTAGAGTGTCCCAGCAGTGCTCCCAGACCACGAAACTCACCCACAAACACCAGGAAGCCCCCCAAACAGGCCCCCGAAAACGCTACATAGAGCAAAATGTCAGAAATAGCCCAAAAAAAAAAATCGGCCTGGATTTTGTCCCAACCACTTCTACCCGGTATTAGACCTTCCCAGGAATGCCCCAAGACCCGGCAACCCACCCGCCAAGAAGCATAACACCCCCAAACAGGCCAAAAGCAAAATCTCATACTTGCAATATTTCTGGGCCTTCGGTCCAAACGCGCTGCGTAGCTAGGCCATAAGTCGGGGTTGGCACGACGGATTTCCTGAAAAGCAAATGCAATCAAGATTAGAGTGTCCCAGCAGTGCTCCCAGACCACGAAACTCACCCGCAAACACCAGGAATCCCCCCAAACAGGCCCCCGAAAACGCTACATAGAGCAAAATGTCAGAAATAGCCCAAAAAAAAAATCGGCCTGGATTTTGTCCCAACCACTTCTACCCGGTATTAGACCTTCCCAGGAATGCCCCAAGACCCGGCAACCCACCCGCCAAGAAGCGTAACACCCCCAAACAGGCCAAAAGCAAAATCTCATACTTGCAATATTTCTGGGCCTTCGGTCCAAACGCGCTGCGTAGCTAGGCCATAAGTCGGGGTTGGCACGACGGATTTCCTGAAAAGCAAATGCAATCAAGATTAGAGTGTCCCAGCAGTGCTCCCAGACCACGAAACTCACCCGCAAACAGACGGAACCCCCCCTAAGAGCACCTCAAAGGCAAGCAAGTCATCAAAAACACACAAAAAATTCCGCCTGGGATTTGGTCCAAAACACTTTTATCCGGTATTAGAGCTTCCCAGCAATGGCCCCAGAGCCGTCAACCCAGGAGAAAACGAGTAGAAGACCCCCAAACAGCCAAAGAGCAAAAGTACAAAAATGGGGACTTAGTCACTTTTTCACAAATTTCCCAAATCACTCTGCGCGCGCTCTGCAGCTAGGCCCTAAGTCCCCTCTGCCACCATGGATTTGCTTCAAACCTCTTGCAAAGTAAAGTATATATAGCCAGCAGTGCTCCCAGACCACGAAACTCACCCACAAACACCAGGAAGCCCCCCAAACAGGCCCCCGAAAACGCTACATAGAGCAAAATGTCAGAAATAGCCAAAAAAAAAATCGGCCTGGATTTTGTCCCAACCACTTCTACCCGGTATTAGACCTTCCCAGGAATGCCCCAAGACCCGGCAACCCACCCGCCAAGAAGCGTAACACCCCCAAACAGGCCAAAAGCAAAATCTCATACTTGCAATATTTCTGGGCCTTCGGTCCAAACGCGCTGCGTAGCTTGGCCATAAGTCGGGGTTGGCACGACGGATTTCCTGAAAAGCAAATGCAATCAAGATTAGAGTGTCCCAGCAGTGCTCCCAGACCACGAAACTCACCCACAAACACCAGGAAGCCCCCCAAACAGGCCCCCGAAAACGCTACATAGAGCAAAATGTCAGAAATAGCCCAAAAAAAAAAATCGGCCTGGATTTTGTCCCAACCACTTCTACCCGGTATTAGACCTTCCCAGGAATGCCCCAAGACCCGGCAACCCACCCGCCAAGAAGCATAACACCCCCAAACAGGCCAAAAGCAAAATCTCATACTTGCAATATTTCTGGGCCTTCGGTCCAAACGCGCTGCGTAGCTAGGCCATAAGTCGGGGTTGGCACGACGGATTTCCTGAAAAGCAAATGCAATCAAGATTAGAGTGTCCCAGCAGTGCTCCCAGACCACGAAACTCACCCACAAACACCAGGAAGCCCCCCAAACAGGCCCCCGAAAACGCTACATAGAGCAAAATGTCAGAAATAGCCAAAAAAAAAAATCGGCCTGGATTTTGTCCCAACCACTTCTACCCGGTATTAGACCTTCCCAGGAATGCCCCAAGACCCGGCAACCCACCCGCCAAGAAGCGTAACACCCCCAAACAGGCCAAAAGCAAAATCTCATACTTGCAATATTTCTGGGCCTTCGGTCCAAACGCGCTGCGTAGCTAGGCCATAAGTCGGGGTTGGCACGACGGATTTCCTGAAAAGCAAATGCAATCAAGATTAGAGTGTCCCAGCAGTGCTCCCAGACCACGAAACTCACCCACAAACACCAGGAAGCCCCCCAAACAGGCCCCCGAAAACGCTACATAGAGCAAAATGTCAGAAATAGCCCAAAAAAAAAAATCGGCCTGGATTTTGTCCCAACCACTTCTACCCGGTATTAGACCTTCCCAGGAATGCCCCAAGACCCGGCAACCCACCCGCCAAGAAGCATAACACCCCCAAACAGGCCAAAAGCAAAATCTCATACTTGCAATATTTCTGGGCCTTCGGTCCAAACGCGCTGCGTAGCTAGGCCATAAGTCGGGGTTGGCACGACGGATTTCCTGAAAAGCAAATGCAATCAAGATTAGAGTGTCCCAGCAATGCTCTCAGACCACGAAACTCACCCACAAACAGATGGAACCCCCCCTAAGAGCACCTCAAAGGCAAGCAAGTCATCAAAAACACAAAAAATTTTCCGCCTCGGATTTGGTCCAAACCACTTTTAGTGCTTCCCAGCAATGGCCCCAGACCCGTCAACTCACCTGCAAAGAGGTAGAACAACACCCCCACAAGTGCTGAGTCTTTCTTCATTGGGCGTAAACCAGCCCTCTGCTTTGATGGAAATAGGAGTCTGGAGGAGGAGGATAGAGGAGCATGTTCTTCTGAACTTGTGAACCTGAGGAATGCAGACTGCGGCACCTTCAAATAAATTAGCAAACAAGTGAAGACAGTTCTGCTGATGGGCTTGTTTTTGTGATTATCTGATTAAAGTTTGAATTATATTAACTGTGCACAACAAAGAAAGACAGACACACAGGAATAAAAGTGAATAAGGATGAAAAAGAAAGTTATTGATTTGTTGTCTAATTTTCAGGGCTCGAAGTCGGTATCACGGTCCAGGAATAAGAATAAGGCTTCGTCATCATACTCTGCGAATTCAGCCAGGGTGAGGTCAGTGCCACCTGACAGAGTAGAAATTCCCTCATCTATGTTGCTGGCCACCTCCTCTTCATCCGGCACGCTCTCTCGTACTCTTATATCTGGTGGTATGAGGTGCTGATTCATCTTGATCATTGTTAACCTCTCCACATTTTTGGGCGAGAGGCGGCTCCGTTTGGGAGTTACAATCCCACCAGCCGCACTGAAAACCCGTTCAGAAGACACACTTGCGAGTGGGCAAGACAAGTAGTTTATAGCCAGGTTGGTGAGCTGTGGCCACAATTCTTTTTTCCCATGCCAATACGCCAATGGGTCAGAATTAACATAGACCTCTGTGGAGTCATTCAGATAGTCCTTCACCATCGACTCAAGGTCCTCCTCCAAGGTTCCTCCACTTTGCGTAGCTCTTGCTGTGCCTCTGACCTTTTGAGAACCAAACCCACGCATAGCTAGCCAATCCTCTTCAGCCTCCAATGTTTCTGTTGTCTTTCGTGCAGATGATCCGGTTGCCGGTGTCTTTAACGGCTGAGAGGTCACTTGTGCCACAGCCACAGGTGCAGAAGTGGATTGTTTTGACTGGGGATGGCCTGCTGATGTACTGCCATTTCCTTCAATTTCCAGCCGTTCTGTTTCAAACTTCTTGGCTGACAAGGCTAGCCAACGTTTGTACTTTGTAACATCTTCATCACCAAAAGGAAAGAATGCTCTGCCTGCCAGCGCCTTTTTGTAGCGTGGATCCAGAATAGTAGCACAAATGTAATGCTGTTCTGAGTGGATCTTTTTAAGACGTTCATCACCTTGTAGGAGCTCTAATAATTGCTCAGCCAGAAGCAAAGAGTCTTTCTTTTTGTCATCTTTTCGAAACACAGAACACACCTCCTTCAGTTGGTCCTCCAGCATGTACAACAATGGGATAGCTTTTCCCAAATTAGAGTCCTCCTTGCTGACTGCACGCGTGAAGACCTCAAAAGGACGAAGCATGCGTGTTAGGCTTTCAACTATGTTCCATTGCGGCCCACCCATCCTCAGCTCCTCTATACCCTCTTTCAAGAAATATTGATCGAGTTGCGTATACTGCTCATACAGACGCTCAAGCATGTAGAAGGTTGAGTTCCAACGTGTTACCACCTCCTGGATGAGTGCTTTCACTGGCATTTGACATTGATATAGCATGCTCCTCAGCTGCTTCCGGGCCTTAAAAGAATGCCTGAAATGCTTGCAAATTTTTCGGCAGTTCTCCAATACACTGTACGCTGCACTGCGTTTATTACCCAAGAATTTTTGGACAACCAGGTTTATACAGTGCGCCAAACACGGCACTCTGAAATAGTAACCGTCCCTCATGGCTTTAACTATATTGGAGCCATTGTCCGTGGAAACATAACCAACCTTGCGTTTTAGTGGGGACAGACAGTTAAGGACCTTTGTGTTAAAGACATCCAAAATGTTTTCTGCTGTGTGACGTTTCTCCAAACCAAACATGGCTAGTGTTGCATGTTTCCGAGCACCTTTAAAAACAATGTTAGTGTCAACACCTGAGTTTAGCTTTGCTTTAGCCCCTGAAAAAGAGACCCAGTGTGCAGTGATGCACATGTAATCAGCGCCTGCGCCACTGGTCCACATGTCTGTTGTCAGATGTATAGTGTGAACAGCACTCTTCTGCAAAGCTGCCCCAATCACCTTCAGAACATCTTCATGTAGTGCTGGAACCGCAACTCGGGCAAAATAGAACCGGCTAGGAACCTTCCATTTAGGGCAGAGCGCTGTCACTAATTCTAGAAAACCAACCCCTTCTACAAAAGAAAAAGGGAGAAGGTCCAGAGCTAGCATTTTAGCCAGCTTAGTGTTATACAGACGGGTCATTGGGTAGTTGCGTTCATATTGCGCTTCTGTAAACAACATCTTTTTAATGTTGCCCTGGACCAATGATTTACGGGATGATGATGATCTCTTCGACCCAGTTACGCTCGCTGATGAACTTTTCCGCATTGATGTCTCACTCTCTCCCACACTCTTAGTGTGGCTCCCATGGGGTGTGCTGCTGACATGGGAACTGGGTATAAGTGAAGTGTTTGAATCGTCTTCTTCTACCTCCTCGTCATCAGCAGATGACAAATCAACGTTTTCATTACGTGCAATTCCGGCTTTCTTGACCGCCTCTAGGTGCGGAAACCATTCGACAGCGTGCCTTCTCTCAAGATGACCTCTCTGGCCTCCGGTACCATAGTTAGAACCAAGCTTACCACGACTAAATCGAAGCTTACAAAGGCTACAAATGGCTACGTTTTCCTTTTTTGGGCAAACACTAAAGAAGTCCCAAACTGGAGACTTGAAATGTCTTCGGGGGCCGGAGGAGGCGGCGATACTGGTGGTGGTGGTCCTGCTGCTAATGACAGATGAAGTGGAGGATGTGGATTGCCGAACTTCAGTACGTTTTGCACTTTCACCACCACGAATTGAGGTCGAGGACGAGGTGGGTACCTTCTTGCGAAGAAATATGGAAGCGGTAGGTTTTGGTGTACTACTTAACTCCAAATCTAATGATTCCATTTCCATTGCCTCCTCGCCGACATCATCATCACGCTCAGCAGCTTCTCGGGATAGGGTCAAAATGTCTCTTTGCTGCATGCCCGGTGGGGCTGCAGTGACCTTTGTGATGACTGGCTCGTCGTCATCGTGAGAGGCTTCATCACCAGCAGTATCTGTCACTTCTTGTTGAGCCTCATCACACTCCATAGGTTTGAGTTTTTGGACGACCTTCCTTTTACGCTTAGGTGCCGGTGTCAGATCATGGTGTGCCTCTGCCTCACTGTCAGACCGCAGTTGTGGTTCCCAAGACAGATCACTTGCACCAGAACGAGGTGGGCTTGAAGAAGATGTAGACACCCCCCTTGATCTTTTCCTTGCTAGGGATGTGGAAGACAATGAATGATCATCAGGAGGAGTGGCTTCCAATGATACCTCAGCTTCAATGTCGATTTCCAAATGTGCCCCTACTTCGGGAGGAACAACTATTGTGGGCACTTGTGAACCTCCATGCACCTTTGCTTGCGCATCTCCTTTTGCTGCCTCTCCTTCCACATGTACTTGGGCGTGTACTTGCACATGGTGTTGTTGTTGTGGCTGTGGTTGTTCAACACTTGTCAGATGAGTTACAACAACCTGTGTTGATTCAGGGACATTGCTGCTACTTTCTTGCGATGAGCCAACATCACTGGTCGATGGTGATTGGAGAAGTACACTGACTGCCTCTGAAGCACTCAAGGGCTTTGACTTAAGTTGGCGTGGTGGTGGAGGCACTGAACCCAATGGAGCAGGGGTGCTGCTCTCAGGTTGGTCCCCAGCAGATCCTGCTGCTGCAGGCGTACTTTTTTTTTTGCTCCCAAAAAAAGTGGCGGGTGGCACACCAGCCTCCTTGGTAACTTGCTTCTTCTGCTCCTTACTAGCAACTTTCTTGCTAGAGGAGCTACGGAGAACTTTCTTTGGGGGCGGGGCCATCTTCTTCAGAGCAGGTCAGACAGCAGGCCGCAGTTGCACGAATTGTAGAGTTGTCTGAGGCCAGACGTGACGTCGCGTGACGTTATGCTGCACACACACACCGCTGCAGGACTTCTTCCTGGCACTGGTGGTTCTCTTGAGTCTTGTGCACCTAAAAAAAATGGAAGACAGAGGAACATCAGTTCAGTTATAGAGCACAAAAAAATCGAAAAACACTGCAAAATCAGCACAATCCCAATCCATCCATGCCCTCCATAATGTTTAAATTCAAGACAACCCACAGAAAGACTAGGCCCATGCAAGACTCACTACCCCTGGGCATAAATAAAGGTTGAAAAGTAGGCAAAATGGTTGGAGGCCTAACAACAAAGCCTGCATTCAAAATGGCCACTTGCCTGCCAGCACATGGCCAGTGCCTGTAGCTGCACTCAAAATGGCCACCAGCCACATGGCATGTCCCTCCCCATGAACACACCCAAAAATCGAAAAACACTGCAAAATCAGCACAATCCCATTCAATCCATGGCCTCCATGATGTTTAAATTCAAGACAACCCACAGAAATACTAGGCCCATGCAAGACTCACTACCCCTGGGCATAAATAAAGGTTGAAAAGTAGGCAAAATGGTTGGAGGCCTAACAACAAAGCCTGCATTCAAAATGGCCACTTGCCTGCCAGCACATGGCCAGTGCCTGTAGCTGCACTCAAAATGGCCACCAGCCACATGGCATGTCCCTCCCCATGAACACCCCCAAAAATCGAAAAACACTGCAAAATCAGCACAATCCCATTCCATCGATGGCCTCCATGATGTTTAAATTCAAGACAGCCCACAGAAAGACTAGGCCCATGCTAGACTCAAATACCCCTGGTGAAAAGGCCACAAGTACAGGCCCAAAAATCGAAAAACACTGCAAAATCAGCACAATCCTATTCCATCCATGGCCTCCATGATGTTTAAATTCAAGACAGCCCACAGAAAGACTAGGCCCATGCTAGACTCAAATACCCCTGGTGAAAAGGCCACAAGTACAGGCCCAAAAATCGAAAAACACTGCAAAATCAGCACAATCCCATTCAATCCATGGCCTCCATGATGTTTAAATTCAAGACAACCCACAGAAATACTAGGCCCATGCAAGACTCACTACCCCTGGGCATAAATAAAGGTTGAAAAGTAGGCAAAATGGTTGGAGGCCTAACAACAAAGCCTGCATTCAAAATGGCCACTTGCCTGCCAGCACATGGCCAGTGCCTGTAGCTGCACTCAAAATGGCCACCAGCCACATGGCATGTCCCTCCCCATGAACACCCCCAAAAATCGAAAAACACTGCAAAATCAGCACAATCCCATTCAATCCATGGCCTCCATGATGTTTAAATTCAAGACAACCCACAGAAAGACTAGGCCCATGCTAGACTCAAATACCCCTGGTGAAAAGGCCACAAGTACAGGCCCAAAAATCGAAAAACACTGCAAAATCAGCACAATCCTATTCCATCCATGGCCTCCATGATGTTTAAATTCAAGACAGCCCACAGAAAGACTAGGCCCATGCTAGACTCAAATACCCCTGGTGAAAAGGCCACAAGTACAGGCCCAAAAATCGAAAAACACTGCAAAATCAGCACAATCCTATTCCATCCATGGCCTCCGTGATGTTTAAATTCAAGACAGCCCACAGAAAGACTAGGCCCATGCTAGACTCAAATACCCCTGGTGAAAAGGCCACAAGTACAGGCCCAAAAATCGAAAAACACTGCAAAATCAGCACAATCCTATTCCATCCATGGCCTCCATGATGTTTAAATTCAAGACAGCCCACAGAAAGACTAGGCCCATGCTAGACTCAAATACCCCTGGTGAAAAGGCCACAAGTACAGGCCCAAAAATCGAAAAACACTGCAAAATCAGCACAATCCCATTCAATCCATGGCCTCCATGATGTTTAAATTCAAGACAACCCACAGAAATACTAGGCCCATGCAAGACTCACTACCCCTGGGCATAAATAAAGGTTGAAAAGTAGGCAAAATGGTTGGAGGCCTAACAACAAAGCCTGCATTCAAAATGGCCACTTGCCTGCCAGCACATGGCCAGTGCCTGTAGCTGCACTCAAAATGGCCACCAGCCACATGGCATGTCCCTCCCCATGAACACCCCCAAAAATCGAAAAACACTGCAAAATCAGCACAATCCCATTCCATCCATGGCCTCCATGATGTTTAAATTCAAGACAGCCCACAGAAAGACTAGGCCCATGCTAGACTCAAATACCCCTGGTGAAAAGGCCACAAGTACAGGCCCAAAAATCGAAAAACACTGCAAAATCAGCACAATCCCATTCCATCCATGGCCTCCATGATGTTTAAATTCAAGACAGCCCACAGAAAGACTAGGCCCATGCACCACTCACTACCCCTGGTCAAGGCCCCAACAACAGGTCAAAAATCGAAAAACACAGAAAAATCAGCACAATCCCAATTCATCTATGGCCTCCATGATGTTTAAGTTCAAGACAACCCACAGAAAGAATCAGTCCACCCACCACTGAGTACCCCTGGGCAAAAGGCCCCAAAACAGCCCAAAAATCGAAAATCCCAAAATTTTAGTTGCAGCAACTGTAATGCCCCAAACAAACTTACTTGTAAAATTTCTAATCCAACAGTGATCCAAACAAAGTCAAAAAGGCCTCAAATCCAAAGATCCAGCAGCATCCACAAAAAGTAATCCTTCCAGGTCCACATCCAAATGAAAAGTGACCAGGAGATGGACAAAGCACTGGGAGGAGCCTGCTGAACAGGAACAGGAAGTTGAAGACTATGGGGCACTTCCTTCCTCCCACCCCCCTGCCCCCTCCCCAAAATGGACTCCTCGCTAAAAAAGTGCAGGCAAATGTCAAACTAAGGAGTTATTCACATAAAAATCATCATTTCTAGAAGGTTTATGCTGCTTGCTGGTGGATTTCTTGTGCAGAATTGCAAATTTATATTTTCGCTCGCCGCATCTCAAATCTCGCAATTGCGAAGTACCGCGAGACGTGATCTCGCCGTACTCGCGTTGACAAACTATCGCTGGCAAGCCGCGATGACGTAATCGCGCTCGCCAATTCCCGCGGGATCACACAGCAAGATCCAAAATGGCGCAGCACTCGCAAACTATCGAAAAAAACAACTCGGCAAACGATGATAAACGCCGCGCGCCGCAAAAATTGTATCACCAACGCCGCGCGCCGCCAAAAAAATCCGCTCTGTGCGAATTTGCGGATTTTGCGGGAAATCCGCAAATCTCGCGGATTGCGGATTTCCCGAAAATCCGCAAAATCCGCGAGCGGAACGGATTTTCCGCCCACAGTAGCGTGAGGGGGAGGGCTGGACAGCGAATGGGATGAAGTGATTGTATACATTATTGTTGAGGTTATTGGCAGGATATTTGATGGAGTATTGATGAAGTCATGTTTGAGATTGTTGATGGGGTCATTGTTGAGGTTATTGATGAAGCATTGAAGGGGTAATGATGAGGTCATTGTGGAAATGAATGAGGGGTTACTGTAGAGGCTCTAGATGGGTCATTTTTGGGGGTTATTGAACAGATCATTGTAAAGGTCCTTGATGGGGATATTAACCAGGGTTTCATGGGTTAATTGTGGTGGTTATTGATTGTGTTATCTATAGGATTTTTTGATGGGTTATTCAAATAGTTCCTACACCCTCTGTCTATCACAACATCTACATCTGCTTAAATAATATGAAATAGTTGCACTGATAGTCACAACACAGGCACATTTAATTGATTCATTGAAAGCAACAGAGTTGATTAGTCAAAGCATCACACGGTAGAAACTCACGGACATAACCAAAGTCTGTATTTTTTTTATTAAATATAGAAAAATGGGAATTTGTGAATGAAATGATAGAAGGGAGATAAAAGATAAAGGGGTCACTCCAAAAATTTAGATAATTCGGTGTTCTCATCATCAAGTAAATGTAAACTCCATTGTCCAAAAACAAACCAATGTTCCATTTCATAAGCCATGTTTACATCCTTCTATCATTCACTTTGAGTGCGAAATTATTTGTCCGGATTTTCGCGGAAGACCTACCGTAGCGTAGTAAAATATGATCACTCTTATATGTTCTTACAAGGATGACGCTTTGTTTCTGATTTACTGACTCTTGCAGTCGAGCGCTCATCTTCTTAAGTATGTAAGTGCGTGTGTGATCTAGCATTGAACATGCAGCCAACATGTGACTTCTTTCTGCTCGCTTCGATATATCGGACACACCTTCATTGGATTCTGCCTTTCTGAGAGTTTACAAGTCAAATAAGCATCAAAGACAGAACGATGGACCGGAGCTGCTGGACGAGCAGGGGTTGCAAGGCTTAAACAATGTAATATTAAGTTTAACTTCGTTAATTGACTGTGATAGCCACAGAGACCATTTATCCGTCCATCGGGGCGGGCCAGCGGATTTGGGTTGTTCAAGAAAAAGGAATAAAGGTTTGATGAGGAAGGAGAAATAGAGCTAAAATGTTAATTAAAAATATATATATTGTCTTAATGGTGATGCAAGCATGGACTCGTCACCAAAAAGTCTAATTTCTGAAAATGTAAAAATGCATGCTTATTGTTGGACCTAGGGAACACCCAAGTCACATAGGGTAGCTTGGCACTAAGTGGGAAGGCCTACTCCATGGAACATGTGCAAAGTTTGCGTCACCCTTCAGTAACCCAATGTCCCTCCACTAGAAAAGAAAGGCACCACACCTTCTTTAGTAAAATACGGGCTGTTTTATAAAAATTCTTTTGTCAGATTTTCTCTTTCTTCTGTAGTTCAACAATTAATTACACTGTACATCTTGACGTTTTCCCCAAACATATCCAGTAAAATTACGAGCCCTCAATTCAGCAACCTCTTAGCCTTTTAACTTCCCACAATGATTTTACATTAGGATACACTGTTTTAGTACTCCGAACTAGTACCCCCTCTCACAATGGACGGCACTTACAAGTGAAGGTTTTCTTGTACCAGGTTTCCAAGCACCAAAGATTTAGCATCTATTTTGAAATTCCCCTATTAGGCGAACTCTGGATATTAAATGAGACACAGATTAGACGACATTTCATTGGCAGCTTGAACCAGAGCAACAGTACATCAGTGAGATTGAAGCACTCCCCTCCCCTCACCTCAACTACTGGAGCGCTAGATGAACTGTCTTATCTCTGGCAATGAAGTACAAGTGCATTACACAAGGGCTTTCCACAATCTGGACCACCAAGGCGTTCAATTCAATAGTACTCTGCTCAAGTTATAAACGCCCTCCACTGATTGTCTCTCCAGCTCAGCCCCGCAGCTCTAACTCAGTTCTGTCGGGCTCCGAACCATCCAGCCTGTTAAGCGGGGAATGCAGGCGTCTACCTTCGAACTCCCCCGCCTTCCCTCAGAACCTGCTTACTTGTTCGCGGCAGCGCTCTTCTTTCCACTTTCCCCCGGCCTCACCAGGACTCAACTAGCAAATCTCACCGCCAGCTTCGGGAGGTCCGGGTGGAGCTGCTGGAATCGCGTCACGCCGTCTCCTCACTCGAGTGACCTCCGTCACCAGGCGCACACCGGGCCTGCGCAGGGGAGCAGCGTCTGAGGCGCAGGCCCAGCCTCCTCCTCTCGCCGGCTGCGATGTTCTCGGCAGGTTCCGCCCACAAGCAGTCAAGGCTCCGAGGCCACTCCGCCCCCTGACACTTTCAGACTCCACACAGTGAGCCTGCGCAGGGGAACAGCGTTTTCCTCGATCCGGCTCTTTGACCAAACGTTCGCCCCGTAGTGCGAACATGGAACGGGTGTACTGCCAAAACCAGGTCCACGACCAGGTCACCTCTTCCTCACCCAGCAGCAGTGCCCTCCTTCCCAGGAGCGTGACAAGGAGAGGATGGGGCCCACGTCTTCTACCACACGAATATAACCGGTGGGGGCCAACTGCGGGCAGTGTCCAGTACAGACCCAGGTAAATAACCTTGTGGTCAACCTGGGCACGAAAGAAGGCGCTGTCACGCTCGTGGTGCTATACCGCCCCCGTACCCTATGCCTCTATTTCCCCCCTCTTTTGTCGAACAAATAGCCAACCTCACCACCTCCTCCCCCCGTGTAGCCATTTTTGGGGACTTCAACTACTGGTATTCACATCAGGACGCTGGCCCTCAGGCCACTGAGCTCTTCGAGGCCCTCTCGTCCCTTACCCTAAAACAACACATTGACGCCCCCACACACACCGGAGGCCATATCCTCGACCACATCTGGACCCATGGGGTCACGCTTTCCCATCCGGTGATCACCCCCTGCATCTGGTCCGACCATTTCCTGGTAGACGCCACCCTCACTATTACTGGCCATATCAGAGCCCCTCCATCTGAGGGTGGCATGGCACGAAAATGGAGGGCTGTAGACACGCAGGTCCTTCTTGACCTCCTCTCGAAATCCCGCCCTTCCCTCTCGTCTGACCTCAGCACTGACAAGCTAGCTCATGACATCTCTCACTGGCTTGTCTCGGCCAGCGACATCTTAGCCCCCCTCACCAAATTCCCTCGGTCACGGCACAATCACTCCCATAAGTGGTATAACCCCGATCTTAAAAAGCAACATCTTGAACTTCGCCAACTGGAGCGTAGGTGGAGAAGGGACTACCACACCTCTAGCAGGGAGTCTTACTTGGCTGCGCGCAACAAGTATAAGAAAGCCATCATTGCGGTCAAATCTACATATATCGCGGAAAGAATCCTCTCTGCACCCATTCAATCCAAACAAATTTTCAAAGTGATTGGGGAACTCACTACTGACACCAGGACTCTCCCTACCCAGGCCCCCACCCAGGAATCTTGCAATGCCCTTAGCTCCTTTTTTGTTGAAAAAATTGTTATGATTAAGGACTCTATCACCACCCCCTCTCCTGACGCTGTTTCCACCCCGGTCCCCCATAACTCTTCCTCACTTCTACACTTCCCTACTCTTGACTCGACCGCCCTAGCAAAACTAGCTACCCGGGTCAAGTCTGGTTCCCCGGATGACTGTTGCCCCCCGTCTATACTGCGAGACATCTGTCTCTCTCTTCCCGAAAGCATTCTTCCATTGCTGAACTCATCTCTTTCCTCGGGCATGGTGCCTGGCTCTTTTAAGGAGGCCGTTCTAGTTCCTCTCCTGAAGAAGCCAGGGGCCGACCCATCGGTCCCTGCCAATTACCGACCTATTTCCCTCCTTCCCTATTTCTCCAAAATCCTGGAAGCCCATGTTACGGCTAGCCTCTCACAGTTTGTCGAAAATTCGAACTTCCTGGAACCCAACCAAGCCGGTTTCCGACCCGGCCATTCCACGGAGGCAGTCATCCTAGCCGTGCTCGACACTCTGAGAGACAATGCTGACAAGGGCATCCCCCAGGCCCTGGTCTTGTTAGATCTGTCGGCCGCATTCGACACGGTGGATCATGACATCCTTATCCGCCGTGTCGAGCAGGCCGGCCTCCAGGGCCCGGCGCTGGCTTGGATCCACTCCTTTCTATCTGATAGGTCTCAGACGGTCAGTCTGGGGACCTTTCGTGGACCCAAAGTCTCCTCCACTTGCGGTGTCCCCCAGGGTTCTTCTCTGTCCCCTCTCCTTTTCAATCTCTATCTTCGCCCCCTTCTTCTTTCTCTGAGGCAGTGGGACGTCACTGTCTTTAACTACGCTGACGACCTACAACTCATCTTTCCTCTCTCCACCCCTTCTGCTGTCTCTAATTTCCACTCTGTTATGTCCCATATTCTTTTCTGGATGAGCCAAAATCAGCTTAAGCTGAATCCCGGAAAGACAGAGCTCCTTCTTCCCGGCAGGAGCTCCATCCATTGGGGTCCACACTTCTGGCCTTCTGGACTTGGTCCTCCCCCTGTCCCTGTGACATCTGTGAAGAGCTTGGGTGTCATTATTGACTCCGAACTCTCCCTCAAGGCCCAGGTGGGGGCAGTGGTTTCGTCCTGCATGTTTCAGATCCGCAGGATCAGGAAGGTTGCTTACCTCCTGTCCCCCGCTGTCCTACTCCAAGTCACTCTGGCCTTAGTCTTGTCCCGTTTGGACTTTTCCAATTCTCTTTATCATGGCCTGCCAAAAACCCTGCTTCACAGGCTACAGGTCGTGCAGAACCAAGCGGCGCGTCTTGTATTTAGGACCCCCAAATGGCAGTCGGCCAAGCCCCTCCTTGCTAAACTGCATTGGCTCCCTATCAATCTCAGGGCAGCCTTCAAGATCGGCTGCCTAGTATTCAAGTCCCTTACTGGTCCTTCACCTAGCTTTCTGAAATCTCTTATCACTCCCTACTGCCCCCCCCCGCACTCTCAGATCTTCCCATCTTCACCTCCTGGTTATCCCACCCTTCAAGCTTACAAGGATGGGAGGCCGAAGCTTCTCATATCTTGCCCCTACATTCTGGAATTCTCTTCCTTTTTCTCTCAAATCTGTCACATCACTTATCCTTTTCCGTAAGTCCCTTAAAACCTGGCTCTTCCCCCAATCTGGATAAACTCTAATCTGCCCCTTTCAGTATCCCAATCAGCGCCAGGAAACCTACGGTGATAGTGCGCTTTACAAAAACCTCCTAACATAACATAACATAACAAAGTTTGGGCAGCTTATTTCTCCCAGTCCAGACCTTGTTTCTCACAAAGCTCAGGGGACCGGTAATTACTCCCACGCCAGATATAGTGGTCAGGAAGTCCCAATTCAGCAGGGCCAGATCTATGGGAAAGGGGCAGTGACAGCAATAAGGTAGCAACCCTCTGACAGGAAGTCAACCCTCTGAGCTTCCTAACCCTCTAAACCCACAGCCTGCACTCCGACTGGTTCAGTGGCTACACAAAATGGCCGTCCAGGTTCTGCTCTTATATACCCCTAGCCTCAAGTGTCCAGAACAGGCCAGAAGGTTCTAGAGTCTCCCTGTGTTATCCTATGGGCCCTTGCTCCTGAGGTGCCAGTTATGGCAGTTGCTGACCACCATTTTAGGTACCTCCTAGTTTTCAGTCAGGAAAAACACCTAGGCCCCAGGATAAAGGACCATGATGAGGGCAAAGAACACCTAACCCCTGGGACAACACCGCAAAAATTCAGTGGACATAAAAATTAAGGGTTTTGAGGGGCAAAAGGGGGATAAAAATAAATAATAAATAGGAGGGACAACCCAAAGGGCAGACAGGTCTAACACGCGTCCCCCCCAGCTGAAAGTGGGGAGAACTACCCAACCCCTTGGGAGTCCTCATCACTAAGGCAGAAATACCTAGAGAGACCGTCTGCATTGGCATGGTCCACTCCAGGCCGATGTTCCACCCTGAAGTCCATTCCCTGTAGGGCGATAGACCATCTCAACAACTTGGGATTTTCTCCCTTCATTTGCATAAGCCAATGAAGGGGTCGGTGGTCAGTCTGAACCAGGAAGTGCGAGCCAAACAGGTATGGCCGCAGCTTCTTCAGAGCCCATACCACTGCAAAAGCTTCCCGCTCAATTGCACTCCACTTCTGTTCCCGGGGAGGCAGTCTCCTGGACAGGAAGACTACTGGCTGATCCAGACCCTCTTCATTGAGTTGCGATAACACTGCCCCAATGCCATGCTCTGATGCGTCTGTCTGGACAATGAACTCCTTGGAGAAGTCTGGGGCCCTCAGGACCGGTGCTGCACACATTGCCTGTTTCAACTTTTCAAAGGCTTGCTGACAAGCCTCTGTCCAGACTACCCGTCGAGGTTGTTTCTTGGATGTGAGCTCTGTGAGGGGCGCTACAATAGTGCCATACCTCTTCACAAAGCGACGGTAGTAGCCTGTGAGGCCCAGGAAGGCTCGGACCTCAGCCTGGGTCTTGGGGGGTTCCCAGGCCATGATGGCCTCAATCTTTGCCTGGAGGGGCTGCACTGTGCCCCTACCCACCAAGTGGCCTAGGTACACAACCGACCCCTGCCCAATCTGACATTTGCTGGCCTTGATTGTCAAGCCAGCTTGTTTCAGGGCCTGGAGAACTGCTTGCAAGTGATGCAAATGGTCCTCCCAACTGCTGCTGAAGACGGCAATGTCATCCAGGTAAGCAGCGGAGTAAACCCCCATTCCGGAGAGGACCTGGTTCACCAGCCGCTGAAAAGTGGCAGGGGCGTTCTTGAGCCCAAAGGGCACCACGCAGAACTGGAAGTGTCCCTCAGGCGTGGAGAAAGCTGACCTTTCTTTTGCTCCTTCTGTAAGGGAGATCTGCCAGTACCCTGAAGTGAGGTCAAAGGTACTCAGATATTGGGCAGCTCCCAGCCGGTCAATCAATTCATCCGCCCTAGGGATCGGATGAGCATCAGTCTTGGTCACTGAGTTCAGTCCCCGGTAATCCACACAGAACCTCAGTTCTGGAGTGGTGCCTGGTGGAGCTGCTTTTGGCACTAGAACCACCGGACTGGACCAGGGGCTACTGGAAGGTTCAATAACTCCTAGCTCCAGCATCTTGGTAACCTCACCGTGGATGCTGGCCTTCACCTTGTCTGACAGCCGGTAGGTCTTCGACTTCACTGGTGGGCTGTCTCCTGTGTCCACATCATGGGTACACAGGTGGGTCCTTCCTGGGACAAGGGAGAACAACGAAGAGTACTGCTCCAATATCTGGCGGCAGTCCTCCCGCTGTTCAGGAGTTAGGGATGGGGAGAGAATCACTCCCTCCACCGACCCATCCTTTTCCTGAGACGAAAACAAATCCAGGAGAGGCTCGCTTTCCGCTTCCTCTCCTCCATCAGTCACCATCATCAAGATGACCTCGGGCCGCTCATGGTGGGGTTTGAGGCGATTAGCATGCACCACCCGTAGGGGCTGTCGAGGGGTCTTAAGGTCCACCAGGTATGTGGCCTTACCCTTCTTCTCTAACACCTCAAAGGGGCCTGTCCAGCGATCCTGGAGTGCACTTAGCTCTCCAGGCTCCATGACCCACACTTTCTGGCCAGGCTCCAACTCCACCGGGTGAGCATTGTGGTCATACCACTCCTTCATTACTGCCTGGCTGGCCTCCAAGTTGTCAGAAGCTTGCTTCCACAACTTTGCCATTTGGCTCCGGAAGGCCAGCATGTAGCTCACCACATCCTGGGGAGGCTTTCTGGGAGACTTTTCCCATCCATCCTTCACCAGGCTGAGAGGTCCACGTACAGGGTGCCCATACAGAAGCTCAAAGGGGCAGAAGCCCACTCCCTTATGCAGCACTTCCCTGTAGGAGAATAACAGACATGGTAGGAGGACGTCCCATTTCCTCCGCAGGCTCTCAGGCAGACTTCTGATCATGCCTTTCAAGGTCTTGTTGAACTTCTCTACAAGTCCATTGGACTGGGGGTGGTATGGAGTGGTGAACCGGTAGGTCACTCCACACTCCTTCCACATTGCCCGCATATATGCTGACATGAAGTTGGTCTCCCTGTCAGACACAACTTCTTTGGGGAAACCCACTCAGGTAGAGATCCCCATCAGGGCCCTAGCCACAACAGGTGCAGAGATAGTCCTCAGAGGAATTGCCTCTGGGTACCGCGTGGCGTGATCCACCAGAACCAGGATAAACCTGTGACCAGCTGTAGTTGGTGGATCCAATGGCCCCACAATGTCGATGCCCACCCTTTCAAAGGGGGTGCTAACGACAGGTAGTGGTTCCAGGGGAGCTTTCAGCTTCACCCCTGTCTTCCCACTGGCTTGACAGGATACACACGTCCGACAGTATGTGTCGGATGCCACTTTCATCTGAGGCCAGTAAAAGTGGGGGACAAGCCGGGCAAAGGTCTTGTCCTGGCCTAAGTGTCCTGCCAAGGGTATTTCATGAGCCAATTCTAACAGAAAGGCTCGGTATCAGTGAGGGACTACCAAGGCCCTAGATGAACCGGGTAAAGGTATCTTGGGTTCACTGTAGAGGAGTCCGTCCTCCCAGTAAATGTGGTAGTGCCCGGCAACGTTCCCTGCTGCCTGGGCTTCGGCCTGTCGCCTCAGTCCCTCAAGGGTAGGGCACTCCTTCTGGCCCTTACAGAACTCCTCCCTGGTAGGCCCTACCTCCACATGCCACTCAGTAGGGATGGGTAGGTCCTCCAGGGAGACTACTTCCCCCTCCACGGACTCCTGGCTCACCACCACAGGTGGCCGATCTGTCACATGGGGCGTGCAAGCCGAAGCAGGCTTCTCCTGTCTTCGGGTCTGTCCCTTTTTGGCAGCGGGTTGGGCCATTGTTCCAGGCTCCAACCCAGGCGAACTCCCTCTCTGGGCAGTCGCAGACCTTGTGCTAGCACAGGCCCAGTCAGGTGTACCCAGCATCGCAGAGTGCGTCCGGTATTCCACCTCTCTCCAAGCATTGTGCTCCATGTCATTCCCCAGCAGACAATCGACTGGCACAGCAGGGCTTATGGCAACTCGAAGTGAACCTGCAACCCCTTCCCACTCAAATGGAACCTCGGCCACAGGGTAGTGGCCTAATCTGCCGTCAGCCATCGTGGCGGGGTGGAGTACATGTGGAATCACCTGCTCTGGAGACACCAGTTGACTCCTTACCATAGTCATACTGGCTCCTGTATCTTTCAGAACCTCCCCTCTCTGGCCATTGATGGTGATCCATTGCCCATACTTGGTAGTATTTGGTGGGGAACCTGGATCTTAGGAACCATCTCCCGGTCTCCCAGGGACACTACGGTGACACCCGCCCACTCACCCCCCTTATCTAAGGACAACTCCTCCCCGAGCACTACACTAGCTACTCCCGGGGCTTTTCCTCCGGAGGTAGCGGGTGGTCTCTTTGGGCACTTGACATCTCCCTTATAATGTCCAACACCACCACACTCAAAGCAGTGGACAACCCTTGGCTGCTGGCTTTGGCCAGGATGAGGGTTTCTGGGCGGGTTAGCCTTAGGGGTGAATCCTGTCCCCTTTCCCAGAAAACTGTTTTGGGGACCTTTTGAGAACTCCCTCTTTTTATCTCCCCCCCCTCCTTCTTCTGGGGGGCGCCCTGTCCGGCCCTTTGGGAATCCCCTCCAGTCCCCTTTGAGGACACCTGGGTACTTGCCCAGATGTCCGCCTCCTCTGCAAGCTTCCGGGGGTTAGTCAGCTTGCTGTCCACCAGGTGTTGACGCAGCTCGGGAAAACATTTCTCGAGTAGGTGCTCTTTGAGAAAAAGGTCATATAACCCCTCATAGTCCTTCACCTCGCTGCCCTGTATCCAGCCCTCCAACGCCTTCCTTGCATAGTCCAGGAAATCTACCCAGTTTTGGGTGCTTAATTTGTGACTCCCCCTGAACTTTTGCAGATACTTCTCTGGGGTCAGCCCAAACTTTTTAATTAGCGTCACTTTCATGGTGGGGTAGTGGGTCTGCTCTTCCTGTTCCAGGGCCAATAATGTGTCCCGACCAGTAGGAGGCATATACTTTCCTGGATCCCATGGGCTCTTAAGGAGACCTCTTAGGCAGCCAACCACTTGGCGATGTCATCCCCTTGGCTGTAGCTGACAACTATGTCTTTAGGTAGGTAGGGTCTGGATTCCCTGGTCAGTTCTTTTGTTTCGCTGCCACCATTTGGAGAAGTGGAGGGTCCTAACTGTAGGGCCTTGAGTTCTAGCTCTCTCAATTTTAACTCATGAGCCATCCTCTGTTCCTCCCTCTCCTGTTCCAACCTGGTTAACTCCCACTTCAGCTGCCTTTTTTCCCTCCTGTCCATTAGTTCTGCTTCGGTCAAGCTTCTTCCGGAGACACTGCTGCCCCCCCTTGAGAAGGTCATAGGTCCTGGAAGTAGGTTTCCCATCTCAGGATGGAACAATCCCTCTACCCCTATGACTGTGTCCCGGTCCGTCCCCTCTTCCTCCTCCTTCCCTTCTCCATGTGCTGCCACCCAAGCCCTCAAACTGGTCTGGAGTTCCCCCTTCTTGGCACCACGCTTAAAAAACACTCCCATCTTTTGGCAAAAGTCTCTAAGCTGGGCTGCAGAATAAGTTTCCAGTTCCTCCAGAGCAAATTCCATTTTGCTGATGAGAAATGGAGGGACAACCACACGGAAAGAATGGATTCAAAAGGGGCAATTTGAAGCTACCTCCACCCACCACCAGGAGTAAATTTAGAAAAAGCAAAAGTAGTAATTGGGAAGTCCGCCAGGAGAAAACTCCAGGTGTAAGCCTGTGGAGTACACTTAGTTACTGCAGAGTAGTCGCAACCACAGTCCGGATCCCACCGCTCTAGACACCAATTATGTTGGACCTAGGGAACACCCAAGTCACATAGGGTAGCTTGGCACTAAGTGGGAAGGCCTACTCCATGGAACATGTGCAAAGTTTGCGTCACCCTTCAGTAACCCAATGTCCCTCCACTAGAAAAGAAAGGCACCACACCTTCTTTAGTAAAATACGGGCTGTTTTATAAAAATTCTTTTGTCAGATTTTCTCTTTCTTCTGTAGTTCAACAATTAATTACACTGTACATCTTGACGTTTTCCCCAAACATATCCAGTAAAATTACGAGCCCTCAATTCAGCAACCTCTTAGCCTTTTAACTTCCCACAATGATTTTACATTAGGATACACTGTTTTAGTACTCCGAACTAGTACCCCCTCTCACAATGGACGGCACTTACAAGTGAAGGTTTTCTTGTACCAGGTTTCCAAGCACCAAAGATTTAGCATCTATTTTGAAATTCCCCTATTAGGCGAACTCTGGATATTAAATGAGACACAGATTAGACGACATTTCATTGGCAGCTTGAACCAGAGCAACAGTACATCAGTGAGATTGAAGCACTCCCCTCCCCTCACCTCAACTACTGGAGCGCTAGATGAACTGTCTTATCTCTGGCAATGAAGTACAAGTGCATTACACAAGGGCTTTCCACAATCTGGACCACCAAGGCGTTCAATTCAATAGTACTCTGCTCAAGTTATAAACGCCCTCCACTGATTGTCTCTCCAGCTCAGCCCCGCAGCTCTAACTCAGTTCTGTCGGGCTCCGAACCATCCAGCCTGTTAAGCGGGGAATGCAGGCGTCTACCTTCGAACTCCCCCGCCTT
Organism: Lissotriton vulgaris; assembly: GCF_964263255.1. Lineage (NCBI taxonomy): Eukaryota > Metazoa > Chordata > Amphibia > Caudata > Salamandridae > Lissotriton > Lissotriton vulgaris. The sequence continues at coordinate 2,003,690,474 of NC_141693.1, read as the reverse complement.
CCCTCAGAACCTGCTTACTTGTTCGCGGCAGCGCTATTCTTTCCCCTTTCCCCCGGCCTCACCAGGACTCAACTAGCAAATCTCACCGCCAGCTTCGGGAGGTCCGGGTGGAGCTGCTTGAATCGCGTCACGCCGTCTCCTCACTCGAGTGACCTCCGTCACCAGGCGCACACCGGGCCTGCGCAGGGGAGCAGCGTCTGAGGCGCAGGCCCAGCCTCCTCCTCTCGCCGGCTGCGATGTTCTCGGCAGGTTCCGCCCACAAGCAGTCAAGGCTCCGAGGCCACTCCGCCCCCTGACACTTTCAGACTCCACACAGTGAGCCTGCGCAGGGGAACAGCGTTTTCCTCGATCCGGCTCTTTGACCAAACGTTCGCCCCGTAGTGCGAACATGGAACGGGTGTACTGCCAAAACCAGGTCCACGACCAGGTCACCTCTTCCTCACCCAGCAGCAGTGCCCTCCTTCCCAGGAGCGTGACAAGGAGAGGATGGGGCCCACGTCTTCTACCACACGAATATAACCGGTGGGGGCCAACTGCGGGCAGTGTCCAGTACAGACCCAGGTAAAGTTTGGGCAGCTTATTTCTCCCAGTCCAGACCTTGTTTCTCACAAAGCTCAGGGGACCGGTAATTACTCCCACGCCAGATATAGTGGTCAGGAAGTCCCAATTCAGCAGGGCCAGATCTATGGGAAAGGGGCAGTGACAGCAATAAGGTAGCAACCCTCTGACAGGAAGTCAACCCTCTGAGCTTCTTAACCCTCTAACCCCACAGCCTGCACTCCGACTGGTTCAGTGGCTACACAAAATGGCCGTCCAGGTTCTGCTCTTATATACCCCTATCGATTTACAAAAGGGGGTGGTGATGAACAGAGTGTCTGAATTGAGCAGACCACTCTTACCCAGTCCAAAGATCAGGGCTTGATCCATCACCGTTATTTATCTCACTGCCCCATCCCAGCTCAGAACCTGGCTATATGCAAATCAGTCTGTCCCTGGCCCAGTGCATCATGGGAACAGGGCAGACTAAACTACCAAGCCAATTCTTTACCAGAAAGGAGACAAGCTACCGGGGACCGGTTTCTGGCATTTCAGCCGTCTTCCGCCCGGCTTGCTTGAATCCTGATGGAGCAGTGAGAAAGGGACTCATGTCTGAGTATACCCTGCCACACCTATAGTGGCCAAAATCGATTTACAAAAGGGGGTGGTGATGAACAGAGTGTCTGAATTGAGCAGACCACTCTTACCCAGTCCAAAGATCAGGGCTTGATCCATCACCGTTATTTATCTCACTGCCCCATCCCAGCTCAGAACCTGGCTATATGCAAATCAGTCTGTCCCTGGCCCAGTGCATCATGGGAACAGGGCAGACTAAACTACCAAGCCAATTCTTTACCAGAAAGGAGACAAGCTACTGGGGACCGGTTTCTGGCATTTCAGCCGTCTTCGGCCCGGCTTGCTTGAATCCTGATGGAGCAGTGAGAAAGGGACTCATGTCTGAGTATACCCTGCCACACCTATAGTGGCCAAAATCGATTTACAAAAGGGGGTGGTGATGAACAGAGTGTCTGAATTGAGCAGACCACTCTTACCCAGTCCAAAGATCAGGGCTTGATCCATCACCGTTATTTATCTCACTGCCCCATCCCAGCTCAGAACCTGGCTATATGCAAATCAGTCTGTCCCTGGCCCAGTGCATCATGGGAACAGGGCAGACTAAACTACCAAGCCAATTCTTTACCAGAAAGGAGACAAGCTACCGGGGACCGGTTTCTGGCATTTCAGCCGTCTTCGGCCCGGCTTGCTTGAATCCTGATGGAGCAGTGAGAAAGGGACTCATGTCTGAGTATACCCTGCCACACCTATAGTGGCCAAAATCGATTTACAAAAGGGGGTGGTGATGAACAGAGTGTCTGAATTGAGCAGACCACTCTTACCCAGTCCAAAGATCAGGGCTTGATCCATCACCGTTATTTATCTCACTGCCCCATCCCAGCTCAGAACCTGGCTATATGCAAATCAGTCTGTCCCTGGCCCAGTGCATCATGGGAACAGGGCAGACTAAACTACCAAGCCAATTCTTTACCAGAAAGGAGACAAGCTACCGGCGGACCTGTTTCTGGCATTTCAGGATGTCAACCCTCTGAGCTTCCTAACCCTCTAAACCCACAGCCTGCACTCCGACTGGTTCAGTGGCTACACAAAATGGCCGTCCAGGTTCTGCTCTTATATACCCCTAGCCTCAAGTGTCCAGAACAGGCCAGAAGGTTCTAGAGTCTCCCTATGTTATCCTATGGGCCCTTGCTCCTGAGGTGCCAGTTATGGCAGTTGCTGACCACCATTTTAGGTACCTCCTAGTTTTCAGTCAGGAAAAACACCTAGGCCCCAGGACAAAGGACCATAATGAGGGCAAAGAACACCTAACCCCTGGGACAACAAAATTCAGTGGACATAAAAATTAAGAGTTTTGAGGGGCAAAAGGGGGATAAAAATAAATAATAAATAGGAAGGACAACCCAAAGGGCAGACAGGTCTAACACTTATGTAATCTGAATTCAGTTACAGCTGGCGAAATGATTTAAAAATCTATAGTGGAAAACTTCTATGTATCTAATAATTGCTGACTCTTGCCATTTACAAAACAAATCTACCCAGGCTCGGGGAAATATTAGTTGCACACATTGAGCCCACTAGGCCTAGAAGGCACCTCAGAACCCCGCCAGTGACACAGACGGAAGATCATAATATACTAAATGTGCAAAAAATGTGCTCCTACAAACTGAAGCGCCTGGAGGTGCTCGGTGCCTTCAAGGCGCGAGTGCAGAGATATTTCCGAGAGGTGGGGCGTGAGTATTGTCTGCCCAGCGCGTGATACTGACTCCTCATGCGTGACACCACTTCCTTGCAGGGGCGAAGACGGATTTGGAGCGTCAGAAGAGGCAGGCGGCTCTGCGGGGGAAGAAGGCAGAGATGCTGCAGCAGAAAGCGATTCCTGAAGCCATAAAAAAGGCCAAGCAGGCAGAGAGGATTCTGGGAAATGCCACCGCCGCCTCTGCCAAATCCAAGCAGATGACTCAGGAGGCGGAGGAGACCGGCAAGAAGAGTTCACAGGTGAGAGCCGCAGAGCACTGGCAGGTGGAGAGCATGGGTGTGGAGTATGTTGTGTTATGTTATTTTATGGTATGGTATGGCAGTAGCGGCTCCTGGTGGGAGTGCTGCCAGGCGGTGACGTGGGGCGGGGGAGGGGCAGGGTGGGCGGTAGGTGACAGCTGCTGTGAAGCTGAGCATTCTAACAGTGTCGCTACCCTGGTGCTTTCTTGAGGAGTGCCTGTGTATCAGTGTAGTGGCGAGCAACGAAATTCGTTTTATTGATTTAATTGTCACCTGCATTCATCTGTATTCCGGTATTTCTACCCTCCACCCTACCCCTCCCCGCCCCACATCACCGCCCGGCAGTTCGACCCCGTCTAAATGTGTTTACCCTCGACTTATGCCCTATGTCCCAGAGAGAACCTGTGCATCCATCTCATAGGGGACCTGTGCATCCGTCCAAGAGGGGACCTGTACATCTGTCCCAGAGGGGACCTGTGCATCCGTCCCAGAGGAGACCTGTGCATCCATCCTAGAGAGGACCTGTGTATCCGTCCCAGAGGGGACCTGTGCATCAGTCCTAGAGAGGACCTGTGCATCCGTCCTAGAGAGGACCTGTGCATCCGTCCTAGAGAGGACCTGTGCATCCGTCCTAGAGGAGACCTGTGCATCCGCCCCAGAGGGCACCTGTGCATCCATCCTAGAGAGGACCTGTGCATCCATCCTAGAGAGGACCTGTGCATCCATCCTAGAGAGGACCTGTGCATCTGTCCCAGAGGGGACCTGTGCATCCATCCTAGAGAGGACCTGTGCATCCGTCCTAGAGAGGACCTGTGCATCCGTCCCAGAGAGGACCTGTGCATCCGTCCCAGAGGGGACATGTGCATCCATCCTAGAGAGGACATGTGTATCCGTCCCAGAGGGGACCTGTGCATCCGTCCTAGAGAGGACCTGTGCATCCATCCTAGAGAGGACCTGTGCATCCGTCCTAGAGGGGACCTGTGTATCCGTCCCATAGGGGACCGGTGCATCTGTCCCAGAGGGGACCCGTGCATCCGTCTCAGAGGAGACCTGTGCATCCGTCCCAGAGGGGACATGTGCATCCGTTCCAGAGGGGACCGGTGCATCTGTCCCAGAGGGGACCCGTGCATCCGTCTCAGAGGGGACCTGTGCATCGGTCTCAGAGAGGACCTGTGCATCCATCCTAGAGAGGACCTGTGCATCCGTCCTAGAGGGGACCTGTGTATCCGTCCCATAGGGGACCGGTGCATCTGTCCCAGAGGGGACCCGTGCATCCGTCTCAGAGAGGACCTGTGCATCCGTCCCAGAGGGGGCATGTGCATCCGTTCCAGAGGGGACCGGTGCATCGGTCTCAGAGGGGACCGGTGCATCCGTCCCAGAGGAGACCCGTGCATCCGTCTCAGAGGGGACCTGTGCATCCGTCTCAGAGAGGACCTGTGCATCCATCCCAGAGAGGACCTGTGCATACGTCCCAGAGAGGACATGTGCATCCGTCCCAGAGGGGACCGGTGCATCCGTCCCAGAGTGGACATGTGCACCCGTCCCAACGGGGACCTGTGCATCCTTCCCCGCGAGGACCTGTGTATCCGTTCCAGAGGGGACCGGTGCATCTGTCCCAGAGGGGACCCGTGCATCCGTCTCAGAGGGGACCTGTGCATCGGTCTCAGAGAGGACCTGTGCATCCATCCTAGAGAGGACCTGTGCATCCGTCCTAGAGGGGACCTGTGTATCCGTCCCATAGGGGACCGGTGCATCTGTCCCAGAGGGGACCCGTGCATCCGTCTCAGAGAGGACCTGTGCATCCGTCCCAGAGGGGACATGTGCATCCGTTCCAGAGGGGACCGGTGCATCTGTCCCAGAGGGGACCCGTGCATCCGTCTCAGAGGGGACCTGTGCATCGGTCTCAGAGGGGACCGGTGCATCCGTCCCAGAGGAGACCCGTGCATCCTTCTCAGAGGGGACCTGTGCATCCGTCTCAGAGAGGACCTGTGCATCCATCCCAGAGAGGATCTGTGCATACGTCCCAGAGAGGACATGTGCATCCGTCCCAGAGGGGACCGGTGCATGTGCATCCTTCCCCGCGAGGACCTGTGTATCCATCCCAGAGGGGACCTGTGTATCTGTCCCAGAGGGGACCTGTGCATCCGTCGCAGAGTGGACCTGTGCATCCGTCCCAGGGAGGACAAGTGCATCCGTCCCAGAGAGGACCAGTGCATCCGTCCCAGAGGGGACCAGTGCATCCGTCCTAGAGGGGACCTCTGCATCCGTCCCAGAGGGGACCGGTGCATCTGTCCCAGAGGGGACCTGTGTATCCGTCCTAGAGAGGACCTGTGCATCCGTCCTAGAGAGGACCTGTGCATCCGCCCCAGAGGGGACCTGTGTATCCGTCCTAGACAGGACCTGTGCATCCATCCTAGAGAGAACATGTGCATCTGTCCCAGAGGGGACCTGTGCATCTGTCCGAAAGAGGACCTGTGCATCCGTCCTAGAAGGGCCTGTGCATCCGTCCCAGAGGGGACCTTTGTATCTGTCCAAGAGAAGACCTGTGCATCCGTCCTAGAGGGGACCTGTACATCCGTCCCAGAGGGAACCTGTGCATCCGTCCCAAAGGGAACCTGTGCCACCGTCCCAGAGGGGACCTGTGCACCCGTCCTAGAGAGGACCTGTGCATCTGTCCTAGAGAGGACCTGTGCATCCGTCCCAGAGGGGACCTGTGCATCCGTCCGAGAGAGGACCTGTGCATCCGTCCTAGAGGGGACCAGTGCATCCGTCCTAGAGAGGATCTGTGCATCCGTCCATCCATCCCAGAGGGGACCGGTGCATCCGTCCCAGAGGGGACCTGTGCATCCGTCCCAGAGGGGACCTGTGCATCCGTCCTAGAAAGGACCTGCGCAACCGTCCCAGAGGGGACCTGTGCATCCGTCTCAGAGGGGACCTGTGCATCCGTCCCAGAGAGGACCTGTGCATACGTCCTAGAGAGGACATGTGCATCCATCCCAGAGGGGACATGTGCACCCGTCTCAACTGGGACCTGTGCATCCATCCCGCAAGACCTGTGCATCCGTCCCAGAGGGGACCTGTGCATCCGTCCCAGAGGGGACCTGTGCATCCGTCCCAGAGAGGACCTGTGCATCCGTCCCAGAGAGGACAAGTGCATCCGTCCCAGAGAGGACCTGTGCATTCGTCCCAGAGGGGACCGGTGTATCTGTCCTAGAGGGGACCTGTGCTTCCGTCCCAGAGGGGACCGGTGCATCCGTCCCAGAGAGGACCTGTGCATCCGTCCCAGAGAGGACCTGTGCATCTGTCCTAGAGGCGACCTTTGCATCCGTCCCAGAGGATACTTGTGCATCTGTCCCAGAGAGGACCTTTGCATCCATCCTAGAGGGGACCTGTGCATCCGTCCTAGAGGGGCCCTGTGCATCCATCCCAGAGAGGACATGTGCATCCGTCCCAGAGAGGACATGTGCATCCGTCCCAGAGGGGACCGGTGCATTCATCCCAAAGGGGACCTGTGCATCCGTCCCAGAGGGGACCTGTGCATACGTCTCACTTCCAGGGCGGACATGCGCGCTGATGCCGATGGAGTTTTAAACAGTAGAGCAGGTAACAGAAGGTGTGAATCTGGCATCCATCCTCTCTCAGGCTGCTGTCCCCGCGCGCTATAATCGTTCATTCACAGCAGTGAACACCCTCCACCCCCCCCCCGCACCCTCCACACCCCTCGGTCCTCCTTTTATTTATTTATTTATGCGTTTTTCTATAGCGCGGACTTTACCCGAAGGTGTCAGAGCGCTTCACAGCAGGAACAGAACTGATACATGAGAACATTACAAGTGAACAAATTACAAAAGCAAACGTTAAGTTACATGAGGCAAAAGTGACAATTGTGAGCAAACAAAATACAAGAGGTAGCAAATGGTGCATTACAGGAGGAAAAAGTGACAAGTGTGCAGGTTACAAAAGCGTACAATACTGCAATAAGTGGAGGACATTCAAACACAAGAACAAACGTTACGTAGGCAATGGTGGCACTTGTACAAGTATCAAAAGCAAACAAAATGTAAGAGGAGCAAACAGTGTGTTACAAGAGAAAAGTGACGTGTGCAGGTTACAAAAGAGAGCCAGACACAGGTAGAAGGGTAATACCACAATAAATGACAGAACACACTGGGAAGGCACTTCCAAAGTCATGGAGAATAAAATCTTCAAAATGGGAGGTCTTCCTTCAGATGATAGAGAGGGCATGAATTAGATGTGGAGGTGTCTTTGGAGGAGGAGAACTTTTTAGCGCCGGGAAACCTCCGGGTAGCTGTGCGCTCTATAACCTTAATAATAATAATAATAATTTGAGCTCCATTGAGCCCGGGAGGAGGCCCTCACCAGCCGCCGTTCCACCCACCTGCAGGTTAATGACACGAACAGTGTCGAGTCTTTCAGGGGGTGTCTGCCCTGCCTGATGGGTGAGGGATGGCGGTGGGCACGGTGTGCTGCACCCATGCCACCCCGCCTCACCGGTAACGAGCGCCCTCCGGGGGCTCGAGGAGGCCCCCGCCAGGACCTGAATACAAAGATCCTGCTAATCTCTGCTCCTCTGGCACCACCTGGTGGACGAACCCCGGAAGCGCATAGAAGCATCTTCAGCTCCACGCTTGATGCAATAGAGTGAACAAAGCAGCGCCTGGAAGTCTGCATTAAACCGTGTGCGAGGAAGGGCGCGGCTGTCATCGCGGCGGGAACAGTTTTGAGAGTGGGAGGGTGCTGCCTAGCGACGTCAGCACACTAAAGACCGAGGGGCAGATGTACGACTTCTGGCGCATCTCTACTAATCAGCATGGATGCGCCAGAAGAGTTGCGACGCATCTGCCCACCCGTGCCCCACCACTGATGCGCTGCATTGTACCGTGGCGCACGGATGGGCAGATGTGTGTCGCATCCCCGTCAGAAATGCGGCGTAGTGTTGGAATTGCGTCGCGAGCGCTACGCAGCTCTAGCAAGGTTTGGCGCAGGGTTTTGATGGAGCATGGCCCTAAAAGGGACTGAGTGAAATCTTATAGATGTCACTCAGCCACTTTTAGGAGGCGTTCTTGCATCGGAACGACCCCCCCCCCCGTGGAGAAACACCTACAAGTGGCGCTGTAAATACCCTGCAGCATGGCGCTGGCGGCGGTGCAAAAGCGGTGCAAGGGGCTTGTAAATCTGCCCTCCAGGGGCCAATTTACAAGCCCCTTGCGCCAATTTTGCGTCATTTTTAACATGGGAAAGGTGACACAAAAGTGGCGTAAGGGGCTTGTAAATCTGCCCCCTAGGGTTGTGAGAACCTCAAATGCTACTTAACCCCTTCACTGCGGCGGCTATTCAGCCGCAGTGCTAAGGGGGCGGGGGGCCGCGCGGCGGGCGCATGCTGGTGACGGAACCGCTCTGTCACCAGCTATGGTTGCGCTGTGCTCATGACGGAGCGGTTCCGTCACGGCCCCGCCCGCTCAATGGAACGCTCAGCGCAGGCGCGGAATCCGCACCACGCAGGTGTGCCGAGCGGGCCGTGACGGAACCGCTCCGTCATCAGCAAAGCGCGACCGCGGCTGATGACGGAGTGGTTCCGTCACCAGCAGGGGAGGGGTTAAAGGGCACGTGTGTTTATTAAGAGTCCTTCCTGTTTGTCCTGTAAATAATGGCAGAATGTTTAGGGGACTCCTGCAGTATCCTATGCTTTGTAGCTTCGAACAGGGGGACGCATGTGTAATTTACGTGTTACCTCATCTTAACGTGTGCAGATCTTTATGGGTAACACCTCCCCCACCTGGGCGGTACCGCCCGCAGCGGTATGCATGTACGGGGCGTGGTTGTACCCCCCTCGCATACCCAGGGTGTCAGCCTCTCCCCACTGCGTCAACGCTGCTGGATGTTTCGGAAATACTTGGGAAGTTTCATTTGTAAACCAAACAGATGTTTTTATTTACAGTGTCACAAGACACTCACAAGCCCTGCTTTCTCCTTTCACACTATCCTGTGGCCCTCAAGAGTCACTGGGGCCAAACTACAAGTGCCTTAATATTTCAGTCCGAGAAGGGAAAAGTGAGTGCTGGGTTGAAAGGATTACCAGCAACGGCCAGAAGAAGCCCCCCTTACTTGAGGTTCTGGCTTTGGAAAAAGTGTACATGCTGCAAGACAAACATGCACAGGCTTCTAGCGTTTAATTTTCAAAGAGCGCTCCTTCGGCGCTGTCAGGGGTGCTGCAGCACCTCTACTTCCAGCACCAGTGAATAGGCCATGTATGCCAGCTTCCCTTGCCCTCGTTGTGCGGGCGCTGTTCCTTCTGCCCTCTGTGGACCTCTGAGGCTGGTATTTTTAGCACAGGGTGAGTCTTATGCAGAGGTGGGCGGAATTTGCGTAATCGCGTTAAGCAGCTCTCCGCGAAACGGTAAAAAAATCTCTGCGGACACGCTGAAATTCTGCGAACACGCGGAATTGCTTGTTTGCGGTGGTTTTTCTCCTGTTCGCAATTGCTGTTTGCCTGCTCGGTGGGAAATATCTCACGAACATGCATTTTGAGAACGTGAACAAGCAAAAAATGTCGCGAAGTCGCAGAACCAGTGGCGTAGCTAGAGCTTGTGGCGCCCGGGGCTATCCTTCAGATTGCCGCCCCCCTCGGGGGTGCTGGGGAAAAAGGACAGTGAGCACCTGAAAGAGGTCTGAGAGACACGTAGTATTGCCGCTAATAGTTTCCTCGATCAATCAAGTTACATGCACATACATGACAGGTCCCAGGGCTAGACAGCCCCTGTCCCCAAAATAGTGCTGCCTAGGGCGGACCACCCCCACCTAGCTGCGCTGATGAAGGAAAAGCAGAAGGAAACCCAAAACTTACATCAGTTCTACCTACCCTGTTTGTGACATCTCACTCATAACATCACAGCTTGTGCAGGACCCTTGTCTCCTATCTGCCCCGTCCATGACCTAAGCAATGTCTGCAGACCGGTCCACCACACTGGGTTTGACCACAATTCCCCTGGCAGCACCCCCCTAGCTATGCCACTGAGTGTGGGAACTTGACTTAATAGCCGTGGTTTCAGAGCAGAAGGCTTTTTTTTAAGTGCAGTGTAAATTCGAGTTTCCTATATGCTTCTGAAGGCGGCGTGACCCCAGGTCTGTTTGTGGTGTCACAGCAGAGTATAACAAGGGGTCCTCAGAGGTGCCTGTGACTTCTGTCTATCGCCTCACTTGTGCCTCCATCTCTTACACCCACACTTCTCTAGTGTCCCCTTTTTTTTGCACTCAGAGGGTGTGTTCACTGCCGATCATTCTGTGTCAACATCCCTGTGTTCATTACTTGGGATGAGTGTCCCTTTTACTTTCATCCATATTTTCCTGCTCGGGTTTAAAGTACTAAACTTGATAAAATAAGTTTTAAAGGGCTTCATTGCAGCCCAATGTTTTAAATAATGAAATAGAAAGGATTGTGAATATTGGCTTGTTCACTACAGCTGTTTTGTTACAGTGATTCAGGGGTCTGCTTGGAACACCTGGGGGTGCAGTACGATGGCACCATCGGGCACTACCCCCACTGTAAGAACTGATGCCCTGGCAGTGATTGAGACCTGATGACTCTCTAAACCTGCGGGTTCCCAGTGTCCTTCACATTTTAAAGGTTTGCTTCTCTCACTTCCTGTGCTGAAAATAGTGGTGGTAGCCTCTTTCATCATGTGATTGCGGATGAGATGTTGCATTTTCATGTACCTTAATGTATACATTTTTGAAAGGTAAAGCATTTTTGTAATGTGATTTCAACCAGACTCCCCCATATTATGCATGTTCAGCAGGTATATAAACCAACTAAGCGACCTTACTAGCATTAGAACAAAGTACCTGCTAGTTATCTACAGACCACCCCAGCAGGCACTGGACTTTATGACCTCTCTCAGAGGGACCAGACTGTGAAATCTGCAGCTGACAGTTTCCATGGGAAGCGCTCTACTCACCTATTTAATTAAAGCTGCACAAGCTCTTTTTTCACAACACAATACTGAGATAAGTTTGAAGGGTTTCAAGAAGGATTTGACCCTTTCCAGATTAGTCCATTCACCCTGACACTTGTATGATGACCCCCCTACACCCCCCAACCATCCCCCCTCCACCCCCAGCTCACCCTCTGCTCCAGCTACTTTTGTTTCTCCCATACCTGTGTGTTTGGTGCAGCACATCCAATAAAAACATGAAAAGTAAACACTGAAAAACAGTGTTGTGCATCGTTATGCTTGACATTTAAACAACGAGAAAAGATTATTTTAAAGAGTTATGAAAGCACCAGAAATGTATCAAAGCCACCTAAAAAAATTAACGAAACACTGACAATTGGACCCCTATACCCACACCTCCACCTCAATGCCTGGATGCCATCCAAAAGGAAATATTACACTTACACCATATTTGCCCACTGGATGAGAGCACATGCATGGAACCCCACCCACAATACCCCGGCCACGTGGCAAACCCACAACTGCAGACAAGCTAATACCATAGACGAAGTTAACACATAAGTGGTAAAGACGTGCCAAAAAAACATCACATTACATCAAATCCGCTGTAAGATGACATCACACCTAACATGAAGACAGCTCCTAATATCCACTTTACATGGATGAGAGGCTCAGACAAACCCTGCTGGGGTCAGAGGCTGGGGACCTGGTTAAAAGTGGCCTCTTTTAGTTAAAATCAGATACCGCAATGCATGTAGAGATGAAAGATAAAGATGGGGCATGCGAAGGGGTGGGGGAGGGGACGGAGATAAAGAGGAACCCTGTGTGAGAGAGGGAGGCAGAGGGAAGTGATGGCGACGCCACACCAGAACAGCCATCGCATTTATAGGAATGCGGCCTAGTTTCATTTTTCACAGGCCTGAAATCCTCCGGGGGAGGGTGGTGGAGAAAGATGCATTACTTTAAAAAGTATTATACTGGCCCTTCAATACTTTCTCCGTAGCTACTTTCTGGATGTGGGGAACGAGCATCACGACTGGGACGCATGGAAGGATACATTGGTACTGTACTTGGGCTCCAGAACACTGGTACATGTCATTTCATCTCGTTTTAGCAGAACATTGTTGTTACATTTCAAAGGTGGTTTATAGAAATGCTTTTACTAACACATATTTTCCAAAAACTGTTTAATACTTATCGTGTGCCCTTCAAATCGCTTGAAGGGCATTTTGTAACCTCTTATTGCAAATCTAGAAAATGAAATAAAAGCATTTTTGAATCCAAAAAAAAGTGGCATAGTGACGCAAGGTGCTTGTAAATAAGCCCCCCCATCTGTTTTCCACACTAATTACATGAGAACAGGGGGAACAACACACCCTCGCACAGTAACTTCCCCGGTCTCCAACACTCCCACACGGACAACTCACCTGTAGCAGATCACACGGCGCGCTCTCTTCACACAGCACTTCCGGTTGATAATAAAATGAGGCCTTAAATGGCCGGCCCCCGCCACTACCAGTGAAGTCCCCAAGTATAAAGTATTTCATCCAGTGGGGGAGGTCAGCAGGGGGCAGCCCCAGAGCACCATCCAATCACCCCCACCGGCTCCAAATAAGCAGCAGACGAAGTGAGACCCCGTTTTTGATGTGCTAGCTTTACTCATTGGGGGACCCCACCCGGCTCCGGAGGAATGTGCAGGCCCGCGTGATCAGCGCAGTCAGTCACCCACCTGATCAGCGCAGTCACCCACCTGGAAGATAGACAGGTCTGCTCACTCCGTGACCGCTGGTCGGGGCTAGCGCACTTGCGGTCGGATCAAAAGTGCTGCTATATTGAGCAGGGTGGCCAAGTCCACATATTGTTGGCGCGAACAGCTCGAGCACAAGGAGCGTAACGTAACTGTTGGAGCGTCACGCCGTCAGGAGCCCATGTTCGATGGTGGTGGCGTGCGCGTGCGCAGCACGCTGCAGGTGGCAGTGTGTGTTGCCCGCTTGCACTACAAACAGGGCAGCGCCCCGGCCCTGGTATCCCGTTGCTGCAGACTTTATCATTTAATTGGAAACATGTACCAAATAAATTACAAAGTCCGCTGCAACGGGACACCAGTGCAACGCGGCCGCCGCCCCAAAGTAAGTGCCGCCTGGGGCGGACCGCCCCCTCCGCCCCCCCCTAGCTACGCGCCTGCGCAGAACGCAGAATTTTGGGCAATTTTGCATTCTCCACGGAACGCGAAATTACCCAAATTCCGCAAATTCCGTGAGCGGAACATAATTTACCGCACAGGCCTAGTCTTATGCCACAGTCACACACTCCTGTCCTGTGCTGAGAGGACATGACTGCCGGGACCAGCCCTACTTTAGCATCTCTCTGATGGTTTGAGCTCCTCAGGGATGTCATTCACTGTTTGTCGTAAATAAACAGAGCACGTCACTCACTAGACTCATGGGGGGCTGCTGGCCCCACAGACCTGCTCTGTAGCCAAAGGACCATCTTTAACAAGAGCAGCTTCACAGTAACGTGGGCAGAGACCTGGCACTTGATTAAAAACACCTCATATAGAACACATCTAGCACAATATATATTGTTCATCTATTCTGGAGTGTCAGGGGTTAAACCCACCTTCCATTTTGTCTAGCCTTGCCTCCTACGCATTTGGTTTTTTTTCATAATTTTGAAATGTTTTTTTTACACTCAAGATTATATTTGAGATATCTTGTTGGCAGTGTTTTGGGATTCCGCCTTCTCTTCTGTGAGATGGTGTGCATCAGTGTTGGATTTGTTGTTGATATCCACCAGTGTTGCCCCGCTGCATACACCACAGCTGATGGAAGCACCTTTATAGGAAAGTTTAAAAAAAAGATGTAAAACTACTGTCAGCAGGGTAGAAATCCTGAGAACATCCGAACTGAGAAGCCATCCCGAGGAAGGTCACTTACTAATTGGGCCGAAACATTTCCCAATTCATCAGTTCTGCCATCCTTGAAATTTGTCAGCAAAGATTCCTTCTGTAAGTCAGAACGTATCAATGTGTTCCTTACCCAGTGCCTGTGTGTAAAGTATCTGTATGTATGTATCTGTAAGTATCTGTAAGTATGCTTCTTTGTAGGGTGCGAAACACCTGCTGAGCGAAGGGAAGGGTGATCATAAGCGTGCAGCCCTGCTCACGACAAGCGCTGAGGAGACTCTGGAGGAGATCCTGAAACAGGAAACAGTTTTCAAAGAGAGAAATAAAGAATTCAAGGAAGTGGAGCTGGTAACGTGTCCAAGTCTTAAGCTTATGTTTATGTTACGATCACGGATGCATGCTTATGCTGAACAGCGCTAAGACTTAGAATTTCATTGGGTGATATATGCAGATACTAGTTCATGCTGCGTAATGCTGGCAGGCATTGGTTTCTAATGTGTGGTCTTACGAGACACTGTTTTCATTGGTTGTTGTTAGCAGATACTGTTGTCCATTGGATGTTGTTGGCAGACACTGTTCTCCATTGGATGTTGTTAGCAGATACTATTGTCCATTGGATGTTGTTGGCAGACACTGTTCTCCATTGGATGTTGTTGGCAGACACTGTTGTCCACTGGATGTTGTTGGCAGACACGGTTCTCCATTGGATGTCTTTAGCAGATACTGTTTGCCAGTCGTTGTTGTTTGCACTTACTAGTTTCTGTTGGATAGTATCAGCCAACGCTGGACTTTGTTAAATGATGTTAGGAGGCACTGTTCTTTATTGGTTGTTGAAGGTGTGTACTGTTCTCCATTGGTTGTTGTTAGTTGATACTGTTTTTATTGGTTGTTGTTAGTTGATACTGTTTTTATTGGTTGTTGTGAGCAGATACTGGTTTCTGTTGGATGGTATAAGTCAACACTGGTCTTCCCTAAATTATGTTAGGAGGCATTGTTCCCCATTGGTTGTTGTTAGTAGATACTGTTCTCCATTGTTTGTTGATAGCAGATTCTAGTTTTCATTGGATGGCATCAGCCAACCAAGGTCTTCGTTGAATGATGTTAGCAGATGTTGGTATCCATTGACTGTAGTTGGCAAATTCTGGTTTCCATTGGGTTTTATTCGCAGAAGCTAGTTTTCCTTGGAGGGCCTTGCCCGGTGCTTATTTCCATTGAGGGGTGTCGACAAATATTTGTTCCATTAGACCGAGTCAGCAGAATATGTTTTCCATGAGATGCTGGCGGCAGGCTCTAGTTTCTGTTGGACGGTATCAGCAGACACTGGTTCCCTCTGGAATAGTATTAGCACTAGCCTGTTTCTATAGGATGGTTTTATAAGACACTGGTCCCCAATGTATGGAATTGCTTATATATATTTAGATACTTTTAGAGCGCACTAGATTCCATTAGATGGTGTTAGCAGACACCACCTTCTCTAGGACACAGTTAGCAGTGGTGTTTTCAGATACCAATTTCACTTGGGTAGTTTTAGCAGACACTGATGTCCACTGGATGGTGTTAAATGACTCTAGTTTTTATTGAGTGATATTAAAATATATTGGTTCAGTTGGATGTTTTTAGCAGACACTGTTCTCCATTGGATGGTGTAAACAAAACACTAGTTTTTATTGGATAGTGTTAAAAGATACTGGTTTTAATTGGATAATATTAGCAGATATTGGTTCCCATTGACTTTGAGGGCAGGCATTGCTTTCCACTGGAAGTTAGCAGATATTGTTTTTTTTGTGTGCCTTTTATTAGTTACTGTATTGCATTGGTGGTTATTAGCAGATTATTGTATGCACTGGTTTTGATTGGATACTTTTATTAGATGTTGGCGCCCATTGGGTAGTGTTAATAAATAAAAGTTATAACTGGAATGTGTTAAAAGATTTCAATTGGCCATTGTTAGCAGATACAAGTTAAATTTGATCAAGTCAGTAAACACTGTTGGATAATGCTTATGACTGTTATACTCTAGAATTAATCCTTCCCTCTGTTCCTTTTGGGGAGACAGATAAAGACGGAGGTGGCCACAATTGAAGAGACTGTCCAGAAAGCCCGGATGGCTTTGGAGAAGGATGTTTCTCTCCTGTCTCGCTTTCTCAGGGGTCTTGGTAAGAACCTGTTGGTCACCAACTTTACCGAGTATGTTTATTATGTGGTTTTGATGCTCCCTTCCGCTTGCAGCATATTCTAGCGTGTCCCCCTGGAGTCACGCAGTTTATGACCGTGTCCACATACTACCCGTTAAAGGGGTCTTTGTGGTCACACACATTCCACCCATGTAGACCGCGCCTGTCAGGGGGCACCTCTCTTCCTTTGCTCATCTGTGACTTGTATCGGTGGGGCGTTGGGTCCTTCTTTGGGGGTTCGGTGGGTGGACACCCCACTATGGAGACTGACAGCACAGTACCGACATTCGTGAGGGGCAGATACTGGATAACCCCTCTTTTGTACCACTAACTTTGTATTTCTGCCCCACCCAGAAACCCTACAGTCGAAGGAACAGAATGAAGCAGTGCTCAGCAAAGGGAGGGCCTATCTGAAGGAGGTGGAGCTTCGTCTCTTGGGGTCCGGCACACTGGAACGTAAACTGCGGCTGCTGCAAGATGAGGCAGAGCAGCAGCGGTTAAAGATGGCGGAATATGAGGCGGAGATCGAAGCCATCCAAGCCGAAAAGGAGAGCCTTCAGGATATTGTCCGTACTCTTCCCCGCAGTTGCAACGGGTAGCAAGTGGGTGGACCGCTCTCACTCATTGCACTCCTGAAGACCGCCCAGTCTCTGAACCTGCTGTCCCACAGGTGTGCAAGCCCAGGACAGACAGGGTGCTAGATAGGACTGGACTAGACCATTGTCCTCTATAAAATCAAGCCAGGGTTGCAAAAAATACAAATATGGGGTTATGACACTGAACCATCATTCTCTGGGAGTATTCTGTGTCCAGGGGACAGTGTGAAGGACAGTGTGACAGTGGACACACAAAGGACTGCCACATGACATTACCACTGTTGAAGCCCGAGACAGCAAGTGGACACAACTATTTTAGTGTTAATTTGAAGGTAAAAATGTATGTATCCTTTTATTTACGTGAATTATTTGCTACAGGAAAAGCGCTGATTACCCCCAAAATGCCCAGATTTCATAATTAAAATATACTTTTACTTGGCTAGAAATACATTTGTACTCTCTGCTCCAAAACAAAAACTAAAATATTGAAACTTCAAAATCTAATTGGCTCCGGTTTGAAAAGTTTGTGGTCAGAAACTAGTCATGAGTTCTTCAATAGCAACACAAGTGAAACCAGTGCCCACTGCTGCCAGTGCCTGCTGCCTCCACTGCTCCCTGCCCATTGTCACCAGTGCCCACTGCCTCCAGTGCCCACTGTCTCCAGTGCACGCTGACTTCGGTGCCACTGCCTCCAGTGCTCACTGCCTCCAGTGCCAGTGCCTCTAGTTCCCACTGCCTCCAGTGCTCACTGCCTCCAGTGCCACTGCCTCTAGTGCCCACTGCCTAGAGTGCACAATGACTTCGGTGCCACTGCCTCCAGTGCAACTTCCCCCAGTGCCAGTGCCTCTAGTTCCCACTGCCTCCAGTGCACACTGCCTCCAATGCAACTGCCTCCAGTGCAGTGCCTCTAGTTCTCACTGCTTCCAGTGCCCACTGACCTTGGTGCCTACTGCCGCCAGTGCTCTTTGCCTCCAGTGCTTTTACCTCCAGTGCCACTGCCTCTAGTGCACAATTACTTCAGTGCCACTGCCACCAGTGCAAATGCCTCCATTGCCAACTGCCTCCAGTGCCAGAGCCTCTAGTTCCCACTGCCTCAAGTGCTCACTGCCTCCAGTGCCACTGTTTCTAGTGCCCACAGCCTCCAGTGCACAATGACTTCAATGCCACTGCCTCCAGTGCAGCTGCCTCCAGTGCAACTCCCTCCAGTGCCTCTAGTTCCCACTGCCTCCAGTGCTCACTGCCTCCAGTGCCACTGCCTCTAGTGCCCGCTGCCTCCAGCGCACAATGACTTTGGTGCCACTGCCTCCAGTGCAACTGCCGCCAGTGTCAGTGCCTCCAGTTCCCATTGCCTCCAATGCTCACTGCCTCCAGTGTGCACTGCCTCAAGTGCCAGTGCCTCTAGTTCCCACTGACTCGAGTGCTCGCTGCCTCCAGTGCCCACTGCCTCCAGTGCAACTCCCTCCAGTGCCAGTGCCTCTAGTTTCCACTGCCTCCAGTGCCACTGCCTCTAGTGCCCGCTGTCTCCAGTGCACAATGACTTTGGTGCCACTGCCTCCAGTGCAACTGCCTCCAGTGCCTCTAGTTCCCACTGCCTCCAATGCTCACTGCCTCCAGTGTGCACTGCCTCAAGTGCCAGTGCCTCTAGTTCCCACTGACTCGAGTGCTCGCTGCCTCCAGTGCCCACTGCCTCCAGTGCAACTCCCTCCAGTGCCAGTGCCTCTAGTTTCCACTGCCTCCAGTGCCACTGCCTCTAGTGCCCGCTGTCTCCAGTGCACAATGACTTTGGTGCCACTGCCTCCAGTGCAACTGCCTCCAGTGCCTCTAGTTCCCACTGCCTCCAATGCTCACTGCCTCCAGTGTGCACTGCCTCTAGTGCCAGTGCCTCTAGTTCCCACTGACTCGAGTGCTCACTGCCTCCAGTGCCCACTGCCTCTAGTTCCCACTGCCTCCAGTGCCCACTGATTTCGGGCCTACTGCCACCGGTGCCCTTTGCCTCCAGTGCTTCTACCTCCAGTGCCACTGCTTCTAGTGCCCACTACCTCCAGTGCACAATGACTTTGGTGGCACTGCCTCCAGTGCCCTCTGCCTCCAGTGCAACTGCCTCCAGTGCCTCTAGTTCCTACTGCCTCCAGTGCTCACCGCCTCCAGTGCCACTGCCTCTAGTGCCCATTGCCTCCAGTGCACAATGACTTCGGTGCCACTGCCTCCAGTGCAACTGCCCCCAGTGCCCACTGCCTCCAGTGCAACTGCCTCCAGTGCTAGTGCCTCTAGTTCCCACTGCCTCCAGTGCTCACTGCCTCCAGTGCGCTCTGCCTCTAGTGTCAGTGCCTCTTGTTCCCCTGCCTCCAGTGCTCACTGCCTCCAGTGCTCACTGCCTCGAGTGGGCACTGCCTCCAGTGCCAGTGCCTCCAGGGTTCACTGCCTCCAACGCTCACTGCCTCCAGTGCCACTGCCACTAGTGCCCACTGCCTCCAGTGCTCACTGCCTCCAGTGCCACTGCCTCCAGTGCTCACTGCCTCCAGTGCTCACTGCCTCCAGTGCGCACTGCCTCCAGTGCCAGTGCCTCCAGGGTTCACTGCCTCCAACGCTCACTGCCTCCAGTGCCACTGCCTCCAGTGCACAATGACTTCGGTGCCACTGCCTCCAGTGCAACTGCCTCCGGTGCCCACTGCCTCCAGTGCAACTGCTCCAGTGCCTTTGCCTCTAGTTCCCACTGCCTCCAGTGTGCACTGCCTCTAGTGCCCACTGCCTCCAGTGCCAGTGCCTCTAGTTCCCACTGCCTCCAGTGCAACTGCCTCCAGTGTCAACTGCCTCCAGTGCAACTGCCTCCAGTGCCAGTGCCTCTAGTTCCCACTGCCTCCAGTGCTCAGTGCCTCCAGTGTAACTGCCTCCAGTGCTAGTGCCTCTAGTTCCCACTGCCTCCAGTGCGCACTGCCTCTAGTCAAATCAAGTCAAGTCAAAGTTAGCTTTATTCGAGATATACTCATAAAAGCATAAATAGACATTCCACAATATTACAAAAGTGTGTGCAATGGACGTTTATCATATATATACCTAATGGTGGACCATAGTAAAACAGTTAAAAACGATTGAAAAGATAAAAGTTCATCACAAGTGCTGTATGGAAAAGGACTATTGCGGCAGATTACTTATTGCATAATCATGTTGAGTAATTTTACTTAAAAAACAAAAAATAAAACAGACACATATTCGGTAATCACAGCCTAGGATTTGTGTCTTAGCGCCCACGCCCATCCCAGATATTTAGCAGTTGGTAATGAGATGACTGGTAAAGTGCTAGTGCATATAAGTCTTAGTGCTTCAGCACTGCTAATTGTGCCCAGTAACTTGCACATCGGAGTAAGCCATACACGCCTTGGGATTGCATATAAGGGACAGACAAAGAGAAAATGAGCAATGGTTTCCTTGTCACACCCACAGGAGGGACAGATGTTATTACTGCTTGCCCCAGCCCACCTACCAATTAGTGACTTGAGGGTCAAAGATCCTGCTCTGAGTTGGAAATAGAGCTTCCTATCCCCAGGCTTAGTGATGGTATCCCAGTATGGTTCAAACCTGGGGATAAGCTTTTCCTCTAGAAATCTCCCAGCCATAGTTGATGAACCAGAACCCCTCCAGATGCGGAATGCAACCAGCTCCCAATGAATCTCCTTTAGGGAACACTTTGATGGAAATGATTCTGTCGCAGGGTTTTCCCACAACGTTTCCATTCCCAGGTCCACCAGACAATTTCTAAGTTCCCTTAACCACCTGATCTTGTGGAAGACGTCTGATTTTATAACGTTCGTGAACCGTTCAGCAAAATGGGACAGCTTCGGTGTAGTCCAAAGCCGACGCCAGTATAGAATAGGTCGGAGCTTTGCTACATCCTCGATGGCCTTCCTGCCAAGATCATATCTTAGTGGGTGTAACTAGGTGCTCTGGGGAAGGCCGATTATGCTTCGAAAAATTGTATTTTCTCAGAGTGTTAGTAGCCTCAATGCCTCAAACCCCCATAGCTCTGCGCCGTAGAGCGCGGAACTAAGAGCTTTAGCTTCATAGACTTGGAGTACAGGTTTTATTGGCTTTGTTAGTGATTTTTTGTGCTCCAAGTTTAGAGCCCCCGCATATTGCCGGTGTCTAAGCGCAGCTAAATCAATATGCTGGTCCCATTTTGTATCTTTTGCTATGTGGATTCCCAGGTAAGTAAAAGACTTGACCATTTCCAGTGATTGCCCATTCATGAAGAATTTCCCATTAAAACTACGATGCTGGTTAAAAGCCATGACTTTTGTTTTTGCCACGTTAACTTCCAAACCATGGTCAGAGCAAAACTCCTCAAATATTACTAAGGCACGCTGCAGGCCACGTGGGGTTTTGGATAAAATCAGCGTGTCATCAGCAAACATTAAAATCTTTACTCCAGCTAAAGTGGGGGCATCTGTATTTGCTAATAACATACGGGCAACTACTCCATTAATATACAGTG
This sequence comes from Lissotriton vulgaris, assembly GCF_964263255.1. NCBI lineage: Eukaryota > Metazoa > Chordata > Amphibia > Caudata > Salamandridae > Lissotriton > Lissotriton vulgaris. The sequence goes on along the minus strand of NC_141693.1, from coordinate 2,003,669,229 downwards.
TAAAAAGCGTGGGAGCCATTGAGCAACCTTGGCGCACACCGCGCTCCACTGGAAAGTCAGGGGTTACTCCTCCCTGTCCACCCCACTGTATCTTGGCGTAATTTGCCACGTGTAACCACATAACCAGAGTTAGAATGTCATCAGATAAACCAAATTTTTTTAAAACAGCCCGTAATTGGGATCGGGGGACAAGGTCGAAAGCTGCACGTAAATCGACAAAGGCGGCGTAAAGGCTACCCTTGCCCAATACCACAGACTTCCAGTGAAGTAGGATAAAGCGGAAAACCTGGTCAGTTGTACTTGTAAGTTTACGGAATCCCGCTTGAAAGGATGACAAAACATTATTTTCCTCGACCCAAACAAGTAGCTTATTCAAGATCATCCTCCCGATTACCTTTTGGATAGTATCAATAAGGCTAATAGGCCTATCATTTGTTGTCGCCCTTCTTATGAACTAGGATTATCACTGCTCCCTTCCACGATGCCGGGACCGAAGCACCCCGGGACACAGTGTTGGCCAATAGTGTAATGTACTTGCCCCAGCGTGCTTTGTCATGGAGAAAAACATCCGCTGGGACCCCATCTAGTCCCGGCGCTCTACCACTTGCCACTGCGTTAAGAGCCACTAGGGCATCGTTACCATTAAAAGGTTTGTGATTGAAGAAAACAAGCCTAAAATCATCCATCGCATTATCTGAAGGGTTGCTTGCATATTGTGGCCTAAAATGATTCACCCATCCTTCCTGTGTAACATAGTTTTAGGGCGGGTCGGACTGGCCCCCTCTCCCCCACTTAACAATGTTCCAAAAAAGCCTAAAATCCTTGCTACTGCTTCCCTCATTTAGGTCCTACCAATGGAGCTCATCCCACTGTTTCTTGGCCTTACATATGCACTTTTTGTACTCTTGCCTAGCTAGGCGAACGGCATAAAAATCCCCCACTGATGGCAGTACCTAGTGCGGTTCTTGCACGCCTGCAATCATTATTATACCACTTAAGCGGTTTGGGGATGGTAGCCTTATTGCTTTTAGTTGGTGCAAGAAAGGGGTCCCTAATACCCGCAAAGAGACCGCCATGCAATTGAGTTGCATGATCCAGATCTTTACCGGATCTTATTACTTGGTCGAGCTCAAATATAGCTTTGTCAACCTCTTCACTGATGTTATCCAAGGCCTTTTGACTGGTCATGACATGAGTCCATTTAAGCCGGCGCATGTCGTTTGTGGGAACATTTTCAGGAAGACAATGTTCACCCCTGTCTAAACCTAGTTGATCTTGCGCCCACCATTGGTGCCTTACGCATAACGGATTATGGTCACTTTCCATTCCGACCTTGACCTCCATGTCCAATATAGTGTGCCAAAGCTTGAGACTACAGAGTACATAGTCGATCCTACTTTCATGGCGCCCGTTATCAAATGTGTTAGCCCCTGTCATATCGCTCAATGTTCTCCCATTTAGGGCCCTTAATCTCTTTTCATAGCAAATCGCATTCGTTTAGATGATAGCCTCTGTCCACCTTACTACTGGTCTAAGATCCAGTTTTGGCACCCCCATTGTCTATCCTCCTCATCCCCGAACTCCCAGTCATGAACAACAAGGGGTTCAAAGGTTGGATTTCGATCTCCCGCTATGACCACGCTATTCTTTACTGAGTGATGGTCCAGCAGGGAGTCTAGGGTTGCTCTAGTATGGGATTTCCCTCCCCTAGACCCTCTAACATATGCATTGTAAATGTACAAACAACCCACGGGGCCCAGATCTAGTCTAATGAGCTGAATGTCATTACTCATAGTATCCAACACCTTAATGGCGAAGAATAGATATTGGCGAACCCAGATGGCTAAACCACCCATCGGACGCCCTTTGTCCCCTTTGGTTGCGGGAACATAAAAATTCAGATAACCCTGGGTAAAGCGTGGTTCACATGCCCAGGTCTCCTTGAAAACACATACATCGAAATCATTTATGAACATGAGCCATTCCGGAGATCGTAATCTGGGGCCCAAACCTGCTATGTTCCACGATATTATGTTGCCACTCCAAGAGCTTGTGTCATTAGATAATGGAGTATTTGCATCACTTATCTGTTCCGAACTAGACTTCCTCTTTTGACCCATTTTGAGACATAATTTTGAGTGAGATGTCAAATGGGGCTCACTCACTATGTTATCAAGTGTACTCATTTTATCGTGTTGATCCTTAACACTATGGGGGCTTTTACAGCTCTTATCCGTTTCAATAGTGTCCGCTTCTTCCCTGTTATATTTACCCAATTCATCATTAACGGGTTTTACAATGGTCTCCCGCGGGAGTCAATCTATGTTCTCTAGCCCTGATCCTTCTGACCTTCTCTGCATACTTTGTGTAGGTACCAAAGGACATGAAGAGAAGGGCAGAACTTCCTCCGCTGGATACGTGAATGTGCTGGCGGGCTAGTTCTAAATTCTAGGGCGAACAAGTTTTCAGCCAGTAACTCTGTGCGTAGTGTTAGCTCAATGGAATCATATTCCTCAGGCGAGAAACGTAGCCTTCTTGCCTTGACTATGTCCTCCCTGATTATTGAGCGACATCCTCTGACATGTTGCAGCCAGTGGATTGCTTTGTTCGTTAAGGAATCGGCACTCTCACTGCTGCTGTTTCGCCCTGGTGCTAACTTAGGGACATTGGTCATGTACATTTTGTTTGGGGTATGTTCTCCAACCTTGTGCATAGTCCCCCTTCTAGTGTGTGTATTCATTTTTTCTACCATTCAAACTGGCGACCTATCTGTGCCACTCCACCTGCCTCCGACATGCCGGGGATCCCGATCTAATTTCGGGTTCAGACAAATTGAGCTTGTAGTTGATGTTACTACAGGTAATTTGTCTTGGGTTTTCTGTAATGCTAGGGGTCTACTTGCCCTAGCTGCCTCGGCTGGTGTGGAAACTATTTTACGTCCCCCATCCCCTGCCAATCCCACGACCATCTTGTTTTCTTGCCGGGGTTTCAAAGGAAATGGGTTGCCATTAATTATACTTGCATTAGGCAGAGAGGAAAACCCCCCATCAAGAGCAGGCCTATTTGCAGCAGTTACATTTAAAATCAGGAGTTTCATAGACTCAATTTCATCTCTCAGAAGTGAAACTAAGTCTATTAGGTCGCTAATATCTTGGGGGTAATTTTTGTCCCTGTTAGTATTGGGACCCACAACTTGACTTGATAGAGAGTTTCGCGCAGGGGTACAACCTGATCTCGTGGTTTGCGTAGTATGCAGGACTGAGGCCTCTGGTGTACATTTGCTAAAACAGAAAATCTATTGGAACAAGGTATTAGTAAGTCAGATACAGGTAAATTATTACTATCAATTATAATAGGATTATCAATAGGCTTAGCAGTGTCTGTGTGATCACAGGACCCACCCATTGGGGGGACTAATACCTTTCCATCTGAATTCCTGACCACAGCCACTTTTTGTTTTGCGCGAAACATGGCAGGGATAGAAGGAGATGGATTAACCTCAGAATCTACCCCCAGCCCTCCCTTGTTCAGCCCGGCAGAACCCACCCCCGTTTGCGTACTTTCTCCAGCAACTAGGATCTCCTCACATTCTTCAACAAGGGAATCAATGCGATCAAGAATACAATTAGAAGCAGCATATCTGGGCGTCTTTTTGGCTTTCTTTCCCTTCCTCTGGTTGGATGGGTGAGTAGACTCTGCGCCCCCACCGCTCCCTTCCATGGACTTGCGTTTACCCATAGCTATGAAACTCCTCCCTTGCCAGTACTAGAGGCTAACACGTAATAGATGTTAAAACAATTAAAATAATTCGCCCTCTGATTGTCAATGGTGGGGGATCCAGGTATTTGCAAAGAGGAGTTACAGCAAGCAAACAGTACCTTGGTCCAGAGTTCTCCTTTGATCAGCCCACACTTTCTTTAGAAGCTCCCTCGATGCTAGTATAGCAGATTTTAGGGGGTTAGCCCTGCCCTGGCTCTTTCTGGCACTGACGGGTGCGGACGGGCCCGCCCGTCGCCCGGGCTTTGCCCTGGCAGTGCCCAGCATGCCCGCGCTGCGGGAGTCTGCCGGCCTATTTGAGCGCCTCCTGGCGCTTGAACTGTGACACGCTTCTTGCCCGCCACCGGGAACTCTGGGAGTTGTAGTCTCCCCCGATGTAGGCAGCGATGGCGACGTGGCAAATGCGGCGAGATGGTTGGAGCCGCTAGCGGGCAACAGCAGTCCCCCTCTCCAGAAGCCCAGGTTCAAGTTTCAAGAATCCAAGCAGTTTGTGGAGCAAGGAGCCGAACGTGACCACTGCCTCTAGTGCCAGGGCTTCTAGTTCCCACTGCCTCCTGTGCCTACTGCCTCCATTGCCAACTGTGTCAAGTGCAACTGCCTCCAGTGCCAGTGCCTCTAGTTTCCACCCACAGCCTCTAGTGTTCACTGCCTCCAGTGCCCACTGCCTCCAGTGCCCACTGCCTCCAGTGCTAGTGCCTCTAGTTCCCATTGCCTCCAGTGCACACTGCCTCCAGTGCCCACTGTCTTCAGTACAACTGCCTCCAGTGCTCACTACCTCTAGTTCCCACTGCCTCCAATGCTCACTGCCTCCAGTGTGCACTGCCTCTATGCCAGTGCCTCTAGTTCCCCCTGCCGCCAGTGCTCACTGCCTCCAGTGTGCACTGCCTCTAGTGCCCAGAGCATCCAGTGCCAGTGCCTCTAATTCGCACTGCCTCCATTGTAACTGCCTCCATTGCCCACTGCCTCCAGTGCACAATGACTTCAGTTCCACTGCCTCCAGTGCAACTGCCTCCAGTGCCCACTGCCTCCAGTGCAACTGCCTCCAGTGCCTTTGCCTCTAGTTCCCACTGCCTCCAGTGCTCACTGCCTCCAGTGTGCACTGCCTCTAGTTCCAGTGCCTCTAGTTCCCACTGCCTCCAGTGTGCACTGCCTCCAGTGCCAACTGCCTCCAGTGCAACTGCTTCCAGTTCCAGTGCCTCTAGTTCCCACTGCCTCCAGTACCCACTGCCTCCAGTGCAACTGCCTCCATTGCCCACTGCATCCAGTGTAACTGCCTCCAGTGCCAGTGCCTCTAGTTCCTACCCACTGCCTCCAGTGCTCACTGCCTCCAGTGCCCACTGCCTCCAGTGCAACTGCCTCCAGTGCTAGTGCCTCTAGTTCCCACTGCCTCCAGTTTTCACTGCCAACAGTGCAACTGCCTCCAGTGCCAGTGCCTCTAGTTCCCACTGCCTCCAGTGTGCACTGCCTTCAGTGCCCACTGCCTCCAGTGCCCACTGCCTCCAGTACAACTGCCTCCAGTGCTCACTGCCTCTAGTTTCCACTGCCTCCAGTGCTCATTGCCTCCAGTGTGCACTGCCTCAAGGCCAGTGCCTCTAATTCCCCCTGGCTCCAGGGCTCACTGCCTCCAGGGCGCACTGCCTCTAGTGCCCAGTGTGTCCAGTGCCAGTGCCTCTAGTTCGCACTGCCTCCAGTGCAACTGCCTCCATTTCCCACTGCCTCCAGTGGAACTGCCTCCAGTGCCCACTGCCTCTATTTCCCACTGCATCCAGTGCTCACTGCCTCCAGTGGAACTGCCTCCAGTGCCAGGGCATCTAGTTCCCACTGCCTCCAGTGTGCACTGCCTTCAGTGCCCACTGCCTCCAGTTCCCACTGCCTCCAGTGCCCACTGCCTCGAGTACAACTGCCTCCAGTGCCTCTAGTTCCCAATGCCTCCAGTGCTCACTGCCTCCAGTGCCCACTGCCTCCAGTGCCAACTGCCTCCAGTGCTAGTGCCTCTAGTTCCAACTGCTCCAGTGCTCACTGCCTCCCGTGCAACTGCCTCCAGTGCCAGTGCCTCTAGTTTCCACTGCCTCCAGTGTGTACTGCCTCCAGTGCCCACTGCCTACAGTGCACACTTCCTCCAGTGCCAGTGCCTCTAGTTTCCACTGTCTCCAGTGTGCACTGCCTCCAGCACAACTGCCTCCAGTGCCAGTGCAGCTAGTCCCCACTGCCTCCAGTGCTCACTGCCTCCAGTGACACTGCCTCCAGTGCAACTGCCTTCAGTGCTAGTGCCTCTAGTTCCCACTGCCTCCAGTGCTCACTACCTCCAGTTCAACTGCCTCCAGTGCCAGTACCTCTAGTTTCCACTGCCTCCAGTGTGGACTGCCTCCAGTGCTCACTGCCACCAGTGCAACTGCCTCCAGTGCCAGTGCCTCTAGTTCCCACTGCCTCCAGTGTGCACTGCCTTCAGTGCCAACTGCCTCCAGTGCCCACTGCCTCAAGTGCAACACCTTAAGTGCTCAATGCCTCTAGTTCCCACTGCCTCCAGTGCTCACTACCTCCAGTGCGCACTGCCTCTAGTGCCAGTGCCTCTAGTTCCCCCTGCCTCCAGTGCGCACTGCCTCTGGTGCCCACTGCCTCCAGTGCGAGTGCCTCTAGTTCCCACTGCCTCCAGTGCCCACTGCCTCCAGTGCCAACTGCCTCTAGTGCAACTGCCTCCAGTGGCCACTGCCTCCAGTGCAACTGCCTCCAGTGCCAGTGCCTCTAGTTCCCACTGCCTCCAGTGCTCACTGCCTCCAGTGCCCACTGGCTCCAGTGCCCACTGCCTCCAGTGCAACTGCCTCCAGTGCCAGTGCCTTTAGTTTCCACTGCCTCCATTGTGTACTGCCTCCAGTGCCCACTGCCTCCAGTACGCACTGCCTCCAATGCCCACTGCCTCCATGCCCACTGCCTCCAGTGCAACTGCCTCCAGTGCCAGTGCCTCTAGTTCTCACTGCCTCCAGTGCTCACTGCCTCCAGTGTGCACCACCTCTAGTGCCAGTGCCTCTAGTGCCAGTGCCTCTAGTTCCCACTGCCTCCAGTGCTCACTGCCTCCAGTGCGCACTGCCTCTAGTGCCCACTGCCTCCAGTGCCAGTGCCTCTAGTTCCCACTGCCTCCAGTGTCCGCTGCCTCCAGTGCAATTGCCTCCATTGCCCCCTGCCTCCAGTGAAACTGCCTCCAGTGCTCACTGCCTCCAGTGCCAACTGCCTCCAGTTCAACTGCTTCCAGTCCCAGTGCCTCTAGTTCCCACTGCCTCCAGTGCCCACTGTCTCCAGTGCAACTGCCTCCATTGCCCACTGTACCCAGTGCAACTACCTCCAGTGCCAGTGCCTCTAGTTCCTACCCACTGCCTCCAGTGCTCACTGCCTCCAGTGCCCACTGCCTCCAGTGCAACTGCCTCCAGTGCTAGTGCCTCTAGTTACCACTGCCTCCAGTGCTCACTGCCAACAGTGCAACTGCCTCCAGTGCCAGTGCCTCTAGTTCCCACTGCCTCCAGTGTGCACTGCCTTCAGTGCCCACTGCCTCCAGTGCACACTGCCTCCAGTGCCCACAGCCTCCAGTACAACTGCCTCCAGTGCTCACTGCCTCTAGTTTCCACTGCCTCCAGTTCTCATTGCCTCCAGTGTGCACTGCCTCAAGGCCAGTGCCTCTAGTTCCCCCTAGCTCCAGTGCTCACTGCCTCCAGGGCGCACTGCCTCTAGTGCCCAGTGTGTCCAGTGCCAGTGCCTCTAGTTCGCACTGCCTCCAGTGCAACTGCCTCCATTTCCCACTGCCTCCAGTGGAACTGCCTCCAGTGCTCACTGCCTCTAGTTCCCACTGCATCCAGTGCTCACTGCCTCCAGTGGAACTGCCTCCAGTGCCAGGGCATCTAGTTCCCACTGCCTCCAGTGTGCACTGCCTTCAGTGCCCACTGCCTCCAGTTCCCACTTCCTCCAGTGCCCACTGCCTCGAGTACAACTGCCTCCAGTGCCAGTGCCTCTAGTTCCCAATGCCTCCAGTGCTCACTGCCTCCAGTGCCCACTACCTCCAGTGCCCACTGCCTCCAGTGCCAACTGCCTCCAGTGCTAGTGCCTCTAGTTCCAACTGCTCCAGTGCTCACTGCCAACAGTGCAACTGCCTCCAGTGTCAGTGCCTCTAGTTCCCACTGCCTCCAGTGTGCACTGCCTTCAGTGCCCACTGCCTCCAGTGCACACTGCCCCCAGTGCCCACTGCCTCCAGTACAACTGCCTCCAGTGCTCACTGCCTCTAGTTTCCACTGCCTCCAGTGCTCATTGCCTCCAGTGTGCACTGCCTCAAGGCCAGTGCCTCTAGTTCCCCCTGGCTCCAGTGCTCACTGCCTCCAGGGTGCACTTCCTCTAGTGCCCAATGTGTCCAGTGCCAGTGCCTCTAGTTCGCACTGCCTCCAGTGCAACTGCCTCCATTTCCCACTGCCTCCAGTGGAACTGCCTCCAGTGCTCACTGCCTCTAGTTCCCACTGCATCCAGTGCTCACTGCCTCCAGTGGAACTGCCTTCAGTGCCAGGGCATCTAGTTCCCACTGCCTCCAGTGTGCAATGCCTTCAGTGCCCACTGCCTCCAGTTCCCACTGCCTCCAGTGCCCACTGCCTCGAGTGCAACTGCCTCCAGTGCCAGTGCCTCTAGTTCCCAATGCCTCCAGTGCTCACTGCCTCCAGTGCCCACTGCCTCCAGTGCCAACTGCCTCCAGTGCTAGTGCCTCTAGTTCCAACTGCTCCAGTGCTCACTGCCTCCAGTGCAACTGCCTCCAGTGCCAGGGCCTCTAGTTTCCACTGCCTCCAGTGCACACGTCCTCCAGTGCCAGTGCCTCTAGTTTCCACTGTCTCCAGTGTGCACTACCTCCAGTTCAACTGCCTCCAGTGCCAGTACCTCTAGTTTCCACTGCCTCCAGTGTGGACTGCCTCCAGTGCCCACTGCCTACAGTGCACACTTCCTCTAGTGCCAGTGCCTCTAGTTTCCACTGTCTCCAGTGTGCACTGCCTCCAGCACAACTGCCTCCAGTGCCAGTGCAGCTAGTCCCCACTGCCTCCAGTGCTCACTGCCTCCAGTGACACTGCCTCCAGTGCAACTGCCTTCAGTGCTAGTGCCTCTAGTTCCCACTGCCTCCAGTGCTCACTACCTCCAGTTCAACTGCCTCCAGTGCCAGTACCTCTAGATTCCACTGCCTCCAGTGTGGACTGCCTCCAGTGCTCACTGCCACCAGTGCAACTGCCTCCAGTGCCAGTGCCTCTAGTTCCCACTGCCTCCAGTGTGCACTGCCTTCAGTGCCAACTGCCTCCAGTGCCCACTGCCTCAAGTGCAACTACCTTAAGTGCTCAATGCCTCTAGTTCCCACTGCCTCCAGTGCTCACTACCTCCAGTGCGCACTGCCTCTATTGCCAGTGCCTCTAGTTCCCCCTGCCTCCAGTGCGCACTGCCTCTGGTGCCCACTGCCTCCAGTGCCAGTGCCTCTAGTTCCCACTGCCTCCAGTGCCCACTGCCTCCAGTGCCAACTGCCTCTAGTGCAACTGCCTCCAGTGGCCACTGCCTCCAGTGCAACTGCCTCCAGTGCCAGTGCCTCTAGTTCCCACTGCCTCCAGTGCTCACTGCCTCCAGTGCCCACTGGCTCCAGTGCCCACTGCCTCCAGTGCAACTGCCTCCAGTGCCAGTGCCTTTAGTTTCCACTGCCTCCATTGTGTACTGCCTCCAGTGCCCACTGCCTCCAGTGCACACTGCCTCCAGTATGCACTGCCTCCAATGCCCACTGCCTCCATGCCCACTGCCTCCAGTGCAACTGCCTCCAGTGCCAGTGCCTCTAGTTCTCACTGCCTCCAGTGCTCACTGCCTCCAGTGTGCACCACCTCTAGTGCCAGTGCCTCTAGTGCCAGTGCCTCTAGTTCCCACTGCCTCCAGTGCTCACTGCCTCCAGTGCGCACTGCCTCTAGTGCCCACTGCCTCCAGTGCCAGTGCCTCTAGTTCCCACTGCCTCCAGTGTCCGCTGCCTCCAGTGCAATTGCCTCCATTGCCCCCTGCCTCCAGTGAAACTGCCTCCAGTGCTCACTGCCTCCAGTGTGCACTGCCTCCAGTGCCAACTGCCTCCAGTTCAACTGCTTCCAGTCCCAGTGCCTCTAGTTCCCACTGCCTCCAGTGCCCACTGTCTCCAGTGCAACTGCCTCCATTGCCCACTGCACCCAGTGCAACTACCTCCAGTGCCAGTGCCTCTAGTTCCTACCCACTGCCTCCAGTGCTCACTGCCTCCAGTGCCCACTGCCTCCAGTGCAACTGCCTCCAGTGCTAGTGCCTCTAGTTACCACTGCCTCCAGTGCTCACTGCCAACAGTGCAACTGCCTCCAGTGCCAGTGCCTCTAGTTCCCACTGCCTCCAGTGTGCACTGCCTTCAGTGCCCACTGCCTCCAGTGCACACTGCCTCCAGTGCCCACAGCCTCCAGTACAACTGCCTCCAGTGCTCACTGCCTCTAGTTTCCACTGCCTCCAGTGCTCATTGCCTCCAGTGTGCACTGCCTCAAGGCCAGTGCCTCTAGTTCCCCCTAGCTCCAGTGCTCACTGCCTCCAGGGCACACTGCCTCTAGTGCCCAGTGTGTCCAGTGCCAGTGCCTCTAGTTCCCACTGCCTCCAGTGCCCACTGCCTCGAGTACAACTGCCTCCAGTGCAACTGCCTCCATTTCCCACTGCCTCCAGTGGAACTGCCTCCAGTGCTCACTGCCTCTAGTTCCCACTGCATCCAGTGCTCACTGCCTCCAGTGGAACTGCCTCCAGTGCTCACTGCCTCTAGTTCCCATTGCATCCAGTGCTCACTGCCTCCAGTGGAACTGCCTCCAGTGCCAGGTTATGTTATGTTATGTTATGTTATGGAGCTTTTATATAGCGTGCAGCTACTCACAGGGAGTGTCCCGACGCTTTCCACCCTCAACTCATAATGAAATAACACAACACAGCTAAAAACAGGCAACAAAAACGGAACAAAAGCAACAGTGAGCAGTAAAAAAAACACACTAAGAGTTAAAAAGCCAGGTCTTCAGGCCCCTCCTAAACTGGAGTAGATTAACAGTACTCCGCAGAGAAAATGGAAGCTGATTCCAAAGCTGGGGGGCTCTGCAGCCAAAAGACCGCCCTCCCGCACGAGCCTTCCTCACCCGTGGAACCACAGCTCTGCAAAGAGCTTCCGAACGGAGAGAGCGCGCCGGACGATAGAAAGTCAGTCTCCTCTGCAGGTATCCCGCTCCTGAACCATGCAGAGCCTTGTGCATCAGGGTCAGGGATTTGAACTGGATCCTCTTCCTGATGGGGAGCCAATGGAGCGACTGGAGCAACCCAGACGCTCGAGCTCGTCTCCCTAGACCAAAAATCGCCCGGGCAGCAGAGTTCTGCACCACTTGAAGGCGATGGAGCAGATAGTCGGGAAGGCCAAGAAACAGAGCATTGGCATAATCTAGCCTCGACCCGACTAGAGCCTGCACTGTAGTCCTCCTATGCTCCTCAGATAACAGAGGCAGAAATTTGCGGAGCATTTTCAATAGTCCGTAGCAGGTGCCGGCCAGGCCAAGGATGTGAGTGCGCAGCGACAGCTGATTGTCGAGCTTGACGCCCAAGTTTTTGGCCACCACTGAGGACTGTACAGGAGGGCTCATGTCGGACGGCCACCAATGCTGCCATTCCGGATCGGCAACGCAACCAAAAAAAAGAATCTCAGACTTTCCCGAGTTGGCCCTCAGACCGTTCCGCTGGAACCAGTCGAAGACCAGCGCAAGGCAGTCCCGGACTCTCTCTCCCACAAACTCTTGGTCTTTCCCGCATGTGAAGAGGAGTTGCGTGTCGTCGGCATAAGAGACGATCTGGGCCCCATACGCCTCCACCAAGGCCGCCAGAGGGGACATAAAGATGTTAAATAATGTGGGGCTCAACACAGAACCCTGTGGAACCCCAACTCCCAATGGCGGCATCTCGGCGGAGCTCTGGGAGACCCAGACCGTCTGGCGGCGGCCTTCCAGGAAAGAAGTAAACCACCTCAGCACCGTCCCCCTCAGGCCGATGTCATAGAGCCTGGATAGAAGCGTCTTGTGGGGGACGGTGTCGAAAGCCGCCGAGAGATCTAACATGACCAGCATGGCCCTGCCGCCGGCATCGAGAGTCTCCCTGATGATCTCAGTCACCTCAATCAGAGCAGTTTCCGTACTAAAATTAGGTCGGAAGCCCGATTGAGATGGATGGAGCAGATTATTGGCTTCCAAAAAACTAGAAAGGGCGCCGTGAGCATGTTTTTCCGTCAGCTTCGCTAGTGCAGGTAACAACGAGATAGGCCTGTAGTTCGCCAGGACTTCGGTGTCAAGGCCCGGTTTTTTTAGGAGGGGGATCACCATCGCTCTTTTCCAAGAGCTAGGGACCCGCCCCTCCCTCAGGGAGGCATTGAGGATAGGGTTGACTAAGGGGTTCACCACTGCCGCCATCCCGGCCAGAAATTTGGCGGGGCAGGGATCAAGTGGCGAGCCAGATTTGAGGTTGGCCAACAACATAAGAGAGGCCTCACTGGAAACAGTGGGAAAGTCGGACAGCACTGCCCCCGAAGTATGCGGCAGTCCAGAGGCCGACTTCACACCGCTCCCTCCAGGGCATCTAGTTCCCACTGCCTCCAGTGTGCACTGCCTTCAGTGCCCACTGCCTCCAGTTCCCACTGCCTCCAGTGCCCACTGCCTCGAGTACAACTGCCTCCAGTGCCAGTGCCTCTAGTTCCCAATGCCTCCAGTGCTCACTGCCTCCAGTGCCCACTTCCTCCAGTGCCCACTGCCTCCAGTGCCAACTGCCTCCAGTGCTAGTGCCTCTAGTTCCAACTGCTCCAGTGCTCACTGCCAACAGTGCAACTGCCTCCAGTGTCAGTGCCTCTAGTTCCCACTGCCTCCAGTGTGCACTGCCTTCAGTGCCCACTGCCTCCAGTGCACACTGCCTCCAGTGCCCACTGCCTCCAGTACAACTGCCTCCAGTGCTCACTGCCTCTATTTTCCACTGCCTCCAGTGCTCATTGCCTCCAGTGTGCACTGCCTCAAGGCCAGTGCCTCTAGTTCCCCCTGGCTCCAGTGCTCACTGCCTCCAGGGTGCACTTCCTCTAGTGCCCAGTGTGTCCAGTGCCAGTGCCTCTAGTTCGCACTGCCTCCAGTGCAACTGCCTCCATTTCCCACTGCCTCCAGTGGAACTGCCTCCAGTGCTCACTGCCTCTAGTTCCCACTGCATCCAGTGCTCACTGCCTCCAGTGGAACTGCCTTCAGTGCCAGGGCATCTAGTTCCCACTGCCTCCAGTGTGCAATGCCTTCAGTGCCCACTGCCTCCAGTTCCCACTGCCTCCAGTGCCCACTGCCTCGAGTACAACTGCCTCCAGTGCCAGTGCCTCTAGTTCCCAATGCCTCCAGTGCTCACTGCCTCCAGTGCCCACTGCCTCCAGTGCCAACTGCCTCCAGTGCTAGTGCCTCTAGTCCCAACTGCTCCAGTGCTCACTGCCTCCAGTGCAACTGCCTCCAGTGCCAGGGCCTCTAGTTTTCACTGCCTCCAGTGCACACGTCCTTCAGTGCCAGTGCCTCTAGTTTCCACTGTCTCCAGTGTGCACTACCTCCAGTTCAACTGCCTCCAGTGCCATTACCTCTAGTTTCCACTGCCTCCAGTGTGGACTGCCTCCAGTGCTCACTGCCACCAGTGCAACTGCCTCCAGTGCCTCTAGTTCCCACTGCCTCCAGTGTGCACTGCCTTCAGTGCCAACTGCCTCCAGTGCCCACTGCCTCAAGTGCAACTACCTTAAGTGCTCAATGCCTCTAGTTCCCACTGCCTCCAGTGCTCACTGCCTCCAGTGTGCACTGCCTCTAGTGCTAGTGCCTCTAGTTCCCCCTGCCTCCAGTGCGCACTGCCTCTGGTGCCCACTGCCTCCAGTGCCAGTGCCTCTAGTTCCCACTGCCTCCAGTGCCAACTGCCTCTAGTGCAACTGCCCCCAGTGGTCACTGCCTCGAGGGCAACTGCCTCCAGTGCCAGTGCCTCTAGTTCCCACTGCCTTCAGTGCCCACTGCCTTCAGTGCCAACTGCCTCCAGTGCAACTGCCTCCAGTGCCCGTGCCTTTAGTTTCCACTGCCTCCATTGTGTACTGCCTCCAGGGCCCACTGCCTCCAGTGCACACTGCCTCCAGTACACACTGCCTCCAATGCCCATTGCCTCCATGCCCACTGCCTCCAGTGCAACTGCCTCCAGTGCTCACTGTCTCCAGTGTGCACCGCCTCTAGTGCCAGTGCCTCTAGTTCCCAGTGCTCACTACCTCCAGTGCGCACTGCCTCTAGTGCCCACTGCCTCCAGTGCCAGTGCCTCTAGTTCCCACTGCCTCCAGTGTCCGCTGCCTCCAGTGCAACTGCCTCCAGTGCAACTGCCTCCAGTGCTCACTGCCTCCAGTGTGCACTGCCTCCAGTGCCAACTGCCTCCAGTGCAACTGCTTCCAGTGCCAGTGCCTCTAGTTCCCACTGCCTCCAGTGCAACTGCCTCCATTGCCCACTGCATCCAGTGCAACTGCCTCCAGTGCCAGTGCCTCTAGTTCCTACCCACTGCCTCCAGTGCTCACTGCCTCCAGTGCCCACTGCCTCCGGTGCCCACTGCCTCCAGTGCCAACTGCCTCCAGTGCTAGTGCCTCTAGTTCCAACTGCTCCAGTGCTCACTGCCTCCAGTGCAACTGCCTCCAGTGCCAGTGCCTCTAGTTTCCACTGCCTCCAGTGTGTACTGCCTCCAGTGCCCACTGCCTACAGTGCACACTTCCTCCAGTGCCAGTGCCTCTAGTTTCCACTGTCTCCAGTGTGCACTGCCTCCAGCACAACTGCCTCCAGTGCCAGTGCAGCTAGTCCCCACTGCCTCCAGTGCTCACTGCCTCCAGTGACACTGCCTCCAGTGCAACTGCTTTCAGTGCTAGTGCCTCTAGTTCCCACTGCCTCCAGTGCTCACTACCTCCAGTTCAACTGCCTCCAGTGCCAGTACCTCTAGTTTCCACTGCCTCCAGTGTGGACTGCCTCCAGTGCTCACTGCCACCAGTGCAACTGCCTCCAGTGCCAGTGCCTCTAGTTCCCACTGCCTCCAGTGTGCACTGCCTTCAGTGCCAACTGCCTCCAGTGCCTACTGCCTCAAGTGCAACTACCTTAAGTGCTCAATGCCTCTAGTTCCCACTGCCTCCAGTGCTCACTACCTCCAGTGCGCACTGCCTCTAGTGCCAGTGCCTCTAGTTCCCCCTGCCTCCAGTGCGCACTGCCTCTGGTGCCCACTGCCTCCAGTGCCAGTGCCTCTAGTTCCCACTGCCTCCAGTGCCCACTGCCTCCAGTGCCAACTGCCTCTAGTGCAACTGCATCCAGTGGCCACTGCCTCCAGTGCAACTGCCTCCAGTGCCAGTGCCTCTAGTTCCCACTGCCTCCAGTGCTCACTGCCTCCAGTGCCCACTGGCTCCAGTGCCCACTGCCTCCAGTGCAACTGCCTCCAGTGCCAGTGCCTTTAGTTTCCACTGCCTCCATTGTGTACTGCCTCCAGTGCCCACTGGCTCCAGTGCACACTGCCTCCAGCATGCACTGCCTCCAATGCCCACTGCCTCCATGCCCACTGCCTCCAGTGCAACTGCCTCCAGTGCCAGTGCCTCTAGTTCTCACTGCCTCCAGTGCTCACTGCCTCCAGTGTGCACCACCTCTAGTGCCAGTGCCTCTAGTGCCAGTGCCTCTTGTTCCCACTGCCTCCAGTGCGCACTGCCTCTAGTGCCCACTGCCTCCAGTGCCAGTGCCTCTAGTTCCCACTGCCTCCAGTGTCCGCTGCCTCCAGTGCAATTGCCTCCATTGCCCCCTGCCTCCAGTGAAACTGCCTCCAGTGCTCACTGCCTCCAGTGTGCACTGCCTCCAGTGCCAACTGCCTCCAGTTCAACTGCTTCCAGTCCCAGTGCCTCTAGTTCCCACTGCCTCCAGTGCCCACTGTCTCCAGTGCAACTGCCTCCATTGCCCACTGCACCCAGTGCAACTACCTCCAGTGCCAGTGCCTCTAGTTCCTACCCACTGCCTCCAGTGCTCACTGCCTCCAGTGCCCACTGCCTCCAGTGCAACTGCCTCCAGTGCTAGTGCCTCTAGTTACCACTGCCTCCAGTGCTCACTGCCAACAGTGCAACTGCCTCCAGTGCCAGTGCCTCTAGTTCCCACTGCCTCCAGTGTGCACTGCCTTCAGTGCCCACTGCCTCCAGTGCACACTGCCTCCAGTACAACTGCCTCCAGTGCTCACTGCCTCTAGTTTCCACTGCCTCCAGTGCTCATTGCCTCCAGTGTGCACTGCCTCAAGGCCAGTGCCTCTAGTTCCCCCTGGCTCCAGTGCTCACTGCCTCCAGGGTGCACTTCCTCTAGTGCCCAGTGTGTCCAGTGCCAGTGCCTCTAGTTCGCACTGCCTCAAGTGCAACTGCCTCCCTTTCCCACTGCCTCCAGTGGAACTGCCTCCAGTGCTCACTGCCTCTAGTTCCCACTGCATCCAGTGCTCACTGCCTCCAGTGGAACTGCCTTCAGTGCCAGGGCATCTAGTTCCCACTGCCTCCAGTGTGCAATGCCTTCAGTGCCCACTGCCTCCAGTTCCCACTGCCTCCAGTGCCCACTGCCTCGAGTACAACTGCCTCCAGTGCCAGTGCCTCAAGTTCCCAATGCCTCCAGTTCTCACTGCCTCCAGTGCCCACTGCCTCCAGTGCCCACTGCCTCCAGTGCAACTGCCACCAGTGCTAATGCCTCTAGTTCCAACTGCTCCAGTGCTCACTGCCTCCAGTGCAACTGCCTCCAGTGCCAGTGCCTGTAGTTTTCACTGCCTCCAGTGTGTACTGCCTCCAGTGCCCACTGCCTACAGTGCACACTGCCTCCAGTGCCAGTGCCTCTAGTTTCCACTGTCTCCAGTGTGCACTGCCTCCAAGGCAACTGCCTCCAGTGCCAGTGCAGCTAGTCCCCACTGCCTCCAGTGCTCACTGCCTCCAGTGCCACTGCCTCCAGTGCAACTGCCTCCAGTGCTAGTGCCTCTAGTTCCCACTGCCTCCAGTGCTCACTGACTCCAGTTCAACTGCCTCCAGTGCCAGTACCTCTAGTTTCCACTGCCTCCAGTGTGGACTGCCTCCAGTGCTCACTGCCACCAGTGCAATTGCCTCCAGTGCCAGGGCATCTAGTTCCCACTGCCTCCAGTGTGCACTGCCTTCAGTGCCCACTGCCTCCAGTTCCCACTGCCTCCAGTGCCCACTGCCTTGAGTACAACTGCCTCCAGTGCCAGTGCCTCAAGTTCCCAATGCCTCCAGTTCTCACTGCCTCCAGTGCCCACTGCCTCCAGTGCCCACTGCCTCCAGTGCAACTGCCACCAGTGCTAATGCCTCTAGTTCCAACTGCTCAAGTGCTCACTGCCTCCAGTGCAACTGCCTCCAGTGCCAGTGCCTCTAGTTTCCACTGCCTCCAGTGTGTACTGCCTCCAGTGCCCACTGCCTACAGTGCACACTGCCTCCAGTGCCAGTGCCTCTAGTTTCCACTGTCTCCAGTGTGCACTGCCTCCAAGGCAACTGCCTCCAGTGCCAGTGCAGCTAGTCCCCACTGCCTCCAGTGCTCACTGCCTCCAGTGCCACTGCCTCCAGTGCAACTGCCTCCAGTGCTAGTGCCTCTAGTTCCCACTGCCTCCAGTGCTCACTGACTCCAGTTCAACTGCCTCCAGTGCCAGTACCTCTAGTTTCCACTGCCTCCAGTGTGGACTGCCTCCAGTGCTCACTGCCACCAGTGCAACTGCCTCCAGTGCCAGTGCCTCTAGTTCCCACTGCCTCCAGTGTGCACTGCCTTCAGTGCCAACTGCCTCCAGTGCCCACTGCCTCAAGTGCAACTACCTCCAGTGCTCAATGCCTCTAGTTCCCACTGCCTCCAGTGCTCACTGCCTCCAGTGTGCACTGCCTCTAGTGCCAGTGCCTCTAGTTCCCCCTGCCTCCAGTGCACACTGCCTCTGGTGCCCACTGCCTCCAGTGCCAATGCCTCTAATTCCCACTGCCTCCAGTGCCCACTGCCTCCAGTGCCAACTGCCTCTAGTGCAACTGCCTCCAGTGGCCACTGCCTCCAGTGCAACTGCCTCCAGTGCCAGTGCCTCTAGTTCCCACTGCCTCCAGTGCTCACTGCCTCCAGTGCCCACTGCCTCCAGTGCCCACTGCCTCCAGTGCAACTGCCTCCAGTGCCAGTGCCTTTAGTTTCCACTGCCTCTAGTGTGTACTGCCTCCAGTGCCCACTGCCTCCAGTGCACACTGCCTCCAGTACGCACTGCCTCCAATGCCCACTGCCTCCATGCCCACTGCCTCCAGTGCAACTGCCTCCAGTGCCAGTGCCTCTAGTTCTCACTGCCTCCAGTGCTTACTGCCTCCAGTGTGCACTGCCTCTAGTGCCAGTGCCTCTAGTTCCCACTGCCTCCAGTGCTCACTGCTTCCAGTGCGCACTGCCTCTAGTGCCCACTGCCTCCAGTGGCAGTGCCTCTAGTTCCCACTGCCTCCAGTGTCCACTGCCTATAGTGCAACTGCCTCCAGTGCCCCCTGCCTAAAGTGCAACTGCCTTCAGTGCCAGTGCCTCTAGTTCCCACTGCCTCCAGTTCTCACTGCCTCCAGTGCGCACTGCCTCCAGTGCCCACTGCCTCCAGTGCTCACTGCCTCCAGTGCAACTGCAACCAGTGCCCACTGCAACCAGTGCCCACTGCCTCCATTGCACACTGCCTCCAGTTCCCACTGCCTCCAGTGCCCACTATCTCCAGTGCAACTGCCTCCAGTGCCAGTGCCTCTATTTCCTACTTCCTCCAGTGCCCACTGCCTCCAGTGCCCTCTGCCTCCTGTGCAACTGCCACCAGTGCCCACTGCCACTAGTGCAACTGCCTCCAGTGCCCACTGCCTCCAGTGCAACTGCCTCCAGTGCCAGTGCATCTAGTTCCCACTGCCTCCAGTGCCCACTGCCTCCAGTGCAACTGCCTCCAGGGCACACTTCCTCTAGTGCAACTGCCTCCAGTGTCCGCTGCCTCCAGTGCAACTGCCTCCAGTGCAACTGCCTCCAGTGCAACTGCTTCCAGTGCCAGTGCCTCTAGTTCCCACTGCTTCCAGTGCAACTGCCTCCATTGTCCACTGCATCCAGTGCAACTGCCTCCAGTGCCAGTGCCTCTAGTTCCTACCCACTGCCTCCAGTGCTCACTGCCTCCAGTGCCCACTGCCTCCAGTGCAACTGCCTCCAGGGCTAGTGCCTCTAGTTCCCACTGCCTCCAGTGCTCACTGCCAACAGTGCTCACTGCCAACAGTGCAACTGCCTCCAGTGCCAGTGCCTCTAGTTCCCACTGCCTCCAGTGTGCACTGCCTTCAGTGCCCACTGCCTCCAGTGCACACTGCCTCTATTGCCCACTGCCTCCAGTACAACTGCCTCCAGTGCTCACTGCCTCTAGTTTCCACTGCCTCCAGTGTGTACTGCCTCAAGGCCAGTGCCTCTAGTTCCCCCTGGCTTCAGTGCCCACTGCCTCCAGGGCACACTGCCTCTAGTGCCCAGTGTGTCCAGTGCCAGTGCCTCTAGTTTGAACTGCCTCCAGTGCAACTGCCTCCATTTCCCACTGCCTCCAGTGGAACTGCCTCCTGTGCTCACTGCCTCTAGTTCCCACTGCATCCAGTGCTCACTGCCTCCAGTGGAATTGCCTTCAGTGCCAGGGCATCTAGTTCCCACTGCCTCCAGTGTGCACTGCCTTCAGTGCCCACTGCCTCCAGTTCCCACTGCCTCCAGTGCCCACTGCCTCGAGTACAACTGCCTCCAGTGCCAGTGCCTCAAGTTCCCAATGCCTCCAGTGCTCACTGCCTCCAGTGCCCACTGCCTCCAGTGCCCACTGCCTCCAGTGCAACTGCCACCAGTGCTAATGCCTCTAGTTCCAACTGATCCAGTGCTCACTGCCTCCAGTGCAACTGCCTCCAGTGCCAGTGCCTCTAGTTTCCACTGCCTCCAGTGTGTACTGCCTCCAGTGCCCACTGCCTACAGTGCACACTGCCTCCAGTGCCAGTGCCTCTAGTTTCCACTGTCTCCAGTGTGCACTGCCTCCAAGGCAACTGCCTCCAGTGCCAGTGCAGCTAGTCCCCACTGCCTCTAGTGCTCACTGCCTCCAGTGCCACTGCCTCCAGTGCAACTGCCTCCAGTGCTAGTGCCTCTAGTTCCCACTGCCTCCAGTGCTCACTGCCTCCAGTTCAACTGCCTCCAGTGCCAGTACCTCTAGTTTCCACTGCCTCCAGTGTAAACTGCCTCCAGTGCTCACTGCCACCAGTGCAACTGCCTCCAGTGCCAGTGCCTCTAGTTCCCACTGCCTCCAGTGTGCACTGCCTTCAGTGCCAACTGCCTCCAGTGCCCACTACCTCAAGTGCAACTACCTCCAGTGCTCAATGCCTCTACTTCCCACTGCCTCCAGTGCTCACTGCCTCCAGTGTGCACTGCCTCTAGTGCCAGTGCCTCTAGTTCCCCCTGCCTCCAGTGCACACTGCCTCTGGTGCCCACTGCCTCCAGTGCCAATGCCTCTAATTCCCACTGCCTCCAGTGCCCACTGCCTCCAGTGCCAACTGCCTCTAGTGCATCTGCCTCCAGTGCAACTGCCTCCAGTGCCAGTGCCTCTAGTTCCCACTGCCTCCAGTGCTCACTGCCTCCAGTGCCCACTGCCTCCAGTGCCCACTGCCTCCAGTGCAACTGCCTCCAGTGCCAGTGCCTTTAGTTTCCATTGCCTCCAGTGTGTACTGCCTCTAGTGTGTACTGCCTCCAGTGCCCACTGCCTCCAGTGCACACTGCCTCCAGTACGCACTGCCTCCAATGCCCACTGCCTCCATGCCCACTGCCTCCAGTGCAACTGCCTCCATTGCCAGTGCCTCTAGTTCTCACTGCCTCCAGTGCTTACTGCCTCCAGTGTGCACTGCCTCTAGTGCCAGTGCCTCTAGTTCCCACTGCCTCCAGTGCTCACTGCTTCCAGTGCGCACTGCCTCTAGTGCCCACTGCCTCCAGTGGCAGTGCCTCTAGTTCCCCTGCCTCCAGTGTCCGCTGCCTCCAGTGCAACTGCCTCCAGTGCCCCCTGCCTAAAGTGCAACTGCCTCCAGTGCCAGTGCCTCTAGTTCCCACTGCCTCCAGTTCCCACTGCCTCCAGTGCGCACTGCCTCCAGTGCCCACTGCCTCCAGTGCTCACTGCCTCCAGTGCAACTGCAACCAGTGCCCACTGCCTCCATTGCACACTGCCTCCAGTGCCCACTGCCTCCAGTGCCCACTATCTCCAGTGCAACTGCCTCCAGTGCTAGTGCCTCCATTTCCTACTTCCTCCAGTGCCCACTGCCTCCAGTGCCCACTGCCTCCAGTGCCCACTGCCTCCAGTGCAACTGCCACCAGTGCTAATGCCTCTAGTTCCAACTGATCCAGTGCTCACTGCCTCCAGTGCAACTGCCTCCAGTGCCAGTGCCTCTAGTTTCCACTGCCTCCAGTGTGTACTGCCTCCAGTGCCCACTGCCTACAGTGCACACTGCCTCCAGTGCCAGTGCCTCTAGTTTCCACTGTCTCCAGTGTGCACTGCCTCCAAGGCAACTGCCTCCAGTGCCAGTGCAGCTAGTCCCCACTGCCTCCAGTGCTCACTGCCTCCAGTGCCACTGCCTCCAGTGCAACTGCCTCCAGTGCTAGTGCCTCTAGTTCCCACTGCCTCCAGTGCTCACTGCCTCCAGTTCAACTGCCTCCAGTGCCAGTACCTCTAGTTTCCACTGCCTCCAGTGTAAACTGCCTCCAGTGCTCACTGCCACCAGTGCAACTGCCTCCAGTGCCAGTGCCTCTAGTTCCCACTGCCTCCAGTGTGCACTGCCTTCAGTGCCAACTGCCTCCAGTGCCCACTACCTCAAGTGCAACTACCTCCAGTGCTCAATGCCTCTACTTCCCACTGCCTCCAGTGCTCACTGCCTCCAGTGTGCACTGCCTCTAGTGCCAGTGCCTCTAGTTCCCCCTGCCTCCAGTGCACACTGCCTCTGGTGCCCACTGCCTCCAGTGCCAATGCCTCTAATTCCCACTGCCTCCAGTGCCCACTGCCTCCAGTGCCAACTGCCTCTAGTGCATCTGCCTCCAGTGCAACTGCCTCCAGTGCCAGTGCCTCTAGTTCCCACTGCCTCCAGTGCTCACTGCCTCCAGTGCCCACTGCCTCCAGTGCCCACTGCCTCCAGTGCAACTGCCTCCAGTGCCAGTGCCTTTAGTTTCCATTGCCTCCAGTGTGTACTGCCTCTAGTGTGTACTGCCTCCAGTGCCCACTGCCTCCAGTGCACACTGCCTCCAGTACGCACTGCCTCCAATGCCCACTGCCTCCATGCCCACTGCCTCCAGTGCAACTGCCTCCATTGCCAGTGCCTCTAGTTCTCACTGCCTCCAGTGCTTACTGCCTCCAGTGTGCACTGCCTCTAGTGCCAGTGCCTCTAGTTCCCACTGCCTCCAGTGCTCACTGCTTCCAGTGCGCACTGCCTCTAGTGCCCACTGCCTCCAGTGGCAGTGCCTCTAGTTCCCCTGCCTCCAGTGTCCGCTGCCTCCAGTGCAACTGCCTCCAGTGCCCCCTGCCTAAAGTGCAACTGCCTCCAGTGCCAGTGCCTCTAGTTCCCACTGCCTCCAGTTCCCACTGCCTCCAGTGCGCACTGCCTCCAGTGCCCACTGCCTCCAGTGCTCACTGCCTCCAGTGCAACTGCAACCAGTGCCCACTGCCTCCATTGCACACTGCCTCCAGTGCCCACTGCCTCCAGTGCCCACTATCTCCAGTGCAACTGCCTCCAGTGCTAGTGCCTCCATTTCCTACTTCCTCCAGTGCCCACTGCCTCCAGTGCCCTCTGCCTCCTGTGCAACTGCCACCAGTGCCCACTGCCACTAGTGCAACTGCCTCCAGTGCCCACTGCCTCCAGTGCAACTGCCTCCAGTGCCAGTGCATCTAGTTCCCACTGCCTCCAGTGCCCACTGCCTGCAGTGCAACTGCCTCCAGGGCACACTTCCTCTAGTGCAACTGCCTCCAGTGTCCGCTGCCTCTAGTGCAACTGCCTCCAGTGCCCAGTGCCTCTAGTTCCCACTGCTTCCAGTGCCCACTGCCTCCAGTGCCCTTTGCCTCCAGTGCCCATTGCCTCCAGTGCCAGTGCCTCTAGTTCCCACCGCCTCCAGTTCCCACTGCTTCCAGTGCCCACTGCCTCCATTGCACACTACCTCCAGTGCAACTGCCTCCAGGGCTAGTGCCTCTAGTTCCCACTGCCTCCAGTGCAACTGCCTCCTGTGCCAGTGACTCTAGTTCCCACTGCCTCCAGTGCGCATTGCCTCCAGTGCCCACTGCCTCCAGTGCAACTCCCTCAAGTGCCAGTGCCTCTAGTTCCCACTGCCTCCAGTGCTCACTGCCTCCAATGTGCACCGCCTCTAGTGCCAGTGCCTCTAGTTCCCACTGCCTCCAGTGCACACTGCCTCCAGTGCCCACTGCCTCTAGTGCCAGTGCCTCTAGTTCCCACTGCCTCCAGTGCTCACTGCCTTTAGTGCCCACTGCCTCCAGTGCAACTGCCTCAAGTGCCAGTGCCTCTAGTTCCCACTGCCTCCAGTGCTCACTGCCTCCAGTGCGCACCGCCTCTAGTGCCAGTGCCTCTAGTTCCCACTGCCTCCAGTGCAACTGCCTCCAGCGCCCACTGCCTCCAGTGCACACTGCCTCCACTGCGCACTGCTTTCGGTGCCCACTGCCTCCAGTTCCCAGTACCTCCCGTGCAACTGCCTCCAGTGCCAGTGCCTCTATTTCCCACTGCCTCCAGACCAACTGCCTCCAGTGCACACTGCCTCCAGAGCACGCTGCCTCCAGTGTCCTGAGCTAAGCTTGACTAGCACACCTTGCTGACACCTACTCTCGAGGATTGCCTGACGTGACATCCGGTGACACCCACAGGCCCTTTGCACTAGTCTAGAGGTCGCTGAGAGGGCTTTGGATCTCCTCACAGGTGACTTCTGTTGATGTTATTGCCCTGAACGGGTGGGCCATTGGCTGTAGGAAGCTGTAGAAGTGCTTAATTTCTGCAGATGTTTACCAGAATTCTGCACCGACCCCTATTTCTAAACACCTGCACTTATTAATCCGAGTCTACCACATGGTGACACTGTCTACCCTGGGTAACAATATTATCTAAAAAATATGAGAGACCCAGCACACCCAGGTCACCCAGCTGATAGAGCTAGGTTGGGCTAGTCCAACATGCCACACTTGTCACTGTGGTGGTCAGAAAGCTGCTGCTGGCACTGATGGCTCCAGACCTCCCCTCTCCCGCCCCCATCCTTTGCTAGGAAGCCCCCTCCAAATATTACCCCACAGGATCTTGGGACAGCCTTGGCTTCGGAAGTGGACGAGCGCGAGATCATGAAAAGTAACGAAAGTCGATTTGGTGGCGTCAGTGCAACCACGCCCGGAAGTGGGGCCTTTTCACGAGGACTTTTCACACTTCTCCTGGGTGTATTTATCAAATTATTCACAGTCGACTTTCTGTTTTTTCTCGTCCTCTTTCTGTCTTTCGTTCTTCCAGTTACTACAAAGAAGATATCTGTATTGTTTCTTAGTTCTTCAAACCATGGATCGTTTTATTATTTTATTTTCTAGTTGGGGGGTCTCATCGTTTACTGGTCATTTTTTTTGTTCTGTATATTTTATAGTCTGCATTATTTGAACTGCGCCCACTACTTATCCGAGTGACGGCTGCGTGTAGAACGTTTAACCAAAAACCTAAAGTGCAGTTCTTAAATGTGCCACTGGAGGGCGCATTTTCTCTACTGCTGAAATGTGTTCCCTATAACAATTATGGTTTTGTTAAGAAAAGCAGGGAATACATAGTGTACATAACCTTTTTAGGTCTGGCGTTAGCCAAAACCTTCTGATTTCCTAAAATTATATGTTTAATATAATTACTTAAAGGGGCTTTCAACCACCATCTTTATCCATTGGCGTGATTTACTTTCTTCCGCCCCAGGCAGCATGGGGTAAAAGGTCAGCGCCCTTCAGCCATTTGTCCACATCACTTTCAGTGATTCCATTTAACCCTTTCACAAGAAGCACATCCACACAAAAAGTAGTTCCCTTTAGTGCCAGGGATAGGGTGACCAGAAGTCCCAGATTTGCCCGGACGGTCCCGGTTTTTCACCAACTGTCCCGGCAGATGTAATGTAATGTAAATGGGATTTGTAAAGCGCTACAGTTGCCCTGAGGCGTCCAGGCGCTGAAACTAAAACAGAGGATGCCTTCAAAAGAACAGGAGGTTACTAGTTACTGAAAAGAAAGGTTTTGAGCTGTTTCCGGAAACTAGTTAGGTTGGAATTATCTCGCATCTGCAGAGGGAGGGTGCTCCACAATTTTGACACATTGTACGAGAATGAACGTCCTCCTGCTCTGGCTCTAAAGATTCTAAGAATTTTGGCCAGTGATGCGGTTGAGGATCGAAGCGCCTTGTTGGGCAGGTAAGGAGAGATCATGGAACAGTTGATTTCTGGACCCATTTTCCAGAGGGTCTGGTGGGCAATGCATAGAGCTTTGAACTTCACTCTGTCCCTAACAGGCAACCAGTGTAGAGTTCTTAGGCCAGTTTTTATTGAAGTTCTCCGTGGGACTCCCAATAGCGCCCGGGCATCGCAATTTTGAGTGCGCTGGAGTTTTTGCAAGGTGTAGTCTGGTGCTCCAAGATAGAGGGAGTTATTAAAGTCCAGGCGGGATTGGACAAGGCCCTGTATGATTATTTGTCTGACCTCAAATGGAAGGAGGGGGAGAATTTTTTTAATCACCCTAAGGAGGCCAAAGCAGGTTGCCGAAACCTTGGTGGCCTGTGTATTGAGGCTCAACGACTTATCGAGCTGTACCCCCAGACTTTTGATGTTATCTCTGGGGGGTGGGGCCGTACCCATACTCGCGGGCCATATCAGCTCCAAAGTAGAGGGGACCGCCGGGCCCAGGAGCATGAGCTCGGTTTTGTCGTCGTTGAGCTTCAGACATGAGCTCATCATCCAGCTCTTTACATCCTCCAGGCACGCCGCTAGATTGGGCGGTGATTGGAGGCCGCTCTTCTGCGCAAGGGAGACCACCAGCTGGGTGTCGTCCGCATAGGAGAATATGTTGATACCATGCGGACGAACTATCCCAGCCAGCAGCCTCATGTATGCGTTGAAGAGCGTATGGCTCAAGGATGAACCCTGCGGAACTCCGCACCCCAAAGGCCTGCTCGATGACACGGATGTGCCGTCAAAGACCTGGAAGGTTCTGTCCGATAGAAAAGACTCGAACCAGACCAGGGCTTCTCCGGACACTCCTAGGTCGGCGAGACGATTCATCAGAATTTTATGATGTACCGTGTCAAACTCGGCACTCAGATCGAGGAGGATCACTGCCACTGACCCCCCCCCCGATCCAAGTTTCGTCTCGCCTCCTCAGTTACAGCCAGTAGAGCAGTCTCTGTCCCATGTTTTGGGCGAAAGCCCGTCTGGGAAGCATCAAGGAGATGGTTTTCCTCGAGGAATTTCGTCAGAATGGTATTGACGTGCTTCTCCAGGATCTTAGATGCCCATGGGAGCAGAGAAATCGGGCGGTAGTTGCTAGGGTTAGCTGGGTCGAGGGAAGGTTTTTTTAATAAGGCCCGTACCATTGCATGCTTCCGTGTCGCAGGTACCATCCCACTCAATATGGAAGAGTTCAACAATTCCAGAAGGGTAGGGAGAATGGTTTTGCTGTCCAACCCCATCGAGTCCGGTGGAGCAGGGTCACACGGAGAGCCGGATTTTATTTGTTGTGCTAGGGACTCCAATGTTTCCAGTTTCAACAGAGGAAAATACCCCAGCTTATTGTCCATGTCCAGAACTGAGTCCAAGCGTTGAGAAGGTGAATCAATAGCTGGATCAGGAAAGGAGAGGTAGATTTTGTTCACTTTTTGAAAAAAGAAATCCACCAACTTGTTGCATTTAGAAGGGGAACTACTATTATCTATGGCAGGCGGGGAGGGTTTTATCAGGGAGTTTACTAAACGATATATTTTTTTCGGCTAAGATTTAGCCGTTGTTATTTTATCATTATAGTAGGCTGCTTGCGAAGTTTTTATTGCCAATTTATAGTTCCTAATAACTTCCCTGTAAGTAGCTTTATCGAGAGGGTTGTAGGTCATGCGCCATTTCCTCTCTTGTCTCTTGCAGAGACGGTTTTGGTTTCTGAGGTCTTCTGTGTACTATGGGGCTGATTTACTTTGCCTCTTTGACCTAGATAGGTCTGAAGGGAGAACCAAGTCAAGAGAGGTGGTAATCCACTCGTCATATTTAATATTATTTGCCATCGGGTCATGGGAAAGTATGGGTCTAGTAGTGCTAAGAGCCTTCGTCCAATTGTCGATAGAAAGTTTGGACCAATTTCGAGTTTTCCGAGATGTAAAAGAGGATGGAGGGGGTTTGCTTGTGGTCCAGGTGAAGGCTATCAGGAAATGATCCGACCATGGAAGGCTGCTAATGGTGCCCACTTTAAGTTGGTCACTATTACTAAAAATCGGATCTAAAAGATGACCTTTTTCATGCGTGGCGGAGGGGACTAATTGCTCCAGTTGAATGGCGGCTAGACTTGACATCATCTCTAGTGCCGTGGAGTCCCGCAGGTTGTCAAAATGGATATTAAAATCTCCCAGTAAGGTAAAATTGGAGGGAGAGATAACCAATTGGGATGCCACCGATAAAAGAGAGGTGTTAAATTGTCCGATAGATCCAGGGGGACAGTAGATAAGAATACCAGTGAAGCTGGTATTGGGGGAAAACTCGATCGCAAAAGAAAGACTTTCGCAATCCTCAATCTCCTCCGTCAAACAGCGGCAAACATAGCTCTCCTTGTAAATGATCGCAAGGCCGCCGCCTCTGCCCAGCGGTCGATCAGCCTGTACTATCTGATATCCCGGAGTAATAGCCTGTGCCAGATCTGGCTGAGAATCTTGATTTAACCAAGTCTCGGTAAAAAAGATCACGTCCGGTGTGTGTTCATCTAGAAGCAAGGAGATTTCTAGGCAATGTTTCACTAGAGACCTGCAGTAAAGCAAGAACATAGAATAATTCTTTACCTCAGATGTCAGTAAATTTAGCTCATGTCCCGGTTTTTAGAGAGAGTCGACTGAAAACGGCGGGAGGTGCATTTTTATGTTTTACAAAGCAGGGATAGTTAGCAGTTGTTTCAAGAAAGCAATTTAATTAACAGGCTACTGGGTTTAAAAAATGCATTTTATGTATGTTCCTCACTGTCTGTTCTGCAATTCTCTGCTGATCAGCGCTGTCATTCTATGCGATCGCTTGAAGTAAAATTGTAGTCCTTCTTCTATTTCTGTGAAATGTCCTGTTTTTTGGCTTTAATTTATTTAATTTATTTATCTTTAGTTTTATATATCGCTGGCTAGACAAGTAGGTATCAGAGCGCTTTACATAAGGAACAGCGAGATGCAAGTTACACATTTTACATAGGTTACACAATGAGGAACAGAGTTAAAGGCTAACATGTTACGGGGCATATAAGCAAGAACCTCATTAAAATTATCGCCGTTTTAGCGGCAGGAAACTGCCTCTAAAACGGCGATAATGGGCTTGCTAATATGCGTTATAGAATTCCAATAGAAACCCAGGTTAGATGTGCAGGACATCTAACCTGGGCTTCTATTAGAATTCAACAACGCATATTAGAAAGCACGATTATCGCCGTTTTAGCGGCAGTTTCCTGCTGCTAAAACTGCAAAAATTTTAACGAGGTTCTTGCTTATATGCCCCTACATTTGTTAAAAGCAATCAAAACTTAATAACCAAAGAAAAAGGGCAGATACAGGAAATTCGTCATGGGAGGGGGAGGGAGAGGAGAAACAGGGAGAAACTCTGTCCTAGCCAGGGACTACGATGGGGATGTGTGCTTTTCCTGACAAAGCAAATATTTTTGCTTTCAGTAAACGTTTCTGTGTTTTTTAGATTGACGAGGTCCTGCCAGTTTCCCCAACAATATACTTCTGTAAAAAAAAAACTGACAAAAATAACAAGCATTGACAAGGTCAAAGGCTGGAAGCCAACACCACACCTGATTACCTTGCGCTTGCTCTCAAATAGACTTCAAACTTTCTACACCAAGCGTCTCCCTGGATGTGCAGTACTAGCATGAACAGCTTCCCTCTAGTTCTCTAAACAACACTTCCAAGACGTTGTCTCTGATGCAGACAGCATGAATCTTTAATGCACCACACTGAGGACTCTATCTCATGGGTAGCGCAGAAAATGAGGGGGAACCAACCAGATCACGGTCCTGGCAGCTGTTATTGGGCTGGATGTGAGATCAAGCCAACACTGTGAAAAATGCAGAATGTGTCCTAATGTCATTTTTCCACGCAGTACACATTTTAGAAGCCACATGCTGTCTTCTTTCTGTTCAGAGCAGCAACCTGCAAGTAGCGTTGAGGCTTTGTTACTTTCTCTTAGAGGTGGACCCAAAACAAAGGCCTGATTTAAAGGGTCATCAGCCATCGTTTTGTTTGAGTATCATCATGGTTGGGAGCTACCTGGAGCCTAGCACCTAGATGCCAATGCAATGGAAGGAAAGAAAGGCGCACAACGTTGTTACCACTTCATAAGTACTTTAAAAAACTACGATATGAACACAGCTTTTCAACTTTGTTCAACCCCAACTGTACCATAAGTGCTTACACTGCGAGAATCGCACCTAAGATTCCCTGCAGTGACCGCATGTTCCTCAGAATCTTTCACTCTGTGTATATAACCATGATTCTGTTGGATTTGTTTAGAACAATAATCAAATCCTTAATAGAGAGGTGTCACTGGTCCTCTCAGTGTCAAAAAATGAAACAAACTTAGACATTCATTTTTAAGTTTCTCATAAATTATGAAACATGTAATATGTGAACATCACTCAATTATTCACTTATAGGTGGCCCAAAATAATGATAAGTGCTGTGGCGCAGTGCTTGTGGTGTGTGAATAAAGTTGGGAAGAATAACATGTACAAGGAGGGAAGGTTCAGGTTGGTATAATAAATACAATGATAACAATAGTGATCCAAAGACTCTGATTCATAGATTTGCTTTATTGTGGTTAATGATATCCAAGCAATCAAATTATTGGAGTGTCAGTGTTTCGACTCATCGACAATTAATTCAAGAAAACCAGGTCTTCATCAGGACCCGGGCCATGGATGCAACCTTCATTCTCACTGCATGGGGTGGACAATAGTATTGATCAGCTGAAGACTATTCTGTGAGGCTATCAAGGGCAGATGCATTGTGGGGACATATTTCCCCAGATATCTTCACAATAGTGATTTGGGGACCACACTGGCCCTTTGTTTTCATTAGGGTGCCTTCTCCATGTAGTTGAAGGTTGTTTGGATCTTGGATTTGCACTGAATAAAGGTTATTGTCTTTGTTTATGTCAATCAGTGATAGAGTTAAACTGTTTTCAGATTTCTGATTTCAGCAGAAAGAAGAAGTTTACGAAAAGGCATAAGGTTTTACTGTTCCTGCTCTGGAATAACTTAAATCGTGTCGGGCGGTGTAACCTGTAGGGACACCACTCTCGGAATCATCTCATTGGTGTAAAGCATGCACAGCATTGCACCAATCAGAAAACAAGCACAGTGTTATTGTATTGGTACACATATAGGGCTTATTTACAAGCCCCTTGCGCCACCGGTGAGTCACCTTTTCAAATATTAAAAGTGCTTCCTACCCTGAAGAGTCAGTCCTAAGGAAAGAAGGTGTGCCTCTTTTATCCAGGCTGTTTGGAACACAGCCTTCTGCAAACCCTTCTGTGTTCACACCGTGTGTCATCTTAAAGTTCCTCTTTCCACCTTGGAGTATACACAACAACAGTACTGTACAATTACACCCTTATTAAGGGCCTGGTACAAATGGAGCCGCAAATACCCAGTGTTATTTGCACCCGATTATAGTTTGTGCCTCCAGGAATGGGTAACATTTGAAATGTGCACCGTCACCCACTGCCAGGGGCGCCAAATGACACTGGGGCAAGTTGCGCCACTATTGGGCCATCAGCAAAACGAACATGACTTGCATACCAAGGTTGCTTCAAACCCTACTTAAGGAATCCATGTCAGTCCATGTTTACTTGTGTCCTAAACTGCTGGGCCTTCCAAAATAAACCCTACTGGGCTGTTGACTGCATGACTCACCGCCCCAGGCTCTGTAAACATCACCCAACTATGCACAGCTGTGTCCTCTATCAACACTACTGCCCTCCAGTCACACAGTGAACTGGGACAACAAAACACAGTAACACCCTTTCTGTACTGCAGTCCCTCGGTTCCCTTTAATCACAGATAGATAATTAGGAATGCAAATCAATGCATAACCATGGCATCTGCATCAATAACAAGAATTAGCAATCACATGTCCCCAACTAGAAATTGAATGCAACTAATGTGTGTACCACTACTAATGATGTTGCATAATATACGACTAACCACAGCATCCACAACTAGCACGACTAGCGCTGGGATCCATGGAGTAGAATGTTACCCATCCACAAAGCGCTTCAAGGCCTTATCAGGGGTGGTAAGTGCTATGTAAGTCTACTATACAATACACAATTTGGTAAATTCAGTTTCGGGTGGATCTGTGCAAAATGATTCTAATTCCTCATCGTGCGGACTGACGCGATGGAGCGGGACACTAGGACCCTCTCCAACCAGATGGCAGGACACTGGACACTGGACACCGCTTCCAGTCAGGGAAAGGAAAGGGAAGAAGTGGACACACAAAGGGTTGGACCTGGGGCAGGGAGGACGGGACGACAAGAGCTGCGAGTAAACCAGCGTTTACACTTACCTGCCTGCCTCGCAGGTAAGAATGCCTCATTTCTGAAAACTTCAAGGAGGGGGACCTCCTTTTTGGGCAGACCAGCAAGTATGTGGAACCAGATGCCTGATCATGTGAGATTAATAACCTAGGGAGCAACCTTCAAGAAGGCCCTGAAGACACATGTTTTTAAGCTTTAGGACTTGGATACACTTTTGGGGGCTCTGCTCCTTCTCACCTGTTCTTCTATTCTGCGCACTATGTAAAAGACATTCATTCATTCATTCACCCATAATTTGGGGGCCTGGCTAATGGGACATGACATCTGTAAATTGTAAATAAAATTGTAAATTGATACTTGTATAGCGCACTACTCACCCGCAAGGGTCTCAAGGCGCTTGTACGAATACCGCTGTGGAACCCATCTTGGCTTTCCCTGTGAGGCGTCCACTCCTGGGCACCCCCAAGGTGGAGGCCAAGCATCCTTAGCGTTGTGGGGGCCATTGTGGAGATTAAGCAAGCTATTGCCCAGAGTTGCAGAGTGGGACTCCATGATTGGAATAGGCACCGAGGCGAGAATTATCAGGTCCGTGGAATGTTTTGAGCCCAAGACCCGCCGAGGCAGGGAATTGAACCCTGGTCCCGGGCTAGACCTCTGCATCAGGGTCTGCCGCTCTAACCATTGAGCCACACTTCTCGTGGTGAACGTGGTGAGATGGACCTAAGCGACACCGCACAGCGTGTCTCACGGTGTTCATCTGCAGCACCACAAGCAGCACCAGCACAACGTCGGGAGCCCACCCCGCGTGCCCTGTAACTGCTCAGTGCCTTCAGCTATGTCGGGAGGCCACCTAGGATTAGGCGCCCCAGCAGCATACAACGCGTGGTCTCAGGAGCCCACCCTGACCAAGTTTCAAGTGAGACCATTGCTGGATCCACACGGTAAGCGCCACATCGCCCCCTGCTTTGTTCAAGCCTTCCATGCGGTGATCTCACTGCATCCCAAGGTCTTGAAACAGCGGGACCACCTCGGTGGCCATTTTGAAGTCAGGCAAATGGGCCTGTGAGCTTCACAGGAGCCCGGCGGCCATTTTTAAGTCAGGCGCACACGTGATTTTGCAGTTAAACTGCAGCATTAGAACTAATAAGCTAAGTGGCACTGTGGTTGCTCTACTCTTAAGGAATACCAGCAAATGCATCAGCAACAAGTGATGCAATCTGACTAAAGTGCTTGCGTACCACTTACGACTGGCATGGCTGCCGAATGCAACGTGAGTGCAATACTGAGTGCCAGTTTCGGTGCCCTCTTCCCTTTAATCTCTCTGACTCTCAAACGAAAGGTGCTAAGGCGCCACCTGAAAAAAACTACATGGATGAACAGGCCAGGGATCTATTCCGAAACCTTGTTGGGGATGAAGTGGGAGATCTGCTTATAACTGTCCCGCCTGAGTCCATGACTACTTACGAAGGCCTGATAAAATGTCTTACAGACAGCTTTGACCCCCCAGCAGAATGTCAACTTCGAACGACACACGTTAAATATGCACAAATTAGTGACTTACTGTGAGTGTGACATATTTGACAGCGAGTCAGCAAGCAGGCTGCACAATATTGAAGGATGTCAATCAACCGGGTTTTGCATGAAAATACTAAAAGACACATACTTGTTAGACAAAATATTTGCAATGGCCAGGCCATACACCAGGGCCACATCACTCGTCATCCATATAGAAAGTGGGAGAACGTGAACAACAGAACAAGTTCATCGCATGGCCTGGGGCATTGGCAGATGTGACAAGTCCATGCCGTGTCCATAGTGGTGCAAGGGTTTCTAATGGTAGCACAGGGAAAGTGACGCATCTGTACAGATGTGTCACTTTCTTGTAAATCTGCCCCCTTAGAGACTATTTAAACACCCCACACAGCTCCACGGGGCTATGCCCGTCGGAGCTGGTATTGGGGAGAACAAGCAGAATCCATCTACCTCAGCTAGGGGACAAAGCCCCAACAAAGCACAGAGACATTGCCGCAAGTGACCAAGAGCCCAAGCAAAAAATGACAAGCGGACACTGACGTTGCGCAAAAACCTCTGAACTGAAACCATGGCATCTGGTCCCTGTACGACAACATCAAACATGAAAGTCTGATAGCTTTTTCTCCAGCCAGCCACTGCGGATAAGTAACCTCAAAAGGCCAATGATCGCGGCGGCCGCGGGGTCTCACTACATCACCAGGAACAGCTCTCACTTCAAAGAATTCAGAGAAGTGGGGGACGATGATAAAGATGGAAGAGCAGTTGTCCACCAGAAGTCTCTGAGTGACGCCACCCTGGAATCACAAGAGTCAGCTCCTCCAAGGGGTGATGGGTCTCTGCATGCTGAGGCCATCAACGGCCCAGTGGAACAGAGACCCTGCTCCCCATTAGAGAGACTCAGAAGCCCATATGAGTGATGGAGAAGCCATGATGCATGGAAAAACAATGATGCATGGAAAAACAATGATGCATGACCATGAAGAACAGCTGACCATGCCAACAGCTGTTACCTGGTGCACAGACATAATATTGAGTCCAAAATATCGATTGGACATAATATTGAGTTTTTAATATCGACTGGACAAAATATCGACAGGACAGAATATAGATAACAAAAATATCGTTTTTAAGGTAAGTGAAGTAATATCGACTGTTAAAAATATAGATAGTTAAAATATCGAAGTATACAATATAGATAGTTAAAAATATCGATTTTTTAATATCTAATTTTTTATAGTGTATTTTTATGTTATAATATGTGTGAAAAGTGTGTATTTATGTTATAAATAATTTTATTTAATGAATTTAGTTTTTATAATTATTGCGTAATGTAATTCTGTAGCAGGTTGTGGGTTTATAGGGGAATAGGGTGGGAAGTAATTTAATTATAATTAATTAAATATGTAATTTTATTTATTGATAGTAATTTGTAATTAATTGTTAATTAATGTATATGTGTTCATTAATTTAATTGTTATTGTAAATTAATTATTATTAATTGATTAATTGGTAATTATGTAAATTATACTAATTTAATTCTGTAGCAGGTTGTGGGTTTATAGGGGAATAGGGTGGGAAGTAATTTAATTATAATTAATTAAATATGTAAATGTATTTATTGACAGTAATTTGTAATTAATTGTTAATTAATTTATATTTGTTAATTAATTTAATTATAATTGTTAATTAATTTATATTAATTGGTTAATTGGTAATTATGTAAATGTAACTAATTTAATTTCTGTAGCGGGTTGTGGGTTTATAGGGGCATAGGGTAGGAAGTAATTTATTAATAATTAATTAAATAATGAAAATAATTAAAATGTATTTAATTGGAAATAATTGTAAAATATTGTTAATTATTAAATAATTAATTGGTAATGTTCAATTAATTTGTATTAATAGGTGATTAATTGAAATAATTATTGTTAATTAGTAAATTTAAAATATTAATTATTATATTAGATAACATTTTTATTTATTTTTAAATAATTATTAATAGATATTCATTTTTTGATTTTTGAATAATATATGAAAATTTTGGTTTGTTTTACTTTCATTAATTATTTAATTATTATAAGTTAATTTAAGTATTTTAAGTATATTTTAGTAATTAACTTTTAATATTAATTTAATTTAACATTGTTTTTAGTAAAGTCGATATTTTTTAAACTATATTTTTGTAAACGATATTTTTAACTCAATATTTTTGTACTTACCTGTTTGTAGATAGAAACTCGATATTTTGTCAGTCGATATTTTGTCAACGATATTCTTGATGGTCGATATTCTGTCTCTCGATGTTATTTTAGTGATCCCTGTTACCTATCTGTACCGCACTCTATATAGCTCTCTTTTATTTTTCTCTTTTCTCTCTCTTCATTTTTGGGTTGGGCGCTCTCATTTGGTCAACAAAAGGGGGAGACTTTGGAATGACGTAATGGAGCGGGACACTCGGCCCCTGATCCCACCATATGGCAGGGGACTGGACACCGCTTCCGGTCCAGGAAGGGAAAGGGAGGAAGTGGACACACAAAGGGTTGGACCTGGGGCAGGGAGGACTGGACGACAACAGCACTGAATAAAGCAACCTCTCTGCTCACCTGCCAGCCTCACAGTGTCGTCGTTTGGGGACCTGGGTCTTAGGAGACGACAAGGTGCATCACTGGAGTGGCCATGGTTATTCCCAAATGCTCTCAATATCAGGATCGCCATTGCGTGCTTTAGAGCAACCCCCTCGTTAATCGGGCTTGCACCAATAGCAATATTCACTCCCTGTCCTCCGCCTGTCAGCACCAAGAATTCTTTGGCAAAGCCTTTGCGTCTGCAGTGAGCAGGGCAACGGGAGTAAGTTGCCTGGTTCTGGGCATGTACCCTCAGATGAACAAAGATCTTGTCTTCTACGAGGGGCAGGTGGATAAGATGTGCTCAGTACCTCTAAACAAATGTAAAAAGAGCTTGGCCCAGAAAACTGAGTTACTTCTCAGGGCAGGATCAGACAACAGGCCCAGGCAGATGCAGATGGGGGGCTCTCAGTTGGGCAACAGTGTTTTCTACAGTGAAGAGCCAGAAACATCCCTGCATTGACAGTGTGACAGGTGGGAAGAGCAAGAGAAGACCCCCTCTAGATTTAAAGTAGTTCTTCAGTACCTTGCAAGATACTGTGTCCTCTAGATCAATACCCTCCGCCCAGGATCATCTGTAAATGTAAATGTGTAAATGTATAGGCATTTATATAGCGCACTACTTACCCGTAAGGTCCCAAGGCGCTTCGACCGCTGCGAAACCCTTCCTGGCTTCCCTGAGAGATGGTCCCTTAATGGGTATCTCCAGGGTGAGACCAGGCATCCCCGGCGGTCTGGTGGGGCCGTTAGTGAAGATGAGGCAAGCTAATGCCCAGAGTTGCCGAGTGTGATCGCTGATCAGAGTGGGCACCGAGGCGAGAGAATTATCGAGTCCGCTGACCCTGGTCCAGAAACCTGCCGCGCCGGGAATCGAACCCTGGTCCCGGGCCGTCCTCTGCTCTCGGGTCTGCCGCCTCTAACCAGTGAGCCACACTACTTCACTTATCCCCTCTCAGCATTCAAATGTCAGTCTTTTTGAATGACTAACTCACATTCAGTGGGATTCTTCTGTAAAGCAGAAACTTTGATAATCAATCAAGCAGGTATTTGTAAATCCCAGTTTATTCCACCAGGAGGTGTCTGGGGAGACAGTTCTGACGCCCATTAGTCGAAGAGACTGGTCTCAGGTGGAGGGGGAGGGGAGGTCGTTCCAGGTCTTTGCGGCGAGGTAGGAGAAGGAACAGCCTCTGCTCTGGCTTCAGTGGATACACAGAACATGTGCGGGGGGGAGGAAAGTGGAAGGGAGTTGTCTGGCGGGTTGGTGAAAGGTCAGGCGGTGGTTGATGTAGTTGGGTCTGGTGTTATGGAGGGCCTTGTATGTGGGAGTAATTACCTAGAATTACTGTTAATCTTTGGCCTATTCTTCATTTCCACTTTGGATTTTCTGGTTATTCCACTTGTCAATTCCTTGTAAAACTCCCAAGTTGCTATTCAAGCCAGGGTTCAGGACACCTATACGGGGTCACCTCAAAGGCACTACAGAGGAAGTCAAGACCTTGGAGAGTTCATTACGACCTTAGACCTTAGAGGATGCTGTTTTCCTAAGGACCACAGTAACCACCTACCTTCCACTTGCCGTCCCTAGTTTGCGAACAGTCTTCTGAAGGTGATGGTTGCCTCCATTCTATATAGACTATTCTCTTGACTTTTCCACTGAGCATGACAACACTACTATGTCCTGAGATGGCTGGGAGATGAATCCTTATTGTGAAGCACCTTCCTTCATATAGCCTTATAGCCCCCCGTAGCGGGCTATACCGGCTATTAAAGGCCCGCTGAATCGTTAAAGGCCCGAGCCGATGGCGAGGGACTTTAACGAGACAGCAGGACTTTAATTGCCGGTATAGCCCTGCTATGAATGGCTATAAGGCTATTAGAACATTCTGCCACTAGAGGGCAGAATGTTCTAACAAATTAAACAAAGGGGTCTCGAAGCTCGAGGGGATATAAATCCCCTCGAGCTTCGAGAAGCCTTTGTAGAACATTGGAATGTTGCGCTGCGGGCCTTTACCGGCCCGTAAATGTAAATGTAAATGTATTGGCATTTATATAGCGCACTACTTACCCGTAGGGTCCCAAGGCGCTTCGACCGCTGCGAAACCCTTCCTGGTTTCCCTGAGAGATGGTCCCTTAATGGGTATCTCCAGGGTGACACCAGGCATCCCCGGCAGTCTGGTGGGGCCGTTAGTGAAGATGAGGCAAGCTAATGCCCAGAGTTGCCGAGTGTGATCGCTGATCGGAGTGGATTTACAAAAGGGGGTGGTGATGAACAGAGTGTCTGAATTGAGCAGACCACTCTAACCCAGTCCAAAGATCAGGGCTTGATCCATCACCGTTATTTATCTCACTGCCCCATCCCAGCTCAGAACCTGGCTATATGCAAATCAGTCTGTCCCTGGCCCAGTGCATCATGGGAACAGGGCAGACTAAACTACCAAGCCAATTCTTTACCAGAAAGGAGACAAGCTACCGGGGACCGGTTTCTGGCATTTCAGCCGTCTTCGGCCCGGCTTGCTTGAATCCTGATGGAGCAGTGAGAAAGGGACTCATGTCTGAGTATACCCTGCCACACCTATAGTGGCCAAAATCGATTTACAAAAGGGGGTGGTGATGAACAGAGTGTCTGAATTGAGCAGACCACTCTAACCCAGTCCAAAGATCAGGGCTTGATCCATCACCGTTATTTATCTCACTGCCCCATCCCAGCTCAGAACCTGGCTATATGCAAATAAGTCTGTCCCTGGCCCAGTGCATCATGGGAACAGGGCAGACTAAACTACCAAGCCAATTCTTTACCAGAAAGGAGACAAGCTACCGGGGACCGGTTTCTGGCATTTCAGCCGTCTTCGGCCCGGCTTGCTTGAATCCTGATGGAGCAGTGAGAAAGGGACTCATGTCTGAGTATACCCTGCCACACCTATAGTGGCCAAAATCGATTTACAAAAGGGGGTGGTGATGAACAGAGTGTCTGAATTGAGCAGACCACTCTAACCCAGTCCAAAGATCAGGGCTTGATCCATCACCGTTATTTATCTCACTGCCCCATCCCAGCTCAGAACCTGGCTATATGCAAATCAGTCTGTCCCTGGCCCAGTGCATCATGGGAACAGGGCAGACTAAACTACCAAGCCAATTCTTTACCAGAAAGGAGACAAGCTACCGGGGACCGGTTTCTGGCATTTCAGCCGTCTTCGGCCCGGCTTGCTTGAATCCTGATGGAGCAGTGAGAAAGGGACTCATGTCTGAGTATACCCTGCCACACCTATAGTGGCCAAAATCGATTTACAAAAGGGGGTGGTGATGAACAGAGTGTCTGAATTGAGCAGACCACTCTAACCCAGTCCAAAGATCAGGGCTTGATCCATCACCGTTATTTATCTCACTGCCCCATCCCAGCTCAGAACCTGGCTATATGCAAATCAGTCTGTCCCTGGCCCAGTGCATCATGGGAACAGGGCAGACTAAACTACCAAGCCAATTCTTTACCAGAAAGGAGACAAGCTACCGGGGACCGGTTTCTGGCATTTCAGCCGTCTTCGGCCCGGCTTGCTTGAATCCTGATGGAGCAGTGAGAAAGGGACTCATGTCTGAGTATACCCTGCCACACCTATAGTGGCCAAAATCGATTTACAAAAGGGGGTGGTGATGAACAGAGTGTCTGAATTGAGCAGACCACTCTAACCCAGTCCAAAGATCAGGGCTTGATCCATCACCGTTATTTATCTCACTGCCCCATCCCAGCTCAGAACCTGGCTATATGCAAATCAGTCTGTCCCTGGCCCAGTGCATCATGGGAACAGGGCAGACTAAACTACCAAGCCAATTCTTTACCAGAAAGGAGACAAGCTACCGGGGACCGGTTTCTGGCATTTCAGCCGTCTTCGGCCCGGCTTGCTTGAATCCTGATGGAGCAGTGAGAAAGGGACTCATGTCTGAGTATACCCTGCCACACCTACAGTGGCCAAAATCGATTTACAAAAGGGGGTGGTGATGAACAGAGTGTCTGAATTGAGCAGACCACTCTAACCCAGTCCAAAGATCAGGGCTTGATCCATCACCGTTATTTATCTCACTGCCCCATCCCAGCTCAGAACCTGGCTATATGCAAATCAGTCTGTCCCTGGCCCAGTGCATCATGGGAACAGGGCAGACTAAACTACCAAGCCAATTCTTTACCAGAAAGGAGACAAGCTACCGGGGACCGGTTTCTGGCATTTCAGCCGGCTTCGGCCCGGCTTGCTTGAATCCTGATGGAGCAGTGAGAAAGGGACTCATGTCTGAGTATACCCTGCCACACCTATAGTGGCCAAAATCGATTTACAAAAGGGGGTGGTGATGAACAGAGTGTCTGAATTGAGTAGACCACTCTAACCCAGTCCAAAGATCAGGGCTTGATCCATCACCGTTATTTATCTCACTGCCCCATCCCAGCTCAGAACCTGGCTATATGCAAATCAGTCTGTCCCTGGCCCAGTGCATCATGGGAACAGGGCAGACTAAACTACCAAGCCAATTCTTTACCAGAAAGGAGACAAGCTACCGGGGACCGGTTTCTGGCATTTCAGCCGTCTTCGGCCCGGCTTGCTTGAATCCTGATGGAGCAGTGAGAAAGGGACTCATGTCTGAGTATACCCTGCCACACCTATGGTGGCCAAAATCGATTTACAAAAGGGGGTGGTGATGAACAGAGTGTCTGAATTGAGCAGACCACTCTAACCCAGTCCAAAGATCAGGGCTTGATCCATCACCGTTATTTATCTCACTGCCCCATCCCAGCTCAGAACCTGGCTATATGCAAATCAGTCTGTCCCTGGCCCAGTGCATCATGGGAACAGGGCAGACTAAACTACCAAGCCAATTCTTTACCAGAAAGGAGACAAGCTACCGGGGACCGGTTTCTGGCATTTCAGCCGTCTTCGGCCCGGCTTGCTTGAATCCTGATGGAGCAGTGAGAAAGGGACTCATGTCTGAGTATACCCTGCCACACCTATGGTGGCCAAAATCGATTTACAAAAGGGGGTGGTGATGAACAGAGTGTCTGAATTGAGTAGACCACTCTAACCCAGTCCAAAGATCAGGGCTTGATCCATCACCGTTATTTATCTCACTGCCCCATCCCAGCTCAGAACCTGGCTATATGCAAATCAGTCTGTCCCTGGCCCAGTG
This sequence comes from Lissotriton vulgaris, assembly GCF_964263255.1. Taxonomy (NCBI): domain Eukaryota; kingdom Metazoa; phylum Chordata; class Amphibia; order Caudata; family Salamandridae; genus Lissotriton; species Lissotriton vulgaris. The sequence continues at coordinate 2,003,628,251 of NC_141693.1, read as the reverse complement.
CATCATGGGAACAGGGCAGACTAAACTACCAAGCCAATTCTTTACCAGAAAGGAGACAAGCTACCGGGGACCGGTTTCTGGCATTTCAGCCGTCTTCGGCCCGGCTTGCTTGAATCCTGATGGAGCAGTGAGAAAGGGACTCATGTCTGAGTATACCCTGCCACACCTATAGTGGCCAAAATCGATTTACAAAAGGGGGTGGTGATGAACAGAGTGTCTGAATTGAGCAGACCACTCTAACCCAGTCCAAAGATCAGGGCTTGATCCATCACCGTTATTTATCTCACTGCCCCATCCCAGCTCAGAACCTGGCTATATGCAAATCAGTCTGTCCCTGGCCCAGTGCATCATGGGAACAGGGCAGACTAAACTACCAAGCCAATTCTTTACCAGAAAGGAGACAAGCTACCGGGGACCGGTTTCTGGCATTTCAGCCGTCTTCGGCCCGGCTTGCTTGAATCCTGATGGAGCAGTGAGAAAGGGACTCATGTCTGAGTATACCCTGCCACACCTATAGTGGCCAAAATCGATTTACAAAAGGGGGTGGTGATGAACAGAGTGTCTGAATTGAGCAGACCACTCTAACCCAGTCCAAAGATCAGGGCTTGATCCATCACCGTTATTTATCTCACTGCCCCATCCCAGCTCAGAACCTGGCTAAATGCAAATCAGTCTGTCCCTGGCCCAGTGCATCATGGGAACAGGGCAGACTAAACTACCAAGCCAATTCTTTACCAGAAAGGAGACAAGCTACCGGGGACCGGTTTCTGGCATTTCAGCCGTCTTCGGCCCGGCTTGCTTGAATCCTGATGGAGCAGTGAGAAAGGGACTCATGTCTGAGTATACCCTGCCACACCTATAGTGGCCAAAATCGATTTACAAAAGGGGGTGGTGATGAACAGAGTGTCTGAATTGAGCAGACCACTCTAACCCAGTCCAAAGATCAGGGCTTGATCCATCACCGTTATTTATCGGAGTGGGCACCGAGGCGAGAGAATTATTGAGTCCGCTGACCCTGGTCCAGAAACCTGCCGCGCCGGGAATCGAACCCTGGTCCCAGGCCGTCCTCTGCTCTCGGGTCTGCCGCCTCTAACCAGTGAGCCACACTACTTCACTCGTAGAAGCAGGGAGCACTCCTTTGTCTGCAGGGGAGCTCCCAACATTCCAATGTTCTAATACCTCATATGTGATGTGTTTGATACTTCGCTCCCTGTCTCCCCTTCGAGGCCTGTGGGTCTGTGGACCTCACATCCGGCATTCTGGTCCTCCAAAGATCTCTTATTCCACCTGACGCATAGTCTCCACAGATCCAGGAATGAAAGCTCTGAGGAGCAGCCATGACAGGTGGAGAATAAACATCCACCAATCGGAGGAGCAGAGAAAAGGCACACGATCCACCTGTTGACTTTATAACATCTTTAGTTACATCATACCAGCATGTCCATGAAGCCCAGTGACTACATCATAGCCAGTTCCCACGGTGTCCAGTTTCACATCGTGGCCAGTTTCCATTCTAAACAGTTATCACATCACGGACTCTTCCTGTTGTGCCATTTACACGTGATGGCACATTTCAACTGTGTTATGTAGCGCTATCCCGAACGTGGGTAGCGTCACTAAATGCACTCAATGAAGAAAAGTTCCAAAATGTTGTTATGAGTTTGTGACAATATTTATTGAAGAAAGTTTTTTTTATTTTTGACGTTGTATTCACATCATTTTATTCGTCAATTTCAAAAAAACATAATTCATTTTTTGTCCTTCATTTTCAATTGCCCAATGCATTTCGGCCCATGGGCCCTTCATCAGGGGATTAAATGCGCTGTCAACAAAGGATAATACACAAAAGTTAATATATGCAGTAATTCATTGCGAACGTTGTGGAACATATCATGATTATGTATATCGACATTATCTTTACTTGATTCGAATCATTACAACTTGTATGGTGTACCTTATAACCCACATGGTTAGAAAACACTTTTCCATATCTTTTCACTCATTTGCGATACGTTAAATCAAAGGCTCTAGCACTGGTAGGCATATTTGTGATGTTAGTATAGTGGCATAGTGCCGAATGCGGTTGTTTTATCGGGGAAACAAAACGAAGCGTGGCTTCAGGATATAAACCAGTCCAAATAGAATACCAATGGTACGTGATAAGTGGTATGCGTCCTACCTTGGGGCCAGCTATGAGGAAGCTGGAAAGTCGCACATGTCAAAATAACGATGTCCTAAAAAAACGGGAAAGTAAAATCAATCTACAGCGTAATGCAGCACGGAAGGTGCGTGATCGAGGTATCATGCCCCTGCTATTTAACAGTTTTGAAAGTGTTGTACCTTATCAGCGTGTATCACGCGAGGTTCCATAATATCAAATGAGATGTGTCTGAAAGAAAAAGAATGTGCAATATAACCGTAGGCACTTTAAAAGTCATCGCCCTGATAATATAAGTCCTGCCTGGAGAGTGCATGAATCATGACCGGCCAGGGTAACTTACCGAGTGGATCGCGTGTGGTCTGCTCGCAAAAAGGTATCACGGGGTTCTGCTGTGGGTAGAGGGATGGAATGCGGAAATCCCGACTTTCGGTATGTAATCAAATTCACATGACTGGTACCATCACGTGACTCGACAGTGAAGAAATACTTCACGCATCCAGCGTGAGACAAAAGACAGACTATGGACGGTGAAAAGTCCACCGTTCTCGGATACATGATGTCGGTATTTATACGTTAAAAAGATATGAAAAAACGTGAATAAATCCGCATTAACACTGAAATGCGGGGTTCAAGGATTTTTAAGTCCGGAATGTCACCTAGGAATACGTGGGTCGAAAAGGTGTCTGACAGGGACATTAAGCACTGAGAACATGTCCAAGTAATGTGTACCTGTATGACGCTGATGGTCTATGATTGAAAATCAGGTCAGTTATCACTGTCAGTATCTATGAAATAATGGTTTAGAATAAAAGCGTCAATAAATTGCAGAAAAAGATTTTTTTTTAAATCTGGGTTAACAGTGTGTGTACATCATCACGTCAATAGATAGTATTTTCATGTGGTCTATTTACAGAAAACAATTCAAATCCAACCGATCATTAAGTCCTTTAGGTTGAATCGTGGTTAGACGGTTGATCCAGAATATCTCTCGTCTAAGTAAATGTTGACTATTGTCTCTTCCTGGTAGGATGCTTGGTTGTTCCAAAACAAGAAACCTGAGCTGGCTTGGAGTATGATTGTGGGTATTGAAATGGGCCGCCAATGGTGATTTTAGGCTCTTCGTTCGAATGTTACTTTTATGTCCCGTCAGTCTTGTTTTTATTTTTTGTTCGGTTTTGCCAACATAGGCCAAGCCACAAGGGCATACCCTACCTACTTTGAGCTTTTCAAGGTGGCTGAAGCCTTCTTCCAGACTGAACTGGGCCTCTGAGGGCTAGAGGTGTGTGTGGGGAGTGTACTTCTCCGAAAGCCCTGGAGAGAAAGGGCTGTTGTAGAAATGGTTAAATGTCCACCCACCCAAATTTAGATGAACAGAGATGTGGTCATTTTTTATTGTTTCTTACTGCCAGGGCAAACCTTGCAGTTACGAACAGGAAAACCATTCTAAAGTGCCCCTCGCCATGGCATTACTTTTTTTTTTCAAAAAGAAAATCCCATTTAAGTATTTTCTTTTTAAAATGAAAAAAAGTACTGTTTGCTGCAGGGCTGTTTCCTTCCGATGCAGCCCTGGCTTCTGAGTCTTTCACGGACTGTCAGGCATTCGATCAGGCACACGATCCATAGCCTGCTCTTCAGCTCTGAGGTCGGCTGGACAGGCCTTGCACCGGCAGCTCCTGCTTGGTGGCTACTCACAATGTCTCCGAAAAATCCGCCCCGCACCACCCGAAACACCAAGACTACTGCTACCGCTCCCCCCCTCTTTCCACGGGTACGGCAACGGCGGTAACGGCAGCAAATGTAGCAACCGGGGCAGCCCTGGCACCTCCTCCCCCCTTATCCACGACAGGAGCTACAGCATTAGAAGCTATGCCTTCGACCATTTCGACCCTCTCGGCTTCTGAGGCTTTGGGGAGTGAGACAGCACTGGGCGGCACCAAAGAAAATCCATCTGCTGCGGTGCCGACTGACAAGAGCACGGACCAAGACACACAAGGAGCAGCTACCGGTAAGCCGATAATGCGCCCCCCAATGATGACCGTTATCAACTCTTCACTCAAAAAAACTACTAAAAACACTGTTAAGCAGAAAGTTAAGATGGGGGTCCCAGCGGGTTGCCAGAAAGGCGGGGAGTGTGTTGAAATAGACGAGACTGATTATGTAACTACTCCGGCTAGTTCAATTGCTGTAGCAAGCACAACTGAAGGTATAAACGCCAATGGGTACTCAAACGATTTAGCAATGGTCAGTGACTCAGAGACAATAAAAAAAAACCTTTAAACGAAGAAATTACCCAACAGCAAACATCACGGTCTTTAATGACAGTAAGACGCCTGACCCTATACAATCACCACCACCCATTTGCGACCCTGGACCAGTTCCCCCTGTTGTCAATGTAGCAGATATAGTCATCAATAGCACAGAACTTTCAAATGAAGAGACTACCAATACTTCAGGGGTGGCGGATGAGGGTATTGGAGACCAGGGGTCTCATGATGAATACGAAATGGAAACAGAAGAAGAGATCGTTGACCCATCTGAAAATACAATGAAATCTCTGGCGACCAGAAGACGGAAACTCAAAACTAAAACAAAGACTAAAAGAGGGGGGAAAGCTAATACTACCCTAAACCGACAGATCACCAATAACATATCGACTACTAAGAAAATTCTAATTGACAAAAGTCCGTTAAGAAAATGGATAGAAGCGAAGGGGCTGCCAAAGAGTATGACATTGAGGCTATCGGGGGACAAGCCCTACGGATCCTGACCCCGTCTTGGGTCTTCCAGGTTGTCTCACTTCTCCAGAGAATAACGCCCTAAATGAACCACCTAAGGCACTAACGAATGTAATACCTGAACAAGATACAACGTCTCCATACCTGCCATAACTTAACACAGCAACTATAGCAACCAGTGGTTCACCTATAACCTATAACCGCTGAGACAACGCTGATAGCTATAGATGGAGAAGGGGGAGATAGTACTAACCACAAGTCTGCCAATAACAGCACTCTAGTTTCACCTATAGCTTCAACCTCGGCAACTACAGCCCTCTCCACAACCAATAATAATATTTCACCTCAAGATCTTGAAGAGGAAGACAAACAAGAACCTAATCCCTCCCAACTGGATATTACACTCCAAATCTTAACTAATCAACGCACAGAAGCACAAGAACATTATTTGCAATTGCGTGAGGATAACAACAAACTCCAGACCACTTTATCAGAACTGACCTCCATTTTCAGCGAGGTCCCACGAGATATTGAAGAGCTGCAGCATCGAGGTGCTGGCGTAGAAGAAATAGCGTCACGGACACATGTAGCAGTAAATACACATGACACTCAGATAATGACGCTTCAACTAAAAGTTGAGGATTTGGAAAACGGGCAGATAAGATCAAACCTGAGATTCTTTGGGGTGCCGGAAGGGTCGGAAGGCTCAGACCCGAGGGCGTTCCTTGTTGGCCTACTACAAAGAGCCTTTCCGGATCTAGCAGACTGGGACTGGGATTCACAAATCCAACGGGCACATCGTTTACCTTTAATTCAAAAGAACAAGGAGAGCAAATTCCCACGTCCTTTTCTCATTCTTTTTGGCAACTTTTTACTGTGACAGGCCGTATGGCAGAAAGCTAGGCCTAACACACCTATAAATATAGGGAATTTATCACTGTTTGTTCGGTCTGATCTCAGTTAAGCCACTATGGACAGACGGTGGGAACTACGTAAGCTAATCAATCCAATTAAATCTGTGGGGGGGCAAGTTTTTCTTCAAGAGCCAGCACGTCTAAAAATCATTAAAGACAGGCACACACATATTTCAATGATCCCAGAGAAGTTGAACAATATCTATCAGGATTAAGCAAAAGCTAGACTTTAGAAACTTAAATAACTAGCTAGGGAAAAATAAATATCTCGACTATGCTGATACAATAGTCAAGGTTATGGAAACTAAGTCTCAGGAGATTTAGAATGTATCAGAGGGGGTGGTGGTGGGGCTCTCCAGGTAGTCTGATGCAGAAGCTGCCTGTTCAACGGCAGCAGAAACTGAAGGGTAGTCCCTTCCCGCTGTGGGTAGGTGACAGAGGGTTGGAGGGAGGGAGCCTTTGGCTCTCCGCAGGGGGGCGGGATTGGAGGGGTGAAAAAATAGAAAAAGTTGTTGGCAACCTGAGGGGAAGACACGTTACAAAAGATAAAAATACAAGTAAATTTTCATTTTTGTGTGGTTTAAGAACAAAAAAGAACTTCCACTTGGTTTCTTATTATGTTGGTTGTTTTGCTTTTAAATGCATAAAATAAAGTGCCTTGCCTGGAACGTTGCGGGACTAAATAGTAAAAATAAGCGACGCCTGGTCACAGAAGAGCTGAGATTATACAACCCCCATCTTATGCTGCTTTCTGAAACGCACATAGCCGGCAAGGATAAAAAACTGCTTTGTCAACTAGGCTATGATATTGTCAGCTGTTCTACTTTTGGGGCTTCAATTAGAGGGGTAGCAATCCTCAAAGATAAACGATTCAAAGTAGAAACCTTGCAAGCTAATCATGATAAAGACGGTAGATGGGCTATCGCTCAAATAAGTATTGAAAATCATAAATATGTTGTCTGTGTGGTGTATGGCTCAAATCTGGATGAACCCAAGGTCTTTGACGATTTGAACATAAAACTTTTAGATTGGGATGTTGAGCTTATTATAATGGGGGACTTTAACTGCATCATGGATTATCAATTAGATACCACTAGGCCCGGGAGCTATCAACGGATGCGGAAAACCAGAGCCTCAATTTTAGATTTATGCTGCACTCATAACATCAAAGACGCGTGGAGATATCTACATTCAAATTTCCCGGCAACACATATTACTCAGCACCTCACAAACTCTGCTCCCGGTTAGACATGGCTTTTGCTAGTCCTAATCTTCTTAACAACAGTACAATGGAGGTATGCCCCCGAATAACATCTGACCATAACCCCATTATGCTAACATTTGATACACCACACACACACACACCTGCCCTAGATCATTCTCTTTTCCCAGACATTTAATATCAGATCCTGTCTATATTTCACAGCTTAAAACTCATCTCATTGACTTTATAGAAATTAACCAGAACTCTGCCACATGTAACATGGTCTGGGATGCCTTCAAGGCAAGTATTCGGGGTTTTACGCAAGAATACGTGTTCAGACAAAATTCTGAGCGTCGTAAACTTAATAAATCTCTGAACTCTAGTATTGTTGCTCAGGAAGTACAGTTGTCCACAGCACTATGGCTAAACTTGCCAACGGTGTTAGAAATAGGTCTTAAGCTAAGTCAATTAAAATCAGAAACTAAAGCAAAGTTTATTAAAAAAAACAGTACTAATATACATAAATACAAGATCGAACAATATGAGGGTGGTGATAAAATTGGTAAAATCCTGGCGTATAAAGTGGCAGAAGACAGAGCTTGTACTTTGATTACTAACATTCGTGGCTCCGATAATAAACTATACGATCAGCCTCATGATATATTGGAACAATTTGTGGACTTTTACAGGACTTCATATACTCCAGAATCTTTCCCGAAGGAAATTACAATACAGAAATACCTAGATGATCTTCCTCTAATTACCCTCGATATCTTAGAAACAGACCTTTTGTCTGAAAAAATGACAGAGCAAGAACTACGTCAAGCCATTGCTGTCCTACCAGCAGGAAAAGCCGCAGGGGAAGACACCATTCCCCTAGAGATTTATAAAATCTGTTTAGAGGAACTAATACCCATACTACTACAGGTTATACAATCCATTGGGGTGACAGAAAAGGCCCCCAAATCATGGAACAAAGCCAAAATAATATTTTTTCTTAAAAAGAGAGGGGGGTCATACAGACCCATATCTTTGATCAACACAGATGCAAAAATATTTGCTAAAATTCTAGCCTCTAGGCTGGCTCCTCTTATGCCCAAAATAGTCAATCTGCAACAACACAGGTTTATTGCTGGTAGAGACACTACTATTCATGTCAATACGGCTACAACCGCGTTTGACGTGGCTGAGATAGAGTCCATCCCACTCGGTTTGATACTGTTGGATGCTGAGAAGGCTTTTGACCGAGTGGGGTGGGACTATCTTTGGCGCGTCATGACTAAAATGGGGTTTAACGGTTATTTTCTGAAGGGGATACAGGCACTATATGACAACCCTTTAGCTTGTATCAGTTATGGGGGACAGATCTCTACAGACTTTGTGATATCCAGGGGTACTCGCCAAGCCCCCTATCACCTTTACTATTTGCCCTCTCACTCGAACCATTCCTACACTCTCTTCAGACACAACCCGAAATTGTTCCTTTCAAAACCAATGAACAGTTATTGAAAATTACGGCATATGCCGACGATATTGCTATCTACTCTTCTGACATAATCAAAACACTACATGGGATTAACATTGAGGCTCGAAAATTTGGCAAAGTATCAGGGTATAAACTAAACATAAACAAAACACAAATTATAGCCAATTATACACCAACGGTCAACGTTCCTGAGATATGCAAGACCGCTACATACTTAGGTGTCAAAATCACATCCAAAATACGAGAAATATATAATCTTAATTATAACGAATGAATCAAATCCACTACCATCCTGCTAAAAAAAATGGCATAGATTACTGTAGTAATGAAGTCCACACGTTTTAAGGTTCCAGAATGTTTATTCAGTTCTATTAAACATAGGTGCTCCCAGCTTGACAGGATCGTAACAACCACAACATTCTACTGCTGCCTTCAGGTGACAGCACGGGCCATACCAAAAGGGAAGGAGGCAAGGGGGGGAACAGGAAGGAGTGGGAGGAACCAAGGGATAAGTTACAACACATCATCCTCCCTAGGGAGACCACGGAGGGATGGGGAAAAGGGTAGGAGGCAACTGTAGGTGGGAGCGGGGTGGAGAAAAGGAAAGAGCGGGGGAGAGAGTGAGAGAGAGAAAGAAGGTAAGAGAGGGGAAGAGAGGTGAACACGGGAGGGAGTGATCACAACATATGCGCAAAGAAGCACAACAGTGGGTCCTGCACAGAAGACCCTAGCCCAGGTTAAACACCTGGGTCGACCTGATAGGATAAGCCCATAGCTTCTACCAAAGCTGGCAGAAAGCCCCTTAATACATGTTAAACTGTCTATGCCAGGACGGGGTGGTATAATCCAGTGACGGGTGGTTAGTTTCCTGAGACTCTCTCTTCTCTGCCCCCCTTTCCAACCAACCGTAAACTGACTCTAAATCCCCTTCACCCTCATGGTTATATCTAATGGTGACGTGTACTACCTGGTCTAGACACCCCAACTTCCCGTCTTCCCCGACCACCCCTTAATTCTTAACAAGTAACTGTTAGACAACATGCTCCTAGTAATACAAGTGTCTGTCCTCAAGGAAATCATGTAGACACGGGTAAGAGGTCACTTCCCAATTGTCATAACCTGTGGGAAGTCCACTACAGACTTCTAGTTATCCTCAGTTCAAATTTCACAGGAGGTATTACTGTCAACGAGGGTTATTAGTTCTGTAATGGGCAACACAAAGTCCTGACCTTCCTCCGACGTGGATGCATGAACTTCACAGGAGGTTGCTGCAGAGTCTACTGATCCCTTGAACTCCTGCTTTTCCGCTACACCAATCAGCCACCAGTCAGTTCATAAGTTTACTTTGTGGTGTGGGCATTGAACCTGTTTGTGTGCCTCTTTACCCTCCTCCTCTGACTCCTCCTAATCTACCCAGACCCAGCGAACTCTTTTACTATTGTGCTCCAGACCTCTCTCACTCGTACCATCCTCTCCATCCGGGTGAGTGGTAATAACTTTAAGATCCTTTTTCTTGGGTAGTTTCCTGGACCAGACCACACTGCGTCTACGCCTTCTAACACCACAGGTTTCATTCTCATTGTCATCATCGGTGTCTGGTCTTGACCATCCTCCAACTTCGGATCTCTTTACGTACTCAGTACCAGAACCTCTGGACATTTCCTTTTCAATAAGTCCCACTCCTTTTGTACCAGCCTCCTCAAAGACCTGTCCTTCTTCCAGTTTCATTAAGAGAATACCGCAGGAGGATGCTGCTGAGTCTTCTGAGCTGCTGAACTCGTATTCTCTACTGTATTCTATGAGCACACTGATGTTCCCTAACACCCCTTTGTTTTGTGGACATTGTAAGAGTTCCTTTGCTTCCTTTAACTCATTCTCCAACTCTTCTCTATATAACCAGTTATGATACTCTCCTTTGTTGTCGCACTTTGACTCAACTGGACTCAAACCATCTTCTCCATCCAGATCAATGTAATCAGAGTAATCCTCTCTTGCCTTAGTCATGGGCTCAGTCAATATAGTTTCATGCCACTCTCTCCTAAAATGGTGTCGAAAAGGATTACACATTTCCTCCTCTACTCCTTTTATTCTTAATTTGTTTTGTTCCTTCCCCCCCAGTTCGGAGGGTCCATTTTCTGAGATGTATATCGTTCTCCTTGTACTTCTCTTCTTGTAACTCAATTCCAACTCTTTGCCCCCTATTATGTTAATGTCATCACCTGTGTACGTTTTCAGGGATATGTTGGTCTCTTTTAGTTCAATTCCTAGTCTTTCAGCTAACTTACTTTTCCACAAACTCGTGCTCACCATAGTATAATGTGACACTGAATCAGCGATTATGTCAATTTCAATTCCTCCTAAGTTTATAGTACACTCAGGGTTAATTTTACACCTGTTCATCCCCTCTTTGTCATCCGTATCTTCCCTGATAACTTCGTATCTTTGTACATCACGAGACATCACTTGCATATAATGATCCTCCATGTTTACCATAACTTCTTCAAATACCTTCCTTCCAGCTCCCTCCTGGACCTTCTTTTCAATGTTATTGTATACTTCTTTCCCTCCTGCGCCTAAACTATTCAACAATATTTCCACCTTTTCATCTGGAAGTAATGGTTGTTCCTCTTTTTCTATTATTGCTAAAAAATTGCGAAAATATTCCTTCCACTCTTCCCATGTAGCTGTAGGGAGTCCTGGTGTTGACAGACATCTTTAATAAGATGTTCTCCTCAGGTAGATTTCCCACCTCCTGGAAGGAGACATCTATTCTCCCGCTTCTCAAGAAAGCCACTCTAGATGCCTCTCGGACTTCGAACTATCGCCCGATTGCACGTCTTCCTCTCCCAGCCAAAATTGTGGACAAGATTATGAATGTCCAACTGATGCAGTTTATCGAAGATAATGGGCTGCTGGACCATTCTCAGTTTGGGTTCCGTAAAGAGCACAGTACTGAGACGGCACTCATTAAAGCGGCCGAAGAAATTAGAGCGGCATTGGACAGTGGTGGGTCTGCGGCATTGATTTTGCTTGATCTTTCTGCCGCATTCGATACTGTTGATCACACTCTCCTGATTCACCGACTAAAAGCAGTAGGTGTAGAAGGTATGGCTTTGGCCCTTCTGGCCTCTTTCTTACAGGAGAGGAGATCAACAGTATCACACGAAGGGTTTAACTCAGAGGCCTATGTGCTGCCTTGTGGGGTGCCACAGGGCAGCTCGCTGAGCCCACTGTTGTTTAATGTATATGTCACCGAATTAGCGTTATTAATTAGAGACTATGGCTTCTCTTTAACATCTTACGCTGATGACTCCCAGATTGTTGTCACAGCTCACAGGAAACAGAGCTCCCCTGCTGTGCAATTCCACGACTGCATGACCGCCATTAACATCTGGATGGGTAGACGTTGCCTCAAGTTAAACTCCGATAAAACAGAAGTTTTGATTTTTGGCAACCTACAACCGGCTTGGAGCAACCTCTGGTGGCCCGTAGATATGGGATCGCCTCCTATTCCATCGGATAAGACCAGAAATCTGGGCATCCTGTTTGACAAAAGATTAACATTTTCTCAACAAACAAATGCTATTGTCTCGGCCTCTTACTTCCTGATAAAAAAAATTAAGAAGGTTCTTCCTTACATCCCTGAAGAAACCAAGAAAGTGGTAATCACCTCCCTTATACAATCGAAATTGGATTACTGCAATGGTCTCTATCTGAATGTCCAGAAGCAGTGTCTGAGGAAACTTCAGGCAGTTCAAAACTCGGCGGCGCGCCTTTTGCTGAGGCTTCCACGGCATAAATCCATCTCGGGAGAAATTCGAAAGCTGCATTGGCTGCCAGTGGCTCAGCGAATTAAATTTAAGGCGCTGTGTTTGGCCTTTAAAGCCTTAACACATAAGGGTCCATTGTTTTTGCAAGAACTCTTTAGATGGTACGAGCCAGGCAGATCACTCCGGTCCACCGGTGCTAACCTTTTAACTGTTCAGAAGATCCGGACTTCGCACTGGGGAGGTCGGAGTTTCCACTATGGTACCTCTAAGTTGTGGAACTTGTTGCCACCTGATATTAGGAAGGCTAGCTCCCTAACGAGCTTTAGGAAATCTTTGAAAACTTGGCTGTTTCAGTGAGATGAGTCGTTTGAGGTTCTACTCTTGGTTTCGCTCTAGCGCCGAGACACCATTTTTGGTATTTGTGCGCTTTAAAAATGTCATTATCATTATCATCATTAGTAATACCTTCCCTTTCAAAAAATGGCACCGGTGGTGATAAATTATACATTTTGTTTTTATCCATGTTTATTTTGCTATCGATCCAGATTTATTGTACACATCCAGTAAGTTTTGCTCAGTACAATGTTATTTGCGTTGCACGCAATAGGTGATGAGTGTAGGTAAGCTAAACTCTCACAATTTCACCCAGCGCGATGACGTGAATGCTCTGAAGCACAGTTAGCATTCACCTTAAGTAGCTCTCAAAGATTCATCCTCACAGAATTACTGCCGAAACTTCTGATAACCAAATAAATTCTCTTTCCTAAGATAGACCAATTTTAAATTGCTTGGTTTCCTATATCAACTTTTGTTTTATTTTATTTTAAATTCCTGTATTATTCCCTTTTCCTTTGAAGTTTGACAATCATGTACTTGTTTCCAGAAATTCCTACCTTTTTATTCACCTTGTAACTACAGTTCACTTTTACTCCTTTATTTATCTCCTTTTCATCTTTATACACTTGACTGGTGCACTTAAGGATTAGCTTCCCTTCAAGACTAACACGCGCGTTCAATTTGCTACACTACGCGGTGTCTTCCTCACTCAAAATGGCCCTTTGACGCAAATACGTTATGACGTTTGCTCTTGACTGAACGCTGGAGATCTGTGGAGAAACTCAATTCAAACGCTTAAAGTGTCACCTTCCACCTTTCCTTCCCTTCGTTTTGAATATAGCACTTTAATTTCTCTTTTTGTTGCTCCACCTCGCCGTGTTATTTATTTGAAGCCTTTATTATTTTCATAATAAGTACATTCGCGCTCTTGTTCAGTCTAAATCTCAGAGAGAAAACAGCTGCTTTCTAACAATTATGCACTTCTTTTAATGTAAATACTCCTTGCGCATTGACCTCGCGCTGCGTGTTTTAATTGTGAATACTCAAAGTCTCTTTACCACCACGCGCTCTCCCACGCGCCTGGCTGCTTCTGCTCTTGTTTATTTTCAACACACATCACCCTCTGTGATCTTTTTAATTCTCAATAGAGCTGCTCCACCTCGCGCTCTGCCATGCTTCACATAAATTCAAAATGCGGTTTCAGAGAATAGATCGCTCCCTGCCCCGCTCACTTCTCCTCCTCCCAGCCACCAAGACTCACCACATAAGCCTTGCGCAGATTCTCATGTGCATAAACTCCGGGTCTTCTTATTAATTTCAGTCGACACCTTCTGATGCTGCTTTACTACTACGGTGTAGTTAAGTTCCTTCGCTTAGCGCTGAGGTGAGTCACACTTCTTTCATTACGGCAGTTTACCCATCCGAGGGAATCCGCCACTTTAAATGTGCCTCACTTTCCCATAATACGGTTGACTTGTCATGCGCTGCTCTATACTTACTGGAGATTTTCATGCGGTTTCATGCTCAAAATGGCCACAAGGCGGCAGTGCATTATCCTGTTTGCTATCGGGTTTGCGCTGTAGATATGAGGAGAATCTCACATCACACGCTTATGAATTATGACGTTTACTTTGGCTGCACTCTGGTGATCTGAGGAGAATTTCACTTCGAACGCTGTTTGCGCTGATTCACCTCAAATTCAACTGCGGTTACGGAGAACACTTCGTACCATAACTTTTCTCACGATAAACCCAAGTCCAACACTTTTTTCCTTTATCGGTCACGCTTCTTATGCAACACATCCAAGGCTCATTTTACCAACTTCAAAACAAGGTGTCAGAGATTTTAAATTCGTTACCTGCTCCGCTCAGCTCTCCTCACTAAGCTTAAACTGCTCACCTCATGAACTTTCGCCTTTTCCAGTGTTCATCAACTTGGGTCTTACTTCTCTTTAATATTTCATTTTCACACAAACGCCCAAGGTAAATCATCAATTCATTTCTTCATATTTTCTTATTCCTCGTCCAAGCTCATACCATTCCAGGGGAGAGCACCACACTGACCCTGGCTCAGCTCCGTTACCTCCGTCGCCAAAAGTGTAGTAATGAAGTCCACACGTTGTAAGGTTCCAGAACGTTTATTCAGTTCTATTAAACATAGGTGCTCCCAGCTTGACAGGATCGTAACAACCACAACATTCTACTGCTGCCTTCAGGTGACAGCACGGGCCATACCAAAAGGGAAGGAGGCAAGGGGGGGGAACAGGAAGGAGTGGGAGGAACCAAGGGATAAGTTGCAACAATTACCTTTGAACTTAATCGGCAGAATTAACCTCATCAAAATGAAGATACTACCTAAATTTCTTTATCTCTTCCGCTCCATTCCATTAGTACTAAATAATTATTATTTTAAACAGCTAGACGGAATATTCAGCAGTTTTATTTGGGGGTATAAAAAAGCCAAAAGATCATTGAAGCTCCTTAAAAATAGTACAGACAAGGGTGGTTTAAACTTTCCTGATTTTAAGTTATATTTTTGGTCTTCATTTATTAGGTGCCTTCGATCTTTGTTACATAATGAAGATATCTTTTTCTTTCATTCCTTTATGTTAAAATCTGAATCAAATTTGTTTCTATTGCGAGCTAATGACCCTAACTACTACAAGAGGGTGAAATTTAAGACCGCCAAAGATATTGTTAGGATATGGGTTAACATTATGGCTTACTGCAAAACCTCCTTTTACCATCCGAAATTGCCGTTATGGGGCAATCCAGGTCTTCCGGGAATTTTCAACAACGGAATGGCTCTTAAATGGTCCGCTTACGGTATCAACACTCTGGGAGACCTATATGGTGCACAAGGGTTTCTAGATTTTCACACTCTCCAAACTCTCTATAATATAACGGAAACAATGAGATTTAAATATGTACAAATACACGATTTTCTAATAAGAAAGAAACAACTACATAATATTTTAGATTGTGACATTTGGAACTGTTTATATTCTACTAAAAATAAATCAGTGATAAGTGAAGCTTACAAATGCTTTTGCGCTGTTAAAACTGATGATTGTACAAAATTAGCTGAAAAATGGAGTAATAATACTGGCCTAAATATAACCTCCAAACAAATTACATGTTCTTTAGCTAATATTAACAATGCTGTACGGTCATCTAGCCTAAGATTACAACAGTATCGCACAACATGTATGCTATACTACACACCGGAAAAGATCTCCAAGTGGTCCCTCAATAACATCCAAGGGGATCGCACTAAATGTCCCAAATGCCTCGCTGATGCAGCAGATTTGGGACACATGTTGTTTTCCTGCCCAACTCTAAAGGATTTTTGGGGGGACGTACTCAAAGTTTTGGAAATCAAAAAAATTCTTTTACCCGTTCTTACTGTATCGTTTGTACTACTTGATATACATCCTGATTCTCATCCCCAATCTGCTTTGATAACGATTCTCATATCCTGCGCTAAACTTGTATTGGCTAGAGCTTGGATATGTCCTTAACCTCCCAATATTTGGGAATGGTGGTCATTAATTAATGAAATCCATTCTATGGAGCTAGGATTAGCTAAACTTAGAGGAGCTCGCTCACTACAAAAATTTGAGAAAATTTGGGGAAATTTTATTGATGGTCCTGCGCCTACTCATGAATAGTAATTTATTTTGTTGGACAAAAAATTTTTTTTTTTTGCTCTTGTATACGTATATATTACTTTTTTCTTGTCTTATGTATGTATGAATTGAATTACCTTATGGGGGCGTGGCTAGCAGCCGACGGAGATGGTCGCTGCCTAAAGCGACTCCTGACCTCCGCCCAGTTATCCTGAGATTATACGACTCCAGATCGGGGATTTCCCCCTGAACTTCGGGGTAGACCCCGAAGCGGACCCTAGTGCCTGCCCTGGGACCGGTATCACCCCGGGGGCCGCCAGGAAATGGACATGGCACGCAGAAGCGGCAAGGACTTGGGAGCGGGCAAGATGGCGGCCGCGCCGATGCCCGGACCTTAAGGACGGCTGTGCCCGGTACCCTCGACTACAGCAGCGGCTGAACCGAGGAGCCTTCTCTTGAACGGGGAGTTAGAGCCCAGCAGGTGTGTTTTCCCGACCATCGGAGATTGCGGAATCGGCTTCCCGCCCCGGGTGAGTCTACCACGACTCCTTCCCCAACTGCGCACCGCCTACTAGACTCCCCGGCTTCTGGGCCCGGGACGATTCCTGGCTCCGGGGGGGTGGCCGCCCCTAGTCTCCTGGAGGGACTCCAACCCTGCCGCCACCGGACACCTCCCTGCTGACGCCGCTAGGATCGGCCCAAGATTGGCGGCCAGATCTGCACCTGGCCCCGGCCGCACGCAGCGCGGCCCGCCTCCTGACCTACGCGACTACCCGACTTTGGGCCTGAAGAGGCTGCAGGCTCCTGTGACGTCTGTGGCCCGACTGCTGACGGGGCTTCAGCCCATCCCACCAAGCCTTCCACTACGACCGGAGGGGCCCCCATGCCATAGAGCTCCACGACCGGGGCCCCATTGAGCTACCCAACCCTTCCTGGCCTACTTCCACAGCGGCTACCCCCGTGGGCAGGGGGGCCCCGGTGCGGCAGACCCGCGACCCTCCCCCACAGGCTGAGAGGCGCCTGGGACTGGGGTGCGGGGGTGGCGCGGGGCAGACCTGGTGTCACGGAGGTGCTGCTGCCATCGGTGGGGCCTGCACGGCACCGGAAGCCACACGCGGGCCGAACGTTGCGGGCCTGGACTACCGCGGTGCTTCTGCAACCTGCACAAACCACAAGCCCCTTCCACACCAGCGCTGGTTGCCTCCCCGAGAGGCCAGAACTATGGTCCCTACTGCGATGAGCTTTGAGTGCGGCATAATCGACTGGCAGACAGCGCGCCGCCATCTGCGCACCCTGTCACCGGCCCCAGGCCTTGGACGATAGGCTGAATTGCGTGGGCTCGGGACTGCTGAGCGGGCCTACCGGTGTGAGTGAGGGGGGCCGCCTGATTGATCGGAGGGTGCCACACTTCACGCCGACGTTAAACCACGCCGACCGCGCCCCTGTGAGTGCTGAGAAGCGGGGGCGCCGACCAAGCCGGGGGTGAAGAATGCCCAAGTGAGGACCTGACTTGGGACCTACCTACCCGTCACCCATCTGATGGCCCTGGACACGCATATTAGGCCAGTTCCTGAGAGACGCGCCTGCTGCCTCTGAGCATGTCCGGGACCAAGGCCGCCCATACCGCAACAAGATGGGGAAGCCCAGGGGAGTGAGGGGAGATGGAGGCCCCACCTCGGATTCCTCCGAGGAGGCGCCGCAGACCTCAACGGAACTACAACTGATGCAAGACCGCATCCTGTAGGCTATTGCAGCCACGAAAGACGCTCTACATCAGGATATTGTGCAGGTGTCGACGGGGTTGGGACTCCTGCGGGCAGACCACGGGAAGCTGGCGGACAGGGTTAAATCCACAGAGAATACCCAAAAAGACATGGTGCTGGGAAACAAGTCCATGGAGGGGCGACTTACTGAGGCGCTGGACCGGATACAAACACTGGAAAGGCGGGCCGAGGATGCCGAAAATCGCAGCAGACGGAACAACGTGTGCCTGGTGGGCCTTCCAGAGAAAAAGGAGGGCCCGGACATGGTGGGGTTCCTGAACGAATGGCTGAGGACTGCGGTGGCCCCGGAGGGCCTCTCCCCTTTTTTCACTCTGGAGCGGGCGCACCGAGTACCGTCCAAACCCCCAAGACCGGGTCAACCGCCTCGCCCAGTGGTCCTCAAACTACTACACTACAAAGATAGAGACTGGTTGTTGCAGCGGACCAGGGAGGCGGGCCCCTTTCAGGTGGATAACAGCAAAGTCACGTTATTTCCGTATTACACGTTCGAGACCCAGAAGCTACGTGCCTCCTTTCTATCCATCAAAAAAAAACTGCAAACTGAAGGCATACAATACTCACTTCTCTTTCCGGCCAGACTCCGGGTAGCGATAGATGAGAAAACACAGTTCTTCCCTCCAGCGGCGGAGGCGTGGGCCTGGTGGGACACCTATAAGGCAGGAACAGACGGGGCTCAATTCAAAGCGGAGGAGGAGCGGCAACGACAACCGGTGAGGAAATCACAGGGGCTCCGTGGGCACAGGCGGGGATCCAGGAGGCCGACGGAGACTCAGACGGAAGACAAGAGGAGAGCTGCGCTGCAGGCGGAGATGGACCTATCGGGCTCAGTGCTCGCCCAGTCGGGGAGAGTATCAGGCTCGTAGGAGCAGGGGACGGGCTCAGAGACGGAACTATCGGAATTTCGGCAACACAAAGGGGCCGGTAGTCACGCCACAGACGTCGGAGGAAATAGTCGAGGGCTGAGAGCCGGACATGACACTCTCACTGAATGGCGGCTATTGGGACTGGCCACCGTGAACACCTGGGCGGGCAGTTGTCAGACTGGATTGCCGTGAGTTAAAACATTCATTGTGGGGCGGAGGGAAGGGGGACTGTGATTGAAGTTCTCGAGGCGAGAACGCGCTCCATATGATGAGGAGGTCATCTGCATACAGTGAGATAAAGTGGTGGGTTCCTCTGAATTCTAACCCCTTATAGTAGTTACCCAGTCTAGCCATTGCCGCAAGAGGTTCCACCGCCAGCGCAAACAGCAGGGGGGAGAGTGCACATCCCTGTCTGGTACCGCGACCCACCTCGTATTGGTCGAACACTAGAGTGTCCACCCTTACCCTTGCCCTCGCCGATGAGTATAGTACTTTCGTCCAGCCTATGTATCCTTCACCTAGGCCAAAACTCTGCATCACTTCAAAAAGGCACTCCCACTCTAAGCTGTCGAAGGCCTTCTCTATATCAACAGCTAGCACGAGGGGAGCCCCCGCTTCCGGTGGCGGATCATTTACCAATCTGATAGGAAAAGTATGGAGTCATCATGTGAGTAAATATCGCCGCCCGTCCCTCGGGATGTGGGCTGAATGGCTGTGTAATTGCACGGGAGCGAGACTATGAAGGCGAAGAATCTGCAATAGTGGATCCCATTTTGATTGATGTGCTGTGTATATGGTTCTGCAATAAAAATCGTTTAAACAAAAAAAAATGAATTGAATTACCTCATACTGTGTTCCAAGTAGAAAACGGAATTAGCTCCTGTTAGGGAGTGTGCCACATATATTTTGTAAATAATGATTTTCTTATTATATGTACAATGATTTGTCTTCCCCATCAGTTTGTTAATAAAAAAAATGTAAAAATAAAAAAAATAAAAAAAGTAAAAATAAAAATAAAAAGACGGAAACCTCTGTGACAGTAGTGCCTGTCAATACCTTTATAAACGACGGAGTAATTTACTCCGTCTCCATGTCAGAATGGCGGGCCTCCCATCTAAATATAAATCAGTCCCAAAGTGTTTTGGCAGTCTGTTTCTTTCCTTTGAAGTGCACCCTGTGTCATATGTGAAACTCCAGCAAACCTGTCAAGCACGATGTGAAATTCAAGCAGGATTTGACACTCTATTGTCAAAGACAAAGGTCACTCACAGTACCATCCCGGTGGTCACTCTAAACCAGCTCTACGGCAGCTCTCCCTCCCACTTCAGTTGGTGCTGGGCTGACTAGAAGGACAAAGGGGGAGGCAGACCCAGATGTGAGCTGCATCTGCCTGTGTCAGGCAAGGTCTCTTTGAAGTGCCCCAATGGTCTAGGAACAGCCCCATGCCATCCTGCTAAGGGGAGAACAACACCTGCCCACATCAAAGGCCCAATATTTCTGTCTTGGATGTAGTTCACACCTCACCACAACCATCAAGCTGCCAGGTGGCAGCCCAATACATACAGAAAGGCCTCCAGAGACTTTAGACAGGCAAAAGGTAACTTTTGTTAAGTACCTTTACTGTAACTGTTAGACAAAATTTCAAATTACTTAGGATTTTATTTACTGTTAAAAATTAGTCCTTGAAATATTTCTCCAGAAGTTACCAATCTGAAATTTGCAATATAAGGTGTTATACTGTAATCTAGTTGCAATGAAAGCAGTTAGACGTGTTACAGTGAAAATAGCCTTTATGCTTTTTCACTGTAAGGACGTGTAAAATATTAAAATTCTACATGTCCTACTTTTAAACGCTGTGCACCGTACCCTATTGGCAATGGAGCTTTCCTTAGTGGTGGCTTATTAATCTTTATTTTAAAAGGAAAGTTTATACCTGTTAAAAGGGTTTATTTTGACAGGTCGGATTGACAATTGAAAACTACAAAGCCAGGCTTTAGTGGTAGGCCTGATGACATGCTTTCCTCTGTCTTTGAAGTGTTTGGCACAATGAGTGCTGAAACCCACTGGTGACATTTGACTCAAAGGCGTTGGGTCCCCATTGTTCCATTAATTAGGAACTATAGGTAAGTTAAAGAAGCCAATCTGGTATATACCAATTATACCATGTTGAAAGGAGTTAGCATGGGTAAAGTGCACAGAGTTCTATAGCCAAGCAAAAATAGGGTTTAGCAAAATGGCAAAAAAATGGAAGAGGTAGCCCAGCAGAACGGGCACATTTCCATCAACCACTACCTCCTCTTACCTCCACCTGGCCATTTAAGCCTAAAACCCCCTTAGTACCATTTACCACTACCCCCCCCCCCGAACCCTAAAAACTCTTTTAAAACTCTTACTACAGGTATCCTTACAGAACCCTGAACCCTAAAAACACTATTACCGCCCTTATTACCCTCCACCTGAGGCCACACCAGAACCCTAACATGCCTTTTTAACCTTGAACACCCAGCACCTTTATAAACATGCACATGTTTTTTCACAATAGTTCTACTTGCTTTGCAGAATGTAAATAACATGTACATAACAAATAAACCATAGTTGCACACTGTTACTAAAGGCCTACCTGTCTACTTGACATCAAAACTATGTGATTGTAAACGTTTATTGGAATCTGAAGCTAATAGACCTTGAACAGTTTGTTTAGGGGAATTGAAAGTCCCCAAGACTACCCTATCCCCCTACGAAATGTAATGTCTCCTACCCCCTGGTTTAATGTGTTAGTAGCACAAAGTCCATGTGCTAAGAGACTTGAGTCCTCAGCAATAAATGAATGGTAACTGTACATAGCGCCTATATATTAGACACAATAGAACCAGATGGTGTTTCAAACCTTGCAACCTGTGTGTAGAATTAACCTGCAAGCCCAGTAGGGCATTTCACATGGATGGGGCCTCGAGCTGACTTTTGCTATGCCAGGGCTTGGCTAGACACCCAAGGGCTGGCCAAAACCGTTCTGGAGGCGTGAGCAGCTCTGTCCTGGGAGACAGGTAACCTCTGCTGAAGATGTCTGTATTGCACCTTCCGAGATAAGCATCCCCACATGAGCTGGGTTGGAACTGTCTGCTCACATGGAAATTACTCCATGCGCAATTTTAAAAGAATCTCCCTGCGCCCCTGGTGACTCCCTGCAGGTCCAGAGCCCAGGACAGAGCAGTTGCATCTGCGCCTCTCAGCGGGTCCAGCTGGTTGGCCCTTTCGGGGGGTGCAGGGCGGGCTGGGCAGAACCTATAGAGGGTACAGAATAGGAAACCCTACAAGAGTTTGGAGCCACAGAGTGGCTGCAGGAGGACAGGGCAAGACCATGGAGGGGGTGTAAAGAAAAACGATAGAATAGAGGGTGATACAGAGGTTCTACTGGAGCTTTTGGGTCACAGCAGAAGAGGAGGAAGGAACAAGGGGGACATCTGGTGGAAAGGAGGACTAGGAGAGGAGCAAACCAAGGATGCCCAACGTCCATGTGGAAAAGCTGCGGGGATCAGGAATAGATCTTCTAGAACAGAAAGGAGAGAGGAGCAGGTGAGATATGTAAGAACAGAGCGAAAGGGCTTGTGAGAAGTTGGCCTGGTACATGGTGTTCACTATTCTAGTGGGCACCTTGCACCAGTCCAAATGAGCCTTATGGTGATTGCTTGTAAGTCAACCTTATAGACCAGCTATCCTAGTGGTAGCATGGACTAAGCAGTCTTAGGCTAAACTAAAGAGGGCATGTGACGCCAGCTGTTTTACCATATGCAATCCTTTTAATACCAAATTAAAGCACACCACACAAGTTATATATTACAAAATATATGTATTTATTTCTAGAATAATCCCCTATACTCTTTATGAGCACAGAAGCACAAGCGTTAAACAAAGAACACAGTATAACAAAAAATAAGCTGTACAATTATGGATAGGCTGGGTGGCCACTCAAACCATATATTAAGAAAGTGGTATAAGTATACCACGTCACGAACGTCACTAGGGCCTTGGGATTCGCTAGGCCTACTCTGGGCTAACGAAGGTTAGGACATAGGAGGCCCACAGGATGCGGGTGCAGTGTCTATAGGCAACCACGTTTACCATACAAGTCAATGGTACGTAAAAATCAGAAAGTGATAGGTTTCGGAGCCTTCCGACTGGACTAGAACTTAGCCACTTAAAACTAGGACACTAGAGGTGTAAACCACTACAGGAGCACCAGAGTTATATCGTTACCTCACACACAGGAAGCAGGTGCATAGGTGCCAAAGTGTGTTGGTTTTGTCGTGAAGTTCTATGGAGCCTGGAGGAAAAGATGCTGCAGGCGGCCAGGAGAGAAGAGTCCGGTTGGATCCAAGGGTGGATCGAAAATGAAGAGTACCTGAAAGCAGAGGGGACAGAGTCTAGGTCACTAGCCAGTGACCAGGATGGAACCAGGACGGAACCAGGCAATGTCAGGTTGCGATCAGGTGCTGTCGAGTAGTTTGTCTCCGCTGCCACATGCCCAGGAAGGATCGAGGATGACCAGCTGGTGAACACGAGCTGTCCCACAAAGGCTCTTGCTGTCGGCGGTGTCGGTACTCGATTCGGAGTCGCCAAGCCTTGGCAAAGGCAACCCACGCAGGACTCGAAGATGTCTTCTTGATCGGACCGGGAAGGTCAGATCGATGGCTCCTTTTCAGGGGAGCTGGGGCCAGTCTGGAGCAACCAGACCAGCAGTGTAGTTTTGATGGTTCGTTGTCACAGAGGCCATTAGCCAACGGGCAAGCGACCGGACAACGCATCAAGCAGGAAAAGTGCTAAAGGGCCCGCGCAGCTCTCGGTGCGTGTGGAGAGGTGATCTTTGGAGCACAGGCTGCTCGAGGCTGGGGCTTCTCAAACCCTAAAGCACAGCATCGAAGGAGCCTCTGGAGCTGCACAGGAAGCACTTTGTTGACTTTTCAAGATGGCCGGTCCCACGTCTCACGTCGCCTCCACGGGTCTAAGCTTTGGTAGGACTGTGGATTGAGCTGTTGGAAGTCTGGGAGTCTAGGTCTTGTTGGTCTCTGTCGTTCAAGCTCCGTCGGGAGCAATGGCAAAGGAAGTCTCGATGAGCTGATGGTGCCTGCTTGCACAGGGTGGCCACTCTTTGACCACAAGGGAGATTCTTCAGTCTTCTACGTTGAGTAGGATGTCGAAGGGGCCAGAGTTTCATTTCAAAGTTTCAGTCAGGATGATCTAAGTTGCATTGGCACAGCTCCTACCTTTATTCCAAATTTAGGGGCTGGAACACCAGCTAGGTCCCTCCTATTGGTGGGACCCAGGAAGGGGGTGGTTACACCCCTTTCCCTTTGTCCATTTTCGCGCCAGAGCTGGGGCTGGAGTGCCCCAGCACCGGTTTGAACTGGACTATGCATGGGACGCCGTGTGCGCCCCAGGCAGTATCTAGTTTCATTCAGCCCTCCCTGCCCCAATCCACTATCTCCTGTCTGGGGTGGTGTAACACCTCCCTGTGACAGATTACCATTTGTCCAGACCTCCTCTGCCGGAGTTTCGGTCAGCAGCAGGAGGCCAGACTTGTGTCTGTGGCAGCAGCATCCATTTTGTGATGCTGAGGCTCTGGTTAGATTTAACCGCGTTTAAGCAAAGTAACATGTATTCTCCCTCTAGAAGGGTGGAATGCAACCTCCGTCGCCAGAACTGGTGAGGGGGAAGTATTCCAAAGCGTATGACACCTTACACGACATGTTTTGATAAAGCCAAACCAAAGTTAGCAAGTAACTGCGAGGATTATAATGCACTTAAGAGTATATGGTATGGCAATATCCCAGAACAGCTAAGGGAGTTGGTCCCGAAAGCTGCAGACAGGCTCAGCTCATGCTAGAGCACCATCTCACATAAAACCAAGCACTCTGCCTCCAGGATTGTTAAGGCCTGCCATAGGAGTGATTTATAGGTGTATATGTGTCCAGATATAGGTTTAGATATAGGCATACTATAACTAGGCAAGGGGTGATTACACCACCTTGCCCCAGCTGAGTGATCAGCCAGTTGTGTCAGATTGGATAGCCAGCCAGGGGTGGCAAAAGATATGCTGCAGCCCCTGGTAGGCCTTGGATGCACCTATGCCCTGGGTACCTATAGTACACTGTACAGGGGCTGATAAGGTGACCCAATGTCCAATTGATAATGTGCCTAAAGTACATGGTTGTGAATTTAGAGAGAGAACAGCAGGCTGGGGGTCTGATTATCAGGCCCACAGCCACATTAAGTCAAAAACCAGTGAAGCAAAAAGCAAAAAATGGGGTGACCATAGGAAAGCAGACCCTACTCTCCTACAGGGTTAATCCTGGATTCCCCCTAAACCAGCCAACCCCGTGGAAGGAATTGAGGAAAAGTGTCAATCAAGGAAGCTAAAGCTGACCCACAGCTGCAGGGTACACCGACACTCCTGGAGACCACCCCTCGACAGCCTCACCACAGACAGGTGAAGAAGAGGGTGAGAACACCAGGATACACCAAGCCCTCCTGGAAACCACCCCAGGACATCCTCACTGCAGACAGGTGAAGTTGAGGGTGAGTAAAACAGGATTATTATTATTATTATTTTGAAGCTTATAAAGCGCACAGCTAGTGCGTAAGGCCGGCGAAAACCATGGTGCTGGGGGTTTTAATCTAGAGGAGGATGAAGGTCGCAAAGGGGCAATGGCGTCAATGGCTGAGGATAGCCGAGCATTAATATTAGAGACATCAGTGTCCAGATCGCCTTAGCACATAGCACTCCCGGAGACCACCCCTAGACATCCTCACCACAGACAGTCTCCTCAAAAAGACCTGGAGTAGCTCCAAATCCACAGAACCCTACAACAACTTCAGACCCCCACCCACGCCCACCACCAGCTCATCAGAAATACGAGGAAAACAGCGACCAAAGACAGAATCTCCACACACGCGCACAACAGCAAAGAGCTCTTCAGCATCATCAAGGAGTTCGCCCAACCCGCCAGCGAGTCTACAGACATCGCTCCTTCTTAAGACCTCTGCAACAAACGCAGCAACTTCTTCCACAAGATCAAGAACATTTACGACAACTTCGACAGCCAACACACTGAACCCTCACCATCCACCGACACCCTGAAGCCAACGATTGATAGCTGGACAGCCCTCACCACCGAAGACACGCTGAAGAACCCCCCCGAGGCCCCCACGGACCCCTGCCCCCACCACATCTTCAACAGAGCCACCAACACCATTGCACCCATGCTTCGCCACACCATCAACTGCTCCCTTGCGAACCCCTCCTTCCCCGATGTCTGGAAGCACACCGAGATCAACTCCCTCCTGAAGAAGCCCTCAGAGGACCCCTCCGACCTCAAAATCTACGGACCCATCTCCCTGCTCCCGCTCCCAACGAAAGTCATTGAGAAAGCCATTAACAGCCAACTTGCCACCTTCGTTGAAGAGCACAACATCCTCAACCCCTCCCAATCCGGCTTCAGAAAAAAACACAGCATAGAAACCACCCTCCTCGCCGCTACCGGCGACATCCGCTCCCTCCTGGACAGAGGAGAAACAGTAGCCCTCATCCTCCTCGACCTCTCAGCAGCCTTCGACACAGTCTCTCACCGCACCCTAACACGCAGACTTCATGACGCAGGGATCAGGGGCAAGGCCCTCAACTAGATCCACTCTTTCCTCTCCAGCAGAACGCAGCGGGTCAGACTCCCTCCTTTCCTCTCGGACTCTAAACCAATCACCTGCGGAGTCCCCCAGGGATCCTCACTCAGCCCCACGCTGTTCAACTTCTACATGGCTAAGCTCGCCCCCATCATCAGAACATACAGGCTCAACATTGTCTCATACGCAGACAACACCCAGCTCATCCTCTCCCTATCCAACGAACCCAAGGCAGTCAAGCACAACATTCAAGAAGGCATGGAAGCTGTCATCAAATGGATGAAAAGCAGCTGCCTACAACTCAACACTGACAAAACAGAAGTACTCATCATGGGCCCACACCCCGCGCCTGGAACGACACCTGGTGGCCCCCGCCCTCGAAAATCCGCCCACCCCCATGGACCACACACGCAACCTCTGGATCATGCTGGACTCCGAACTCAAAATGGACCACCAGATCAACTCTGTTGCATCCTCCTGCGTGCACACCCTCCTCCTCCATTGCAAGCCTTTCAAATGGATCCCCCTCGAGCACAAAAAAAAACACAATATGCCGGAATAAACAAAAAACTCACTGGCAAGCTGCAAAACATCCAGAACGCCACCGCAAGACTGTTCCTCAACCTACCAAGATACAGCCACATCTTCCAGCACCTGTGCACACTCCATTGGCTCCCCATTGAGGTTAGAATCATCTTCAAGATTCTCACCCACTCACACAAACCCCTCCACAAAACCGGACCAGCATACCTGAACAGCTGACTCAAATTCCATGCACCCCAAAGGACCCTCCGATCAGCCCAGCTCTCCTACGCCATTGTCCCCCGCACCAGGAAGTCCAGATCGGGAGGCCGCTCCTTCTCCTTCCTCGCGGCCAAAGCATGGAACGCCCTTCCGCTCCACCTCAGACAGACAACATCGCTCCCCATCTTCATGAGAAACCTCAAAACCTGGCTCTTCGACCGACCTCCTCCTTGATGGACTGGAACCTGCACCCCCGCGCCTTGAGACCCTCACGGGTGAGTAGTCACGCTCAACAAACCCATGATTGAGCTGGTGCAAGGATACAAATGCAGCAATGGCTGTGTTCTGTTCACAACATGAATTATACAAGAGTTGTCACTAGGTGTATACATCAAATATTAATCTTTATATGTTTTTTCATGTGCATAGTGTCCCATGTGAGAAGGAAGAATCAAACAAAAAAACAATAATAATAAACAATACATACAAATAACATTAAAAAACAAAAACATATGTGTTCCATGGAACAACAAACAACCATATATACAGTATAGATCGGTAATTATAATAAATCCATGCCCTTATGTCAATTAAGGGTATTTCTAATCGGTTTGTTTGTGTTTTACAAGTGTCAACGACATTTCGATCCAGTTGCGGATATTTAGTCTCATCAGGACCAACAAATAAAAGGACACCCAAAAGAATTAAAAAAAAATTATTTCTCTGTTCAGGCAGAAGGATAGAGGCGTCATACTCAATAATAATTGACACTCTACCTTGAATTGTCTTCTGGGTTGTAATTCGCATATAAGCATAGAAACAAGAAAAACCCAAGGTGCTTGAGAAAGGAAACAAAAGAGTTAGGTGCTCTGGGGACCCAGTACGAGTAATTTTAAAAAGAAGAAAAACGCCTATAAGTGAGTGACTTAATAACAGCAAAACAAGGAATTGGGCCACAACTAAATGAAGAAACGTGTTAGCAAATGCTTACCTCCGAGAAGGCAATCACGGATATGCTCGCAGGCAAGAATGGTGAAGTGTAATGCGGATTGACAGTTTCAATAACTGTTTCCCATATCCTTCATGATCAATCACGTTGCTGGATTCATCCAAAGCAGAATGAGTTAATAATCGCTTTTGGACAAACTCAAAATAATAGGAATAGCGGTCATACAATAGGTAGGGGCTGCGATGGAATAGAGGAAGACAGGGAAGAATGTCTACTCCATACATTTCCAGTAGGCCCTGGACAACCCAGAGGGCAGGGTGCACTGTATTTAAAAGGCAGGACCTGTACTTTTAGGTTTTACATGTCCAGGTAGTAAAAAAATCCCACAGCCATTTTTCACTACTTCAAGGCCTATATTCACTACTTCAAGGCCTATATCTCCCAAAGGATAACATTAGGCTTATTTTATTATATACTATGAGAGTAATTCCCAAATAGGAAGATATCACTGATTCAAGTTCGGTGTCTATGGAATCACAATTTAAAATTCAAAATCATGGTGGAGTCGGATTTTAAATTACAATTCTGAAAATGCCACTTTTATAAAGTTGTAATTTTTCTACTTTAGCCATTTGGTCCCTGCTGCCTGTTGATGATCACATGTCTGGGGTGGGTGACAGCTAGGCTTTGTGTATTCCCCCTAGACAGTTACACAGATTGGGAGATTAGGTGTAGTTAGATGGGGCAAACTGGTAGGAGCTGGACCCACCCTCACTTACATAATAATCCACATTTGTAAAGGGCACAATCTGAATAGGCTGCTTCCTGCCCCATCACAAAGAGCTGCATACCGCCCTGTAGTGAGTCTGAAGCCGGGCAGGAAGGGCAGGACCCCTATGCACTTCAAAGCCCTGTCTTTGAAGTCTTCCCCAGTGCGAAGGGCCAATTGTGTATAAGTACTGGACCTCTGACTTCGCCTCTTCAGTACACTTCTGGGCCTGTGAAAACTCTGCCACTCTGCTGGACTGCTGTTTGCTAAACTCCTGCCTTGCTGTGCTCAGTCGCTGCCTGCTGCCCTCTTGTCTGGGTGAGGGGACTGGTCCTGCATCACTGGAACCCAGAGTGACTCCAAGGGCTAGCTGGCTGACCACCTGATCTGAAGTCTCCGGGACATAAGTTACTTCCAACCAACCTGCTTCTACACCTGGACTTGCCATCTGTGAGTCCACCCTGCCAAGTGGTGCCACCCTAGTCCTGGACCGTAGGAAGTGGGCCTAAGATGTTTCTCCAGGGAAACCGATGCATCCTCTGCTTAGCAACGCACCGCTGAGCAGAACTGGCACATCCCCTCAGCTGTGGGTGGATTCGATCCGTCACAAAAGACTTAGAGCGTCGCTGCATCCACATCTTGGGACCAACGCATTTCCTTCATATTCACCACTGTGCAACGCTTTTCCCGGTGCAAGCTCCTCACATCTCTCTTCAATGGCAGCCTCGACGATGACTTCAAACCTCCGCATCACAGCTTCACCACTCATCGGAATCGACGCATCATCTCCACAGCGCCTCACTTTCTCAACACTGGCCTTCACAAGCCCCATCAACAGGATTCTCGACCCTGCCGCATCAGGACCTCGCACTGCCTCCTCGTCACATCTCGGAACCGACGCATTGTCTCTGCTACACGATACTCCTTTGACGTGGACCTCGCTATCGCTCCGCAGCCAGGATTAATATACTTTTGTTCAGCGGGCCTAACTGGGTCACTGTAGGTAGCCGAAGCTCCATCGCGATCAGCTTGAACTTTTGACTTTGTCCCAGTACTGGCGCGACCAGATTTAGCAAATAACGCTTTTTGCTTCTAGGTGCTATTTTTCACTCTAACCTTTAGAATTCAATTTCTCAACTTCTACTTATTGGATTTTTGTCATTTTGGTCTTGTTGTATTTATTAAATTAAGCTCTATTCTTCTAATCTATTGTGATATCTTTTGACTGGTGTTTTCACTGTTTTACTGTTTGATGTGTTGCACAAATTATTTGCACATTGCTTCTAAAGTTAAGCCTGACTGCTCTGTGCCAAACTACTAGAGGGTGAGGCAAGTTAATTTATAGTGTGCTTGTGCCTTACCCTGACTAGGATTATGGCTACTGCTTGACCAGGTGTTATGGCTGGATTTTCTGATTAGATGGGATCAGCCCCTAGGGGCCCCTCCAACCCAGCCAGAACGTAATCACATCCCTCCTCAGGACCAACTATCCAGGCACCTGGGTACCTACCTGAGGATGGGGAACTCGCAATATACAAGCTCATATTATTAAAAACACCACTAAATCTATAGGGATACTAAGAATACTCACTGATTACTAGGGATATCCATACCCTACACCACACTTATATTCACATCAGTTGGTCTCGCGGCCACTCAGACCCAGACCGGTCTACCCTAGGGCAGATATGACACACAATCCGGTGCGTCTACACATGGGCCTGCAGAACCCAATGCTCCCTTTTCCAAACGGTTCGCAATCCTGCAAACCTCCACGCCAGTCTCCCACCTGACGCTCTCACTTATTCAAGCCACAATCCTGTGGGTATCCACGCTGGTATCCAACCCAGCGTTCTCACTAACGCCGCATATCAACGACGACCACATTCCTATGAACACCTTTATATATATATATATATTGGGAAGTCTCTTCACTAATGGTCTGCTACTACAATATTAGGAGTTAGCCAATTAATATAATGTACCTCTTATTCTTGGCATCATAGGTCCACTCACTCCCTATTTATGTGATCACCACTTACCTGATTGGGATTACTCATCCATTCATGTACCTAGTAAACACCTAGGAGATATATTTACCTAGATTGAACAAAAATATGAAGCGCATGGCAGTTCACTAATAAACTGGGGGTTTCTTTAATCACAACAATATAGATGCATACACAGATCTGTATTATAATTAACACATGTAACTGACAAAGACTATAGGTAGAACACACTGCTGAAAGAGAAAAGATTAGCAATGCAAAAGCCTAGGGAATAAAGATAAGATTAAGATGTAAGTGTGATTAGTTCAGACTACCTCACCTATTAGAAGGAAGATTTCTCTCTGCCTCTGGTGGGATTAGGGATCTCTCTGTCTCTCCCTCCTTCACCACATCACCACGCCTCTGGTCCAGTTGCTCCAGCTGACAGCCTTCTTTGATGCTCTCTACACTGCTTTCTCTCTCCTCATCTTCAGCAATCGTCTGCCTTCTTTCTCCATTCAAGAACTGCACTCTATTCTGCAGCTCCAGCAGACATCCTCTCTCTCTCTCCAAGCTGTTCTGAGCACCACGCTGAACTGAACTCCAAACTGAACTGAACTGCACACAAGCTGGAATGAACACTCCTCCTCTCCTGTAGCTCACTAATATGGAAGCTTGTCCTTTCATGGAAAGTTACGGCCAGTAACCTGCCGCCCACCAAATTCTTGTACCTCCCCGTACCAAGGACACGTTCCCAGCTGGCCAGCCTGAAGTTGTGTCTTCGGAGTGGAGAAAAATACATTCCTTCGATAAGGGCCAGCCTGAGCCGGTTCTCTCCAAGCGAACAACAGCCTTAACTATAAACTTTAACTTTACCCTGAAAAGCCTCTCAGCTCCCTCAAAATGGAGTCCCTCTAGCTCTAGGCCTGTAGGCCTGAAAGGGATGAAATGCCTCTTAGCTCTGTCAGAATACCTACATAAACCATACCAATGTGTCAAGTATGTCAAAGCCAATAGGCAATAGACAGGTTAGAGTCAAGAATAAAGGATCTATCATCATATTAAGCAGCTATCCTCTTCTAGGTCTGGAAAAAAGGGCTTAAAAGGGCCAACACAGGCTAAGAATACCTATACTAGATGTGAGCAAGACTAATGATCTATATCACTGCTAAATAGAGCCAAAAACCCTGCCATAACATTCCACCCTTAGATCCTTATCTTGCGAACATCAATGAACAACAACATCCATATAAACAAACATCAACACAATCTATCAACAAATCAAAAACTAAAAAACTCTCTAAAAAGAAAGACAACTTAAGGAAATTCCACCTGAAACTCAATTGTAGGGAATACAAATCTAACAACCAACTGAAAATGGGGCCTACCTACTTCGGACAACTTAAGCCTAAATGAGGCCTACCTACTTCGGACAACTTAAGAACTAAATGTGTTTCAACTTCTAAAGAGAAAACAACAAAGGACCTAAATGAGGCCTACCTACTATTGTCAACTTAAGCTAATGATGACTCATGAAATTTAATGGTGTAGGGGCTTGTTTGTGGAATAAAAATAACAATGGGCCTAAATGAGGCCTACCTACTATGATTAATTTAAAGAAACATTTTGGTGAAATCTGAGAAGTAGACATGACAAATTATTTCCAAGGTTTGGGCAAACATTAATACATAATCATACTAAAAGACACACCTCCCAGAACAATCCAAAGTCTAAGGTAACCACCCTTTGATCAATCAAGGTGAAAATGTAAGAACAGTAAAAAAAAACAACCCCATCTCTACAAGACAGCTGGTGTATATATATATCACTTAGTTTCTTCACACTGTGGAACACATGTGTGCACCACCATTCAAAAAAAAAAAGTCCTTCATTGGCAAAAACTGTTTTGAAGAAAACAGGAAAACTATAACAGGTGACATGTTTTTGATTTTAAAAGTGGGGCCTGCTTGTAGTGATTGCAAACATGGGAATAATGCAGGCCAAGGAATTATGTAATCAAATCCATTTGCGAATCTGTCACAAATTAAAAAAAAAAATGTAATTGTGTTCTTCAAAAAAAAAGTCCAATGTCAATTTTGTTGATCAGTGTAGGTCACCACCCTGCATCTTCGGTATCCGGACACTTCCTCCGATGCGGCCATTCACCACCCTTCCGGTCTGGTCTGGTCTGGTTCCATCTTCCAAAAAATAATAAACTAACATAAAAACATGAAAGTAAAAAACTAAAATAAGAAAAGGAAGTGGGAGGGGGGGGGGCCCACGCACCAACACCACAACCCAGCAATCCTAGGGACAAGAAAACAAGTATCATTAATCTTGCATGACAAATTATTTTCCATTTAAAAAAGCACCCCGGGTGCCTTTCATTGGTGGGAAAAAAACTTAATTAATTAAAAACATTCATCTAAAGTCAAGACATAATTAAAATCATATATTTTTTATTATTAGTTTGGGCAAAATCTAATTGTTTACATACACAGCCAGAAGGGCCTATTTCATACACTAATCCTTACTAAGACAGCCCCTCCCTTCAGAGCAGGAGCCAGGCTACAGTATGAAGTAATTTGAACCACTGCCAAAAGTTGATCTCACTGCGAGGGGAAGGCACTGCCAAGCACTCGATGCAAGCATCTCTAGTCTCTAATCAGGGAAGCCTACTGTATCTAACTAACTGCAAGGGCAAGAGTCTGCAAGAGTCCCTTATCAGCAGGCAATGAAGCTGCCTGCGTCAACAGCCAGGAAGAGCGAGTTCCCCCACCCATACATAAACAAGCCGTCCGCGGAACAAAATTGGATTATGGCCAATCAAAAACAGGACAGGCTGCAGCCGAAGCCTGCAGCGGAAGAAAGAAAAAAAAAAACTCGTCTTCACAAGCCAGCTGGTCTGCCAAGGTCGACAAACAAATTCCTTGTAAGCTCGTTCCCAGGCCTGATTGTACTAACTAACGAAAGCTAGCATTTTAAAAAAAACAAGTCTGTCACAATGTACTGCTACTTAAAAGCTCCAGTTTCTAAAAAGACTTTTGTCTAACTAATTCAGCTAAAGGCAAGATAATTAAAATAAGGGCACTTATTTAGAAAGGGGCAACTAAGTTTTGCACACAAAATTATACATTCTGCATTTGAAAAAACGAATTATCATGGACCATTGTCAGCTGTTGAAAGAGAAATAATTTTAAAACAACATAAAATGCAGATACATTTCAACATTTTGTTTCGTTCAACCAGGGGCATCACGTAATTTTGCATTACAGTGTAATTTATAGCGCAAACTATTTAATCCAACCTAATAAAAGGGCCACATTCATACATTAATAAACAGCCAATTATTTTCTAACTGAGTTGGATAACTTACCAAGGCCGGTTTTGCTGACACATTTATAAAAAAGTTTTAGATTACATGTGGGAAAATAATAATAAGAATACAAATACATTTTAAAAGCACACGGTTGCCTTTCACTAATTAAAAGCACATGTTACCATGCACTGTCGGGCAAGATTGATTATTCTCAACCTGTGATCACTGCAACCAGCACATTCCTTTCTAGATGGAAAACCCTCAAAGAAATAATTAATGAAAACAGCCCGTAGCATGCATTCTAACGGGCCACCTCCTTAACATTTCACTCATTTTAAATCATGCATTCCGAAATAATTCCCCACACGTCTATGGATGCATATTAAGAAAGCACATTTAAAAGAACACAGCTCTCTCCGTGCAAACCCTTATCTCAATCCGACTGGTTGATTTATAACCGCATCAGTTCCAAGGTAAACCCACACAAATTCGTAGACGCATTTCAAAAAGAATGTGAAATGAACAGAACCCTTCGCAAAGCACAAGATGGTACCTTTCCGTCAAGAAGCTGACAAAGCACGTAGGCAGACCAAGGAATCAAAAGTCAAAATCAAACCATCAATCCTTAAAATAATACACTGACTTTTATAGTCAGGTCAAAATAACCATGCAAGGTAAAACAACATGTTTAAAAATAAAGACTGCCATCTCAATTCAAGATATTAACCCTTTGGCAGCTCAAGCAGAATCATTCCCCAAAGTCCGCGGATACATGGGAAAGTCCTGAGCACATCTCTTCACGTTTACAGATAACACGTACACACATTTTCAAAACGTTATCCCCAAGCACCCGAGAGAGATCCAGCTCTCCCCTGCCTAACGTAATGATAACATGCTCCATCCAAACCATGACCCCATGGCGCTATTCACAAGCCATATTTACAAGACAAGCTTTTCACAAACAATATATCCAAGGCGCAATGCACAAGGAACACAGCAGATCAACATGAGAACATGCACCTCACAAGCCACATTAGTATGGCGCTATTCACAAGTCATATTTACAAGGAGCTATATTCAAAGAACTCCACAGATCATGGTACAATGAACACATTTCACATTGCACAGCATAAGCAGATGCAGCAAGCAATTTAATGGGCAATTTAAAAGCATTTTTTACACACATTTATACAATTGGACCATCACAAAGATGTAACTGGCTCCCTCATGTAATGCCATCCTTCAACCCTGACAGTTTAAACACCAAGATGAAAACCATTCCTTCCACCCTGAAAAAACCAAATGCCATGATGTAATACAATCTCCCCACGCTGCAACTGTTCAAGCCCATAGGTCACACATGCTACACAAACTGCAACATTACGCCAGATGGAACCGGCGCTCAGGGCACTCCCTCAGAACACATGGGAACCTCTCTAAGCACATGGCCAGATCACACAGGATTCGTAAGATGCCGACTACGCCAGATGTTATGGCTTTCATGGCACTCACTCACAACACATGGGAACCTCTCTAAGCACATGGCCAGATCACACAGGTTTCGTAAACTGTTCGTAGACGCCAGATGTTATGGCTGGATTTTCTGATTAGATGGGATCAGCCCCTAGGGGCCCCTCCAACCCAGCCAGAACGTAATCACATCCCTCCTCAGGACCAACTATCCAGGCACCTGGGTACCTACCTGAGGATGGGGAACTCGCAATATACAAGCTCATATTATTAAAAACACCACTAAATCTATAGGGATACTAAGAATACTCACTGATTACTAGGGATATCCATACCCTACACCACACTTATATTCACATCAGTTGGTCTCGCGGCCACTCAGACCCAGACCGGTCTACCCTAGGGCAGATATGACACACAATCCGGTGCGTCTACACATGGGCCTGCAGAACCCAATGCTCCCTTTTCCAAACGGTTCGCAATCCTGCAAACCTCCACGCCAGTCTCCCACCTGACGCTCTCACTTATTCAAGCCACAATCCTGTGGGTATCCACGCTGGTATCCAACCCAGCGTTCTCACTAACGCCGCATATCAACGACAACCACATTCCTATGAACACCTTTATATATATATATATTGGGAAGTCTCTTCACTAATGGTCTGCTACTACAATATTAGGAGTTAGCCAATTAATATAATGTACCTCTTATTCTTGGCATCATAGGTCCACTCACTCCCTATTTATGTGATCACCACTTACCTGATTGGGATTACTCATCCATTCATGTACCTAGTAAACACCTAGGAGATATATTTACCTAGATTGAACAAAAATATGAAGCGCATGGCAGTTCACTAATAAACTGGGGGTTTCTTTAATCACAACAATATAGATACATACACAGATCTGTATTATAATTAACACATGTAACTGACAAAGACTATAGGTAGAACACACCGCTGAAAGAGAAAAGATTAGCAATGCAAAAGCCTAGGGAATAAAGATAAGATTAAGATGTAAGTGTGATTAGTTCAGACTACCTCACCTATTAGAAGGAAGATTTCTCTCTGCCTCTGGTGGGATTAGGGATCTCTCTGTCTCTCCCTCCTTCACCACATCACCACGCCTCTGGTCCAGTTGCTCCAGCTGACAGCCTTCTTTGATGCTCTCTACACTGCTTTCTCTCTCCTCATCTTCAGCAATCGTCTGCCTTCTTTCTCCATTCAAGAACTGCACTCTATTCTGCAGCTCCAGCAGACATCCTCTCTCTCTCTCCAAGCTGTTCTGAGCTCCAAGCTGAACTGAGCTCCCAGCTGTTCTGAGCACCACGCTGAACTGAACTCCAAACTGAACTGAACTGCACACAAGCTGGAATGAACACTCCTCCTCTCCTGTAGCTCACTAATATGGAAGCTTGTCCTTTCATGGAAAGTTACGGCCAGTAACCTGCCGCCCACCAAATTCTTGTACCTCCCCGTACCAAGGACACGTTCCCAGCTGGCCAGCCTGAAGTTGTGTCTTCGGAGTGGAGAAAAATACATTCCTTCGATAAGGGCCAGCCTGAGCCGGTTCTCTCCAAGCGAACAACAGCCTTAACTATAAACTTTAACTTTACCCTGAAAAGCCTCTCAGCTCCCTCAAAATGGAGTCCCTCTAGCTCTAGGCCTGTAGGCCTGAAAGGGATGAAATGCCCCTTAGCTCTGTCAGAATACCTACATAAACCATACCAATGTGTCAAGTATGTCAAAGCCAATAGGCAATAGACAGGTTAGAGTCAAGAATAAAGGATCTATCATCATATTAAGCAGCTATCCTCTTCTAGGTCTGGAAAAAAGGGCTTAAAAGGGCCAACACAGGCTAAGAATACCTATACTAGATGTGAGCAAGACTAATGATCTATATCACTGCTAAATAGAGCCAAAAACCCTGCCATAACACCAGGGCTCATGCCCCAGTCAAGCAAGAACCCAATTTCTAACATTGGTGAACAGCGTTAAGGGTAGGAATTGTGTTTGTGCAATGGCATACAGTGATTTGATGTGCACTACTATTCCACATCCAAGACCAATTCAAATATTACATTCTTCCTAATTGACATTTTATATTTTTTATCACAATCATATATCTGGCTGCTGGATCTACAACCCCATGCATGGAATTTGAGCTGGTCAACATCGAGTAATACACTTTGGCCTAGATAAGAGACTCCTGCAAGGATTTCTGACTTCCTGCAAAAAGTACCACCAGGAGGGTGGAGTTACAAAAGGTGCTCAGAGCCTGGACAGAAGTTTACACCTTATTGGATGAAACCACAGCTGAGGATGATGGGCTGGAGGATGGCCCTTTTGAGAAACAACTTGCAGTGGAGAAGGAGGGTGTAATACCTGAATTGGAGCTTCATGTCAGGGCAGGGAGCTGTGTCTCTTCCCACGGCGTTTCCCCAGAGGAACTAGCGGAGAGGAGGGAAGAGAGAGTATTTAAGCTGCAGATGGCTAAATTGAGAATGGAGGCTGAGGAGAAGAAAAGAGCCTTTGAGGAAAGGAAAATTTTACTGGTTCGTGAACTGAGTCTAAAGTAGCTGGACATTAAGGCCAGACAGGCAGATTCCAGCAGCGATGGTGGCAGCATACCCACGGTACCTGAAGGAGAGAAAGGGTTTGCATACAAAAGTATTTGGTACCCAGTTATGTGGCGGGAGATAACACTGACAAATGGTCTTCTACCTATGAGTGTTCACAAGGTACCTGAAGAGCCCTGTTGGTGGTCCGAGGCAAACCATGCCTACTGTGAGGGGGGACACACTTCTGCCATTAGAGGTTGGGGACTAAACCACGTGCACCCCCATGAAGGCCATTTTATTTGCCAAGTTTGGGCTGAACACTGAGAGGTATCGCCAAAGATTCATGGATGGCCAGAAGCTCCACAACCAATCCTGGGTAGATTTTGTGAACTATTCCAGCAAGGCACTGAATGGTTGAGTGTGGGCAGTGAGGTTAATGATCACACTGGGTTGTACAATACATCATGAGAGATCACATACTCAGTATCTGTTTTACAGAGTTGCGCCGGCACCTAGTTGACAGTAGGCTGACTGACCCGAGGAAGCTTGTGTCCTAGAAAGTAACTGGGAGTGACCCCAAGAAAGGTGGTTAGGATCCCCCCCCAGCCGAGTGAGGGGGATGTTAAAAATGACCCAGACAAGTCCCAGATAAAGGGGGAGGAAAGGGTTCCTGTGCCCTATCTGAGAATCAGGGGGGTAGTTCTAGTGGGCAGTGGCCCAGGGAACCCCATTTCCAACCCCGCTGCTTTGAGTGCGCCCAGTTAGGACAGAAGCAGGGGGACTCTGTCTGTCCAAGGAAACCACCCACTGGTAGAACTTCTACGGTGGTGGCCAATATGGCCTTAGACGTACGTAGTCCCAAGGAGCAGGTCATAGACTAAGCCATGATTCCCCGTAATTGTGAGATAGACTCAGAGGGTGATCTGGCGATCCCTGAGGATGGGAGTCATCACTTCCACCAGGTGAAAGAGAATGGGACCCCAGTCACTGCTCTGAGGGACACGGGCTAGCCAGACCATGGGAGTGGAAGGAATAGTTATCCCGGAGCAGTACATCAGCCAGATGTGTAGGGTAATTTGGGCCCATGGGCAGGACTCCTTCCACCCTATGCCCCTGGTATCCCAGGAATGAGGGAGGGAGGTGTAGGAGAGTAGGGTCTGCTTCCTATGGTCACCCCCACTTTTTGCTGTGATTTTCAGTTTTTTCGACTTTAGTCTGGCTGTGGCCCTGATAATCAGGACCACAGCCCAGCTTTTCTCTCTCTAAATTGATACCATGTAATTTAGGTACATACCAGATTGGTTACTGGGTCACCCTTGTGAGCCCCTGTATAGTGTACCATAGGTACCCAGGGCATAGGTGCACCCAAGGCCTACCAGAGCCTGCAGCATGTATTATGCCACCCCTGGTTGGGCTTCCAAACTGACACCAGAGGTATGTTCACCCAGCCTGGGTAAGGTGGTGTAATCACCCCTTACTTAGATATAGTATACCTATATCTACCACACATAGTAGCCTATAAGTCACTCCCATGGCAAGCGTTAACAATCCTGGAAGCAGAGTGCTTGGTTTTATGTGAGAGGGTGCCCTAGCATGAGCTGAGCCCCTCTGCAGTTTTCGGAACCATCTCCTTATAGCTGTTCTATGATATAGCCATACCATATACTTTTAAGGGCAGTATAATCCTCGCGTTAATGCTAACTTTGGTTTGGCTTTATCAAAACATGCCGTGTAATTTGTCAAACACTTTGGAATACTACCCCCCCCCCCCACCAGTTCTGGTGGTGGGGGTAACATTCCACCCGTCTACAGGGAGAAGACATGTAGTTACTGCTTTACCCGGTTAAAGTTAAACAGAGCCTCAGCATCTCAAAATGCATGATGCTGCCACAGACACGAGTCTGACCTCCTGCCGCTGGACGAAACTCTGGCAGGGGAGGCCTGGACAATAGGTTTCCTGTCCAGGGAGGTGCCAGCACCTCCCTAGACAGGGTTTTGTGTATTGGGGCAGGGAGGGCTGCATCAGCAGATGCTTTTCCAGAGACTGCCTGGGGCACACAAGGTGCTCCATGCATAGCCCGGTTCAAACCAGTTGCTGGGGCACTCCAGCCCTGCTCTGGCGCGAAACTGGACAAAGGGAAAGGGGTGTAACCACCCCCTTCTCAGGTCCACCCATAGGAGGGACCTAGCAGGTAATCCAACCCCTTAACTTAGTATAGGTATAGGAGCTGAGTCCCTAGGACTTTAGATTTGCCTGGACGAAACTTTGAAACAAATATCCCGGACCTTCGATGTTCCATATCGACTGGAAGATGAAGACATCTCCCTTGTGGTCAATGAGTGACCACCCTATGCAAACAGGCTCCACCAGTAACTTGCCAGTCTGCATTGTCAAGGCTCCCGCCGGAACCCAAAGACTCTGTGACACAGGACATGAACTTTCAGACATCTCTGACCCTGCTCGACGACAGACCCATGGCAGACACGAGAGACGTGGGACCGGAACTGGACTGGAACTCCTGGACAACCTGCATTTTGCTAACTGCATCAACTCCTAAGATAACTCGCAGTTGTGCATTGGGGTACGAGAAGCCCCAGAACCATGCACCATTTGCACTGAAGGTCAGCCCTCCACACTCCACAGGTGCAGCGTGGGGCCTGCTCTTGCATTTCAGCTTGATGCGTCTTCCCAGTTCGTGGCCCATTGACTAGTGAGCCCCCTGAAGACTTCCTTTTAAAACCAAACTATTTTCCTGGTTGCTCCAGGCTTGCCCCAACTTCTCCCTAAAGGAGAAGTTCCTCAGACCTTGCTGGTCTGCCCCAAAGCCAATCTTCACTTCCTGCGTGGGTTGCGTTTGCCAAGGCTTGTTGGGTCCAATCCGGATACCGACACCGCAGTCAACTAGATCCTTTGTGGGACAGCTCGAATCCAGCTCCTGGTTGTCATCGACGCCTCCTGGTCCTCGTGGCTGCAGAGAAAACCTTCACCTCTTCACCTGAGCTCATCGCGACATCGCCTGGTTCCTTCCTGGTTCCTTCCTGGTTACTGGCTAGTGCCCAGACTCTGCCCGTTCTGCTTTCAGGTTCTTCAGATCTTCGATCCACCCTTGGATCCACCCGGACACTTTACCTCTGGTAACCTGCAGCACTTCTTTGCAGATCTCCATTAAAAACGACGACGGAACCCGACACCAAAAGGCACCTATGCACCCGGCTTCCCTGGGTGAGGTAACACGAGTACGCCGGTGCTCCCGTGGGTCTTGACTCTCGAAGTGTCCTAGTCTAAAGGGGCTTCATCATAGTCCATCCGGAAGTGTCCTTAACCAGAA
This sequence comes from Lissotriton vulgaris, assembly GCF_964263255.1. Taxonomy (NCBI): domain Eukaryota; kingdom Metazoa; phylum Chordata; class Amphibia; order Caudata; family Salamandridae; genus Lissotriton; species Lissotriton vulgaris. The sequence continues at coordinate 2,003,586,565 of NC_141693.1, read as the reverse complement.
GAGTTGGGCATGCCCTATTTATGCGATAGGATAGCCGTAAATCCCTTACTTTGTTGGCTAAACTGTTGGCTAAATATTGATATACCCCTTACCCAACAAATCCTGAAAGAAGCACTAACATGGGAAAACGGGTTCAAAGTCCCTTGGATTAAATACATCAGTAACTGTTTTTCTGAACTAGGGCGTCTCGATCTTTTTGCAACCCCAGAGTTTATCACTAAATCTGATGTTATTTTTGTGAAGAAGACCTTCATTGCATCTATGTATTTAGCTCGGGAGGAGGTCGAACTAAAGAAAGACAGTGTTCGGAAACATGTGCTACTAAAAACCTCTTTGCGCGTGGAACCGTACCTGTCATGGCCCTTGTCAGGTTATGATCGCTTTCTGCTGACGAGGTTTTGCTTAGACACATTCCATCTATTATTGGCCGTACCGAGGGGGGTCCATCGAGGCCAAGTGTTGACAGCTTGCGGCTGCGACGAAAAGTCTCCGCAAGATCTGGCACACTTTCTATTCATCTGCCCCTTTTATACTGTACCACGGAAGCTATATTTAAAACCATGCCTCAAACAAATGAACTTTGCACAAATCAGACCAGCACTTTATTACCTCCAACTTCTAAGCTGTGATTGCACTTTATTTGTATGCAGCTTTTTAAAACTAGCAATTAAATTTAGGAAAAGCATGGAGGGGTAATTGTGTTGCTGACAGATATATTTTAACTAACATAATCATTTATATTTATATTTTTTATTGTATATTCTGCTTGTGATTCTCTATTCTATGTCGTTTTTAACAATGCTTGGATTTTATGTGTCAATGTATGTTTCTTGAAATGTGCTTTTATGGTTGTTACTATGAACAATCGAATAAAGCTTTTTGACTTGACTTAACCAGTAACTTTGTAACTTCTACGTTTCCCATAGAAAGTCAATGGTAACCTGTGACTGTGTTTAGACACTGCACGTGTGTCCCGTGGGCCTCCTAATTCCTAACCCTTGGTTGTTTAGTGTAGCCACAGCGATTCCTTAGGCCCTAGGCCTACTTTCTATTCCTGTCGTGGTTCTTATACCACTGTTTTAGTATATGGGTTGTGAGGCCCCTAGGAAAAAACTGTATTTGTGCAACTTATCGTATGCCAATAAAGTAACTTGTGATGAACTTTTGCCTCTGACCTCATAAAGAGTCCGGAGGGGTGGTGTTTAGAATAAATACATATATATATGATATATACCTTGTGTGGTGTACTTTCATTTTGTACTCAAGGGATTATAATTGGTAAAAAAGATTGCTTCACATGCTCTCTGAAGTCTTAGTCTAAGACTGCTGGTCCATGCTACCACTAGGATAGCTTGTCTATAAGGTTGACTTTACAACCACCATCAATAAGGGTCGATTAGACTGGTGCAAGGTTCCCACTAGAACTAGTGGACATCATATGCCAGGCTAACTTCTCACAGGAGGTGACCCAGAGGAGGGTCATAGTTAGTCCCCAGATGGCCATTTACTGCATTCTGGGGAATGAGTTGCCCCCAGTGTCGTAAGTGAGGGGACAGCTGCCAAGGGCACCCTGACAGTTCATCTTTCTGGGGGTACCACTCTCAAGAGGAGGGTACGGGATCCCCGATAGAGGGGCAGGGTGAGGGAGGTCTCATCCTAGTCCCCTGTTCAGCCTCAGGGGACAGACTCTGGGTTGGTTAGTCAATGTCAGAATACCACCCCCTGATCTGGTGGGAGGTAGAGTGGAAGTAGGTGTTGCTGCCCCCCACTCTGAGACACCTCAGAGATCAGAGAACACTCCGGAGCCCATAGGGAAGTCCTTGCCAGCCCCAAGACTGGGACAGAGAGGCCTACCCAATATCCCCGCTTAAGCGCTCCATCTAGCAGCGGATGGCCAAAGGCCTGTTTCTCGCAAATGACAGCTTTCAGTGGCTTCTGTTGTTTGCTGTCCTTATTCACAGAGTTTTCCTTGGGTTGGGGACAGAAATCTGATCTAAGTGGTGGAATGCGCCACAGTTCAGGGGCTCATGAGAGTATAGGCAGATGATCCAACCGAGTTCAGAGAGGGGTAGAACTACAGTAGAGGGCCATTGTCCACGGTCTATCGCCTAAGCAAACACGTCCATCAAGGTATTAACTAGTCTATCCTGGCTTTCTGCTGGAGGGGGTTATGTTGGAAATTGCCTCTTTGCAGGATCAGCCCCAAACTTTTTGTCAGCCTCCCCCTCTTTTCGGACCACGTTTTTTCTGGCTTTAGGACTTTGTGCACTTTACCACTGCTAACCAGTGGTAAAGTGCTTGTGCTCTCTCCTTAAAATATTGTAACATACGCTCATACCCAAGTGGCATAGTTAATTTATGTATAAGCCTCTAGTAAAGTGCACTACATGTGCACAAGGCCTGCAAATTAAATGCTATTAGAGGGCTTACAGCAGTGATTGTGTCACCCACTTAAGTAGCCCTCTAACCATGTTTCAAGCATGGCATTGCAGAGCCTGTGTGTAGGAAAGTAGGATCTGCTTCTATGGTTACCCCCACTTTTTGCCTGGTGCTAAGCTGTATTTTGACTGACTGGGATCCTGCTAATCAGGGCCCCAGTCTATCTGCTTTCTCCCTAAATTGTTGTGTTCAGTACTTATGTGCATCCCAGATTGGACACTCGGGTACCCTTATAAGTCTATGGTATATGGTACTAAGGTACCCAGGGCATAGGTACCCCAGAGGTCTCCCATGGGCTGAAACGTGTATTATGCCACTCATGAGAGACCACTCAAAATGGAGCTACAGGCCTGCCATTGTGGCCTCTGTAAGCTGGTGCTAGCACCACTTACTAAAGATATGTTTCTTATAACTAGGGTCACTGCACTTAAAACCTGTAAGTCCCCCCTATGGCAGGCCTTTGCATTCCCGAAGGCATGGTGCTTGATTCTAAGTGAGAGGGTGCCCCTGCATGAGCAGGACACCCCTCGGCCTAGGTTGTCCATTCTCCTGGGTTGTCAGTGAAGCAGCCATATACTATATAGAGGGGCGCAGCGTCATTATGTGATGACACCTCGAAAATGGCTGCAAAAAATCCTATCCTGTTTGGTATCAAACATGTTGGAATCATACCCCCACGAGGTATGATTCCAAGCACTGGAAGAGCCCTCTGTTAGGCTCTCAGTGCTCCCGGTACCAGCCTTCTTGACCCGGACAGCACAAAATGATTGCTGTCGACCAGAGACACGATTCTACACTCCCGCTGCTGACCCAAGAGTGAGCAGGGGAAGGCAGAACAATAGGCATCCTGTCACAGGGAGGTGTGACCAACTCCCAGACAGGATTTAGTGTATTGGTATGGAGTGGGTGCGCTTGCCAGCTCCACTCAGTCTGCATGAGGGGCACATTTGATGTCCCTGTGCATAGTCCAGTTCAAACAAGTCCTGGGAGCCATTGGCTCACGCTCTGGCGTGAAACTAGACAAAGGGCATGAGAGTAACCTCCCCCCTGTCCAGACCCTCCCCAGGGAGGATCCCCTGAATCTTCTCAACCCTTTCCCTAGGATACTTAAGGGCTTACCTAGGTGTGGGTCCCTAGATTTGTCGTGGGATAAGATTCAGAACAAACAAGACAAAATGGCGTGGGCTTCAATGATCGTGGACCTCCGGGGAGATAAAGAATCAGCCTCCTAGCAGACTGCTAATGAAATTATACCAGAGGGAAAAGGCACATAGCCACCCAGAAAAGTAGGGCCCGACACTCCAACTAAAGAGACGATGCTTATTATGGGTGATCACACAATCACAAAACATTTTAGCCGAAGGTCGCGGTGAGAAGGGGGGATTTTTGTTACCGTTTTGTTGTTATACGAAGTTGTTTGCAAATACAATGTGGCGCTCTAAAACTGTTAACAGTTATTAATGCAATATTGTATAATGTGTTGAAAAATGGTCAGAATTGATGTATACAGCTTAGATCGATAATAGACCTCTTGGAATCATGACAAGTCATTTATATTGATCTGATATGTGTAACAATATATGTTTTGTATATGAGACTAAATACAAATAAAAAATACAATAAAAAAAAGATTCAGATCAGACACCACTGCACTTCTACCGTCTGGGCACTTTGGACTTTGCTGAACTTCATTTGGCCCTGACTTCATCTCCCTTCCAGTCTGCTGCATCGTCTGTGCCTGTGCATCATGCAGGAACCTTCCAAGGCCTGTGAAACATCAAAGACACCTGAAGTAATCTCCCTAGGAGTGAAGGAGTCACTCCCCTGTATTTACAGGCACCGCAACAAAGTTGACCAGTCTGCAGATCCTGAGCTCCTCCAGACTCTGTGGACTCTGCAACACAGGTGGTGGTTTTTCTCAGCTTTCAAGGCCTGCCCTGCCCCCTCACCAAGTTTGAGGTCAGTATCGTGGGGGCTGCAATAACCGAACCCCTGTGCACCGTGTCCAACTTGCAGTTGCAAAGGCTTGTTGGCTTCTTTTCAAGAAGATCTTCAGGCTCCAAGTAGCCCCAACCTCGAGCACCTTCAGCCACACCACATTGTGTGCATCGGGCCTGCATCTTTTGGTGAGCTGCTTGAGGTCCTCTCGTGACTCTAGTGCCTCCGCCCCGATGTCTATTTGAGGGTCACCTGTGCTTCTTTTGGGCTCCCCTGTTTTCTTGGGGCCTGCCATGACTCTCATGGCTTTGGTGAGTCCCCTGTATCTTGCTAGTCCTGATGTTGCTCCTTCTTTGATTCCTGCGTTGGTTGCATTTGCCAAGACACAGAGCTCCTGCTCCTCCTCAGCATCGCCTGCTCCTCACAGCTGTAGAGTCACGGTCATCATCATCCGTCCTACAATACCCTACATCGGACGTCATTTGTCTTCCAAGTCTCCTGGTCATTCCTGAGTGACATAGACTCTGTTCCCTCTGCTTGCTAGTACCTCTCGTCTTGAATCCCGCTTTGGATTCCACCGGACACTTTCTCCTCTTCCAGCAGCGGCACTTTCCTGAAGTCCTCCATTGGGTTCGACAGCAGTTTCCGACACCACTTCATACATATACACTTGGATTCCCAAGTGTAGGTAACATGGGTAATAGGGTATCCACGGGTGGGGTGGCTCTCCAACCTTCTGTCTTCCACTGGGTTTCTTCAGGGTCCACTGGGAAGAGTCCTTAACTTTAAAAATCCAACCGCGACTTACACGTAGAGTTGTACGGAGCACGCAGTCGTGTTCCCACACTGCACACGCTCTCTGTGGGGTCCCTATCGACTACCCTTGAGTGGTTCCTTGGGGTCCCAACACTGCTAATTCCTCTCAACATTGTCTTGACCCGAGTCATGGTTCTTATACCACCTTCTTAGTATATGGTTTGGTCCCTCTCGGGGTCCACTGTGTATTTCGAGCTATTTAGTTTGTTGTTTTGCTAAAGTATTGTGTGCATTGTGTTTATCTCTGTGTTGGAGATATTTGAACGTACTCGAGAGTATTGTATAATAAATACATATTTTCATAAATACTTTGTATGGTTCTTTTTCATTTAATCTATACCTGTAAGATTGCATTCTGGTAAAACAAGCTGCTTTACACTCCTTCTGGACTAAGCCTGAAGGCTGCTCTCCACAGCTACCTCTTAGAGAGCTTTCTAAGGTTGTGTAAGACCTCTTAAATCACCCCAAGGGTTGTCTGGACTGGCGCAGGGTGTCCACTTACATTAGTTGACATCATCTACCAGGCCAGCCTCTCACACTGCATGACTACCATGCCAACCTTGCAAACTAAATCTTTTGCCAGACCCAAACCTTTCCTTTTTATACATATATGTCACCCCTCAGAGAGGCCCTTGACAACCCAGAGGGAAGGAAGCACTGTATTTAAAAAACAGAACATATCCATTTAATTGCTTCATGTCCTGGTAGTGAAAAAAAACTCAACACTGTTTTTCACTAGTGCAGGGCCTATGTCTCCCACAGGATAACATTGGCATTATCTTATTACATGGTGTAAGAGTCATTTCCAAACAGGAAGATATAACTGGTTCAAGCTTGTAGTCTCTGGAATCACAATTTAAAATCCTAATGGTGAAGTTGGATTTTAAATGGCAATTCTGAAATGCCACTTTTAGAAAGTTGCCATTTTCTTACTCTAGCCATTTGGGGCCCGCTGTCGGTCTCTAATCACATGTCTGAGGTGGGTGACAACTGGGCTTTGAGTATTCCCACTAGACAGCCACACAAAATGGGAGCTTACATGGGACTTGATGGGCCATCCTGGCATGATGACAGGGAGGAGATGGATCCAGCCTCACGTACACCTGAATATGTGGGTAACTGTCCTCAAACAAAGACTGCATGCCCCCCTGTAGTGAGTCTGGAACTAGGGCAGGGAGGGCAGGACCTCTATGTGTTTCAAAGGCATGTTTTTGAAGTCTCCCCCATGTCAAAGGCCCAATTGGGTATAAAGAAGTAATGGACCTCTGACACCACCACTTCAGTATACTTCTGGACCTGTGAAGTCTCTGCCAGTACGAAGGACTGCTGTGCTGCTGAAGGGACAACCACTCTGCTGGACTGCTGTTTTGCTGAACTCCTGCCTTGCTGTACCTACCTGCTGCCCTCTTGCCCGGTTGAGGGGAGGGGCCCTGCATCACTTAAACCCAGAGTGACCAGAAGCACTAGCTAGCTGACCTCCTGATCTGGAATCTCAAGGACATAAATGATTTCCAAACAACCTGCTTCAGCACCTAGACTCCGCCATCTGTGAGTCTACCCTGCCAAGTGGTGCCCCCCAGTCCTGGACCCTTGGAAGTGGGCCTAAGATGTTTCTCCAGCACAATCGACACATCCTCTGCTGAGAGACGCATCCCTGAGCCAAAACAACATGTCTCCTCTGCTGAGCGGCTCATCTTCGAGAAGAACCGATGCAGTGCTGCTTTTGCATTGACTGGACCTGTTACAAAAGACTTGCATTGTCGCTACATCCCGCATCCTGGGACTGATGCATCACCTTCGGAACTGCCACTGTGCAGCACTTTTCCCGGTGCAAGCCCCTTGCATCTCTCGTTGTCGGCAGCTATGATGGCGTACCGAGGCATCCAGCTTCACCGCTCATCAGAACTGACATATCATCTTCACTGTGCCTTGCATCCTTGACACCCACCTACACATCACAAGCCCTGTCACAGGATTCTCAACACCAACACATCAGGACCTTGCAACGCAGCCTCGTCACATCTCAGCGTTGTAGAATTTCCTCTGCTGCGTGATGCACCTTCGATGCAGATCCAAACATCGCTCTGCAACCAGGATTAAGTTGCTATTGTTCAGAGGGCCTAATTTGGTCCATGTAGCATTCCCGTGCTCAATCTTGGGTGACCTGAACTTTTAACTTTTCCAGAATAGTGCTTTTTGCTTCTAAGCACTATTTTGCACTATAAACTTTAAAATTCAATACCTCAAATTCTACATAACGGATTTTTGTTGTTTTGGTCTTGTTTTATTCATTACATTAAGCTCTGATTTTCTAACCTGGTGTGGATTGTTTTTGAGGGGTGTTTTCCAATATTTTACTGTTTGAAGTGTTGCACACATACTTTACACATTGCCTCAAAAGTTAACCCTGACTGCTCTGTGCCAAACTACCAGCGGGGAGCACAGCTTAATGTAGGGGGTGCTTGTGTCTTGCCCTGACTAGGATTGTGGTTACTGCTTGACCAGGGGCCATGCCCGAGTCAACCAGGAACTTCGTTTGTAACAGGCTGTTGGCAACAGATGCAATCACTGGCCTTAAACTGGACATGGTGTGGTGTCCAGGTCACAGGTCACAGCTTGTTACCTTTGGCCCAATCCATTTCCTTTGTGATTGAATCTAACCGCATGGAGATAGGGAGTACAGGTGGACCGGCAACTAAATGCTCAAGCCAGTCCCAAACCAGACGTGTGGCTCTGGCTCAGCTCAAACCCAAAACAAGTCAAGCTTTCAGGCGGCTTCTGCTTAACCCAAGCTCTAACCTGACGCGCCAAAAATGTAAGACAAAGTATCAAACTCTGATGTAAAAGAGGAGAGAGAAGAGCTACCCTTCTGTGGCAGAATTACACAACATAAAACCAGAAAATGTAGGATTTATCCTGGATTCTCTGCTTGACCAAATTGTGTGATTCTAGGCAAACGCCTTGCTAGGGTTTGATTTAATAGACTCTAATGTTGCTCCATCTACATTACGAATCTAGGGCACATGAACGTTGACTTGCCTCTTAGTACCCAAGCACCATTGCTGTGGGGACCATAAACGTTTGTAAATTCATGTTTAAAAAAGTATCCTTTTTTTAATCCCAATAAATTCATTGCTATAACCTGATGTTCTAAGGAGAAACGATTCTGTGTGCTAGTTTTGAAGCGACTTTATTATAGTTTTATATGATGTTTGTTGCATGGTTTACATGACACTTATTTTCAAGGAAGTCCTTGTGCGAGCCGGCTCTGAGTGGCAAGCCAGACCCCTGGCTCGGCTCGGCTCTGGCTCGGCTCTGCTCTGGCTCGGCTCTTAGTGCCAAGCCAGACCCCTGGCTCGGCTCGGCTCGGCTCTGGCTCGGCTCTTAGTGCCAAGCCAGACCACTGGATCAGCTCGGCTCTGGCTCGGCTCTTAGAGCCAAGCCAGACCCCTGGCTCGGCTCGGCTCTGGCTCGGCTCTTAGTGCCAAGCCAGACCCCTGGCTCGGCTCGGCTCTGGCGTGGCTCTTAGAGCAAAGCCAGACCCCTGGCTCGGCTCGGAGTCGCCAACCTCCACTGTGGAGGGTGTCAGAGACTGGCCTGACGTTGTGCTCGGCCGCAGCACTACACACTCCCTGCATGCTTCGTGCCTGCTGCGGGCACACACCCCTGGGGCAGGCTGGCACAGAGCCATGACGCATGTGTTGCCCAGAGACGTCATCCCTGTCCAGTCACTGTCCTGGGCCTTAGACACGCTCCTCTCTCGCACTTGGAGCTAGGGAATGTTTGCAGGTTGTTTTCTAATGCTGAACAGGAGAGGCGGCAGGGTGTAACCTGTCTCCCCGCCCGTGCTGCACAGCTGTGTTTTGTTTGCAGGCACGTGAAGCATGAGAGTCCACAGTGAGTCGGAGGCGGTGCAGGGATTCAAGGTTGGGTTCTGTGTTGACATCTGGATGAGAAGGGCCTGGCCCTACATTCCACTGAGCGCCTCTACCTGCAAAAACGATGGATTTAGGCCCAGATCTCTGTACTGGGGTGAATGTTTCACATTGTTCTGCATTCTGTCCATCAATTGTGGTTTTTGCATTTGTCACTTGAGTGGGACGGGTATGCTCAGACGTAAGTCCCGTGATGGTCCTAGGATGCTTGTTTCCGGTCCAGGGAGGACCTGGCTTGGCAGTTCGGGCTGGATTGTTCTCATTGGGTGCAGGGTCAAGACTGATTTGCATATGGCTGGGTTCAAACTGGAATGGCATGGTGAGCAAAAAAACGATGGATTTAGGCCCAGATCTCTGTACTGGGGTGAATGTACGACATTGCTCTGCATTCTGACCATCAACTGTTGTTGTTGTACCTGATCTGACGTCACGCTGGCATGGTCCGGACCTACACTCCACTGAGCACCTCTACCTGCTCTGACGTCACCCCGGCCTCAGAGGTGCTCAGGTGCATCCTTACAATCCACAGGTGCAATGTCCTGACGAAGTGTGCCACCCGCACGTGGCGCCTAGAAACCCACATTACCTAACCGGGACTCCCAGCATGCCCCGGGGCCCCTCCCTGTGCACATTCCGTCATTGGAATGTGGCCCTGCAGGTCTCATCACCAGTGACAGTGCGGGAACTCCCTGCCGCACGCACCGTGACGCACACACCCAGCCGCACACACACACGCGCCATCTGACGTGTCTTGGGCCGGGCTCGGCTTCTGGGGCCCGGCTGGGTCCTGCTGCCAAGAGCTTTCAAGAACAAGCGGGGCCACAAATGTAGCGATTTGAACAGGGTGGTGGGGTGTCCGGCCCCCCTATGCTGAATCCGGGCCACGAAGATGCAGGACTCTTGATGGGCGGCAGTCACTGGCCTGGACATGCCTGCGAAGCAAAAAGGGACCTTCCTTTAATAACGTTGGACTCAAAGGTCAAGACCTTTGGTGATGCCCAGTGCTCGTTCCTTTGTGTTAACTCTGAGGTGCCTTCCACCGGGGCTGGCAGCCCCATAGGACAGTGGGAGGGGACCCCCGCTGCTCTGCCCTGAGTGGGTGCCGGCCGGGGCAGCTTCATCCTCCCCCCCCCCCCTGGTTTGTGTCAGCACAGCGGGCTTGTGAGAAGCTTTTGTGGGGCTCAGGTGAAAAACGACCTCTGCACCCCATTCGTGTCCTCTCTCAAACGTTTGCGACCCGCCATTGTAAGTATTTTTATTTTAAGGCACATAGGGCCACATGGACGACGGAGTCAATTTGTAAATTCTTAATTGCAACTTATTGCGGCTCGCAATTAGGAAGTCTCAAAGGGCCATATGTATCAAGGCCAAATGGGTTCGCAAACGCCGAAATTCGCAGAATTTCGGCGTTTGCGAACCCATTTTCGCAAAATGGTATGTATCAAACAATTTGGGTGCAAAATAAGGAATCGCAAAATTTGCCATTCCTTGTTTTGCGATTGCATTTAAGGAATCACAAATTTTGCGATTCCTTAAATGCAATGTAGCAAGGAAAAAAAAAATCCAAAATGCCCTTAAGGAATCGCAAATTACCACCAACTTCTAGTTACTGTTAAATTGCGAATTCTTTTAAAAAAACATTTTTTTGAAAATCCAATGGTGCCAGTGACGCTCATACATGTCATTTTCAGGGGTGCAGCAGGGTGTTCTTGAGACACCCCTGCACCCTTGAAATTATTCTCAATTTGCAATTCGCAAATTGCGAATCGCAAATTGAGAATATTTTCACATTCATTCCTATGGGCCTCCTGGCCCATAGAAATGAATAGGAAATTATTCCTCAATTGCGATTAGCAATTTGCTAATCACAATTAAGGAATTTTAAGGAATCGCTTAAAAATAGCGAATTTCTTCATACATACCATTTTGCGATTTCTAAATAGCGATTCCTTAAAAATCGCTATTAAGGAATCGCAAAAGGGTATGTTGATACATATGGCCAAAAATGCGATGTACTAATGTGTCTAAACACACATTTAGCGATTTCTAATGAGGTCACAATCAACCTACCTCATCAATGAGCATGAGGTAGGTCGCAATTTGCAACCCATTGCACATCGCTAAAACCACAAGGATTGTGGAGTGCTGGGGACAGGAAACCACTATGTCTCTTTATCCTTTTATATAAAGCAACGTTTTAAAAAACAAAGTGCAGCCCGTTTTCCTTAAAGGAAAACAGGATGCATTTTAAGAAAAAAGAAACTTTTCAGTTTTATATGTAAGAGTAGGCAGTGGTCCGTGGAACCATAGTTTGCTCTTAAAAAACGTTTTTGCAACCATTCAAGCCGTTTGCGACTGGCTTACCACCTACCTGAAGTAGGCGGTAAACTGCAAATGTTTTGGGACCGCATTACGTTCTCAAAACATTCATACATCCCCCTGCAACTCACCATTAGGAAGGGACGCTTTTGACACACCCCTTCCTAATACCGCCTCGCAACCTCTATTTTGAAAATCAGTGATAGGTTACCGAGTCGCAAAATAGGGTTGGTACATGTCAAAAGGCTCTTTAGCGCACACAAATGGCTCGATTCTCCGTTTGCAACCGCTAAAACCTTTTCTACATGGGGCCCCTGGTTACTGGTCTCTAGTGACCAAGGATGGGTGGGGACCACAACTAGGCCCAGGCATCCAAAAACAAGTGGCCAGCATTTCTTTCCAGAAGAGAATACTCAAAGCTTGTTTTGTTAGTATCAGCAGGTTAATTTTGGGGCCAGTGACTTTGGTCAAGGCTGAAAACATCATTATAAAACTGTTGTAGCACATCCACAGGACTTTCGGGCTCTTCAAGCCGATAAATACGGTAGGTCCTTGAATCTGCTGCTTACAGTTAGAATTTCTTGGACCTTGAACACTCTCAAATCCCTTAATGTCCTGGTCCCATCAAGCACAAATAGAGGGTGGAGGTGGGGGAATGAACACAGGAAAGGGGAGGAGGGTGCAGCAGGTGGGGGAAGCAACACGTAGGGCGTGGGAGGCAACGGAAAGAAGCACATTCGCGAACCTAACAGTGGTGGGGCTGGGAGAAGCACTCGTGCGACAGAGAGCAACACAAGTGCAGCGGGAGAGAATTACATAAGAGAGACAGCTGGAAAACACATTCCAACTAATGGAGATCTTAACACAAAAGAAAAAAGTAGTGCTTGAAAGCAATGGAAGCAGAGATGCCAGTCAATCAAAGAGACGATAAAAAGGCCCAATGCTCCACGGGCGGGACAAGCACAACACTGACAAGTTAGGACACAAATAAGCAGAAGGCAACTAAGAATGACAGGAAAGCCAGCCAATGGTAAGCAATAGATAGGCTCCAAGCCCCTCTCTGTTCTTGGTAAGACACAGTATGCTTCACAACAGCCAGCCCATGCACTGTGTATTAGGCTCGCCCTAAAAGTGATAACCCAAAGGTGCAACAACACCAATTTAGTCAAACGTACATAACCCTATATCTACAGAAGAAACAGAAGGAAGGGATGAAGCTGACGTATGTTAATTATTTCAGAAGCCAAAAAGGCTAAGTATCAATACAAACAAATGCAGGCCACCTAATACTCTTTCACCAATCACATTAGTTCATTTGCCATAGATTCCTTGTGGTTTTAAGGGCTATAATAATTATCACAAGATATGAAGACAAATTAACATATAATGGCCATTGTAAAATAGCAGCCCAATATGTTATATGTTCACATAATAGATAAGGCATTATTTAGCACAGCTGTGCGCTCTACAAGTGGCACGTGTTATAGTGTATTAATTGTAAGGGTTTGATAATGGTTATAAATCTAGAGGTCCACCCTTTCATTCAACCCAGCGTCGAGAGATCTAAATCTGAGAATCCATTCTAGATTCACGCCTCCTTTGTGGGATTCTTGACCCTTATTAGGGTTCGCAACAGATGATTTCTGCGTGGGCGGGAAGCAGGCAACACTGGTCCCTAGGAAGCCACCCTCGTCCATACATGACACCCTTGTTAGAAGCGTTGTACATGTAGGAGAGACAAGGGGCGTGGAGGTAAAATGAGGAATCTTAGTAATGTCCGGGATGGGATGAGGGAAATCCAAGGAGGGGGTTACTGAGGAACCTACTAATACAAGGCACCCATCCTCAGAGAGTAGGACCCTTGCAAATCACAAAACACACTCGTAAAGTTACTGGTGCCGAACAGTCGCAAACGCACTCCAGCCCAGCTTTTGAGTACGTCAGGTACAACATTTGACCACTCACAGGCACTGCCGCACACTCCCATAGAACACCATGGAGACAGGGAAATAAAATAACATCCCATAGGAACTACATTTAAATGAAATCAATTTTTTCAATACCTAAATATATGTTTATGAACATATATTTAGATGTTAAACATCAATAAGCTGTTTTCACTTTTTTAATTAATAATAAGCTAAAGGTAAAAAATTAAATTACATTTTCAAACTGTTAATAAAAAATTAACAATAATGTATCTTTCTCAGTCCCTCCCTCCCTCCCCTCTCTCTCGTTCTCTCTCAATCTCCCTCCCTCTGTCTCCCCCACTCTCTCTCCCTCTGTCTCTATCACCCTCCCTCTCTCTCACTCGCCCTCTCTTTCTCTCCCTCTCTCTCTTTCTCTCTTTCTCTCTGCCTCTCCTCCTCTCGCTCGCCCTCTTCCTCTCCCTCTCTCTCTGCTTCTCTCGCTCTCTCCCGTTATCTCTTTCTCTCCCTCTGTCCTTCTCCCTCCCTCTCCCTCTGCCTCCTTCCCACTCTCGTTCTGTATTTCTCCCTCTCTGTGCCTCTCCTTCTCTCTCTCTCTCCCTCTCTCCCTCTCTATCCCTCTCTCTCTCTCTCTCTCCCTCACCTCTCTCTCTCATTCGCCCCTCACTCTCTCCTGCTCTCTTTCTCTCTCCCCCTACCTCTATTTCTCTCCCCTCTCCCCCCCACACGTTTTCTCCAGTCCTGTCAGACCTGTGGCTCCGCACGTTTCTGCCCGGCCAGCCCCCCACATAATGCTCAATGCACATGGCCTCTTTGACCCCCATGAGCAGGAGGCCCCTGCTTCCTCTCACTTTCGCACCTGACCCGAGACAGACTTGTGACAAATCTCTGCTGGTTACCCGGACTCGTCCATGTTTGTGGGGGACATTCCTGGACAAAGATAGTTTCATGGGGAGGGTCACTTCCGCTGAACCAAGTGCGCCGTGAGCTGCACAAAAACATGAGCTGCAAAGAACCATGAGCTGCACAAAAACATGAGCTGCACAGAGCCATGAGCTGCACAAAAACATGAGCTGCACAGAGCCATGAGCTGCACAAAAACATGAGCTGCACAGAGCCATGAGCTGCACAAAAACATGAGCTGCACAGAGTTGTGAGCTGCACAAAGTCATGAGCTGCACAGAACCGTGGGCTGCACAGAGCACAACCGCACATAACCATGAGCCGCACTGAGCCATGAGCCGCACTGAGCCATGAGCCGCACTGAGCAATGAGACGCACAGAGCCATGAGCTGCACAGAACCATTAGCTGCACAGAGCCATGAGCTGCACAGAGCCATGAGCTGCACAGAACCATGAGCTGCACAGAACCATGAGCTGCACAGAACCATGGCTCAAAGCCATGAGCTGCACAGAACCATGAGCTGCACAGAGCCATGAGCTGCACAGAGTCATGAGCTGCACAGAACCATGAGCTGCACAGAGCCATGAGCTGCACTGAGCCATGAGACGCACTGAGCCATGAGCTGCACAGAGCCATGAGCTGCATAGAGCTATGAGCTGCACAGAACCACGAGCTGCGCAGAGGAATGGGCTGCACAGACCCATGAGCTGCACAGACAAACGAGCTGCACAGAGCCATGAGCTGCACAGACCCATGAGCTGCACAGACCCATGAGCTGCACAGACAAACGAGCTGCACAGAACCATGAGGTGCACAGAGCAGCAAGCTGCACAGAGCCATGAGCTGCACAGAACCATGAGCTGCACAGAGCAGCAAGCTGCACAGAGCCATGAGCTGCACAGAGCAATGAGCTGCACAGAACCATGAGATGCACAGAGCTATGAGCTGCACAGACCCATGATCTGCACAGAACCATGAGCTGCACAGACCCATGATCTGCACAGAACCATGAGCTGTACAGAGCCATGAGCTGCACAGCACCATGATCTACAAAAAGAAATGAGCTGCACAGAACTATCAGCTGCACAGATCCATGAGCCGCACAAAACCATGAGCTGCACAGAACCATGACCTGCACAGAACCACCATGAGCTGCACAAAGCCATGAGCTGCACAAAACCATGAGCTGCACAAAACCATGAGCTGCACAAAACCATGAGCACCAAATAACTATGAGCTGCACAAAACCATGAGCACCAAATAACTATGAGCTGCACAAACCTGTGATCTGCACAGAACCATAAGCTGCACAGAACCATGAGGTGCACAGAGCTATGAGCTGCACAGACCCATGAGCTGCACAGAACCATTAACTTTACAGAGCAACAAGCTGCACCGAACCATGAGCTGCACAGAGCCATGAGCTGCACAGAGCTATGAGCTGCACAGAGCCATGAGCTGCACAGACCCATGAGCTGCACAGAGCAGCAAGCTGCACAGAACCATGAGCTGCACAGAGCAGCAAGCTGCACAGAGCCATGAGCTGCACAGAGCCATGAGCTGCACAGACCCATGAGCTGCACAGAACCATGAGCTGCACAGAGCTATGAGCTGCACAGAGCCATGAGCTGCACAGACCCATGAGCTGCACAGAGCAGCAAGCTGCACAGAACCATGAGCTGCACAGAGCAGCAAGCTGCACAGAGCCATGAGCTGCACAGAGCCATGAGCTGCACAGACCCATGAGCTGCACAGAACCATGAGCTGCACATCTGCACAGAACATGATCTGCATATAACCATGAGCTGCACAGACCCATGATCTGGACAGAACCGTGTTCTGCACAGAGCAATGAGCTGCACAGAGCAGCAAGCTGCACAGAACCATGAGCTGCACAGAGCAGCAAGCTGCACAGAGCCATGAGCTGCACAGAGCTATGAGCTGCACAGAGCCATGAGCTGCACAGAGCTATGAGCTGCACAGAGCCATGAGCTGCACAGACCCATGATCTGCACAGAACCATGAGGTGCACAGAGCAGCAAGCTGCACAGAGCAGCAAGCTGCACAGAACCATGAGCTGCACAGAGCAGCAAGCTGCACAGAGCCATGAGCTGCACAGAGCTATGAGCTGCACAGAGCCATGAGCTGCACAGACCCATGAGCTGCACAGAACCATGAGCTGCACATCTGCACAGAACATGATCTGGACAGAACCGTGTTCTGCACAGAGCAATGAGCTGCACAGAGCAACAAGCTGCACAGAACCATAAGCTGTACAAAACTATGAGCTGCACAGAACCATGAGCTGCAAAGAGCCTTATGCTGCACAGAACCATGAGCTGCACAGAGCAATAAGCTACACCAGATCCATGAGCCGCACAAAACCATGAGCTCCACGAACCATGAGTTACACAGAGCAGCTAGCTGCACAGAGCCATGACCTGCACAGAACCTCCATGAGCTGCACAAAGCCATGAGCTGCTCAAAGCTGTGAGCTGCACAGAACCATGAGCTGCACAGAACTAAGAGCTGCACAAACCCATGATCTGCACCCAACCATGAGCTGCACAGAGCAAAGAGATGCCAGAACCAATAGCTGCACAGAACCATGACCTGTACAGAGCAATGAGCTACACATAACCATACGCTGCACAGAACCATGAGCTGCACAGAGCCATGAGCTGCATAGAACTAAGAGCTGCACAAACCCATGATCTGCACCCAACCATGAGCTGCACAGAGCAAAGAGATGCCAGAACCATGAGCTGCACAGAACCATGACCTGTACAGAGCAATGAGCTACACATAACCATACGCTGCACAGAACCATGAGCTGCACAGTACTGTAAGCTGCACAGAACCGTGAACTGCACAGAGCCTTGGGCTGCACAGAGCCATGAGCTGCACAGAACTATGAGCTGCACAGAGCCATGAGCCGCACAGAGCAACTAGTTCACAGAACCATGAGCTGCACAGAACCATGAGCTGCATGGAATTATGGGCTGCACAGAGTGTTGAGCTGAACAGAACCATGAGCTGCACAGAGCAGTGTGCACAGGGAGCTCCTCAGAACCATGAGCTGCACTGACCCATAATCTGCAAAGAGCCATGAGCTGCACTGACCCACAATCTGCACAGAGCCATGAGCTGCACAGAACCATGAGCCACAGAAAACCATGAGCTGCACAGAGCCATGAGCTGCACGGAGCAACAAGATGCACAGAACCATGGGCTGCACAGAACTGGGAACTGCACAAAGCAATGAGCTCACAAAACCATGAGCTGCACAGAGCCATGGCCTGTACAGAGCAACAAGCTACACATAACCATACGCTGCACAGAACCAAGAGCGGTACAGTACTGTAAGCTGCACAGAACCGTGAGCTGCACAGAACCGTGAGCTGCACAGAGCCTTGGGCAGCACAGAGCCAAGAGTTGCACAGAACCATCAGCTGCACAGAGGCATGAGCTGCACAGAAGCATGAGCCACAGAGAACTCTGTGCTGCACAGAGCCATGAGCTGCACAGAAGCATGCACTGCACAGAACCATGAGCCGTATTGAACCATGAGCTGCACAGAATTATGAACCTACAGAGCAGCGAGCTGCACAGAGTACCAAGCTGCACCGTACCATGAGCTGCACAGAACCATGAGTTGCATAGAGCCGCGAGCTGCACAAAGCCATTACCTGCACAGAACCATATGAGCTGCACAAAGCCGTGACCTGCACAGAACCACCATGAGCTGCACAAAGCCATGGCCTGCACAGAACCACCATGAGCTGCACTGAGCCATGAGCAGCACAGAACTATGAGCTGCACAAACCCATGATCTGCACAGAGCCATGAGCTGCACAGAACCATGAGCCACACAGTAGCACTTTTCCCCTGGTTTTAACAGGGTCTTGCCCCCGTCCTCATTCTGCACATAATTGTCTCCCGCACTGCCGTTTTGGCGGGCCTGGATCCCGGGGGTGGTTCACCGTGGGCGCCATTTTGGGTTGGGCAGTAAGTCTAGCTTTAGGCGCCATCTTGGAGCGTCCTCGCGCTCGCGCCACGATTGGAGAGCCTATTTAAGGCGGACCCAGACTCAAGACAGGTCTTGACAGATGCTTATTTTATCGCGCAATTGCTGTTGCCAGCGCTACTGCTAGCGCGCTCGTTTTAACTTACCCGATTTTTGTCTTTTGCTTATTTTAATTTGTAGCACTTTTCCCCTGGTTTTAACAGGGTCTTGCCCCCGTCCTCATTCTGCACATAATTGTCTCCCGCACTGCCGTTTTGGCGGGCCTGGATCCCGGGGGTGGTTCACCGTGGGCGCCATTTTGGGTTGGGCAGTAAGTCTAGCTTTAGGCGCCATCTTGGAGCGTCCTCGCGCTCGCGCCACGATTGGAGAGCCTATTTAAGGCGGACCCAGACTCAAGACAGGTCTTGACAGATGCTTATTTTATCGCGCAATTGCTGTTGCCAGCGCTACTGCTAGCGCGCTCGTTTTAACTTACCCGATTTTTGTCTTTTGCTTATTTTAATTTGTAGCACTTTTCCCCTGGTTTTAACAGGGTCTTGCCCCCGTCCTCATTCTGCACATAATTGTCTCCCGCACTGCCGTTTTGGCGGGCCTGGATCCCGGGGGTGGTTCACCGTGGGCGCCATTTTGGTTTGGGCAGTAAGTCTAGCTTTAGGCGCCATCTTGGAGCGTCCTCGCGCTCGCACCACGATTGGAGAGCCTATTTAAAGCTCCCCCCTCCCGCGCAGCGGGACGCGCAGATGTGGACGCCGTCGCTTAGCCGGAGTCGTGCCTGAGTCCTGCCCGTCTGCGCTCGTCCGCGTCGAGGCAGCGCGAGGCAGGGCAGGCTCAGTCTTTTATGTTATCCTAGCGGCGTATTGCTGCTCTTGCCAGGTATGATATCTTACACACGGCCAGAGCTGTTGGCCATAGGTCATTCGTCCAAGGGCTGTGCATGTAAGCTTGTGGACCCTTTAGTTGGCCCTTACAGCTGCGCCTGTAAAGGCTGGTCTCTGAAGAGCCCTACCAAAATACGATCCTTGGAAAATGTCGCCCCTGTCACACGGCCTCGTGCTGTATCGCGAGATCTCTGTATCTGGTGCCTTAATGTGAGATCTCTTGTAAAGCATCATCTGTCCATCTATGACCTGATAGATAAAGAGGATCCCGATGTTTTCTTAATGACAGAAACCTGGCTACAGGACTCTGACTCTGCCATATTGAACCTTGCATTCCCCCAGAACTACACCATCTTCACCTCTAATAGGACCACAAGAGGTGGTGGCATCGCTATGGCTGTCAAATCCTGCTATCCAGCTGAATGGAAGCCGTCAGGACTACCCGCATGTGAAAGCGCTATTTTCAAAGTCGCCTTCTCCCATCAGTTCACCTTCAGTGGGCTGCTGGTCTACCGCCCCCCCGGAAATGATTCTGTATTCAGATCCGCATTGGCCGATATGGTCAGTCCTATAGCACTGGGCTGCGCCAATTTTAACATCCTGGGTGACCTTAACATCCATTTCGATAATGGGTCATCCACTACCGTGAGCTCCCTGTTGGCCGATTTGGAAGCTCTCCAACTTACTCAGCTCGTCACCCTTCCAACCCACGCTGGAGGCCACATCCTTGACCCCTTCTTTTCCACACTTGACGGGTTAAGGGTGTCAGATCCAAGGTCGATAGGGTGGACTGATCATCTGCTAGTAGAAGCGTTTTGCCCGGTCCATGACAAGCCTTTTATATCCAAGGAAAGGCCAATCCTTAAAAGGCCGTGGCACAAACTTACGTTGGAAGAGTTCTACGGTATATTAGAGCGGAAACCTCTGAGCAATTTCACTAATGTGGAACAAGGCTACCAACAGTTCTGCACTTGGATCACCGGCGCCTTGGACTCTCTTATACCTCTACGATGGGCGAAAGGCCGGACAAAAACACCCAGTCCCTGGTATAATGAGTCTCTTGCAGAATTGAAAAAATCCTGTCGAAAAACAGAGAGGGAATGGAGACGATCATATGACCCTGTTCTGAAAACTCGGTATTTTACTGAGCTGAAATTTTATCATAGAGCTATTTGCAGAGCTAGAGCTGCATTCTACGCTCATGAATTCGCTACCAGCACCAACCGCTCAAAACTGATTTTCAAGGTACTGAAGGACCTTATGAAAAACAGATCCTCATCAGAGGCGATTTGCACAGATTCACACTGTGATAAATTGGCCTCCTTTTTTGTGGAGAAAGTGGAAAAAATATATCACGGGTTCGACACACTCCACCAGGATCGAGAAACCACTGTCTCTGATACGTCGGATCATGAGCCCCTGGCTATCTTACCTGAACTGTCGGTTGAGGCCTTTGACAGATTCAGCCTCAGGGTTAAATCAGGCTCCCCTGCGGACCCGTTAAAGCCAGCCTTCATTAATACACTTTCCCTGCTGTGTCGTAACCCCATATTGGATCTCATCAATATGTCTCTGTCTTGTGGAACAGTACCTGCGGCTTGGAAACAGGCAGTGGTTACTCCCATATTAAAAAAAGCTAACTCTGACCCCCGACTGCCAGAAAACTACCGACCTATCTCCCTGTTGCCTTGGATCGCTAAAGTAACAGAAGCTCACGTCAACTCGGTTCTGTCTGAGCATCTGGCTCGTAACCAGATTTTGGACCCCAGTCAGAACGGCTTCCGGTCAGGACACAGTACCGAGACGGCACTACTCTACATCTTGGAACATCTTCGCCAGGTACTTGACTCAGGTCATACTGCAGCGCTTATATTATTAGATCTAAGCGCTGCCTTCGATACTGTGTCCCACCAAATACTTATCCAACGCTTACAGGAGGCGGGAGTGACTGATGTCGCTCTCCAATGGTTTCGGTCCTTTCTGGCTGACCGTACCTTTAAAGTGGCTATACCACCTGGCCAATCCGCCACTTATCCCCTGAAGATGGGGGTACCACAGGGATCTTCGTTGAGCCCTACAATGTTCAACCTCTATGTGAAACCGTTGGCTGGTGTCGTCAAACAGTGGGGTCTTACGATGGCCTCATATGCAGACGACACACAGCTAGCGGTGACACTTAGTGGAGATCCCGAGGTGGCAGCTCCGAGATTCCGTGCGGGTCTCTTGGCAGTAGCCAGCTGGCTTCGCACCAACTGCCTCCAGTTGAATGCCACCAAAACGGAGGTGTTGGTTCTAGGGAAGCACGCTGAGCTATGGGGTAACCAGTGGTGGCCGTCAGAGCTTGGTGTCACTCCTATTCCAGTGGCTGGAGTGAGAAATCTAGGAGTTTGGGTGGACTCTGCGCTCACCTTCAGGGACCACACCAAGAAGGTGGCTGCCACGTGCTACGGAATATTGCGTGGTATTAGGCCAGTCTTAAAGTACTTTGATCCCCCTACCAGACAGCTTGTAGTTCAGGCCTCAATACTATCTCGGCTGGACTACGGCAGTTCACTGTTGTTAGGGGTGAATCAAGCGGAGGCCTCTAGGCTCCAAAGAGTACAAAATGCCGCGGCACGAGCCATTGTGGGCCTTCCCAGACACTGTTCAGTGTCTGGTACCATCACGGCCTTACATTGGCTCCCGGTCAGACAGCGAATTATGTTCAAGGCGCTGTGTCTGGCCTTCAAAATTCTGAAATCTGCTTCGCCACCGGCACTTGTCAATCTACTCACGCCCTATGTGCCGTCGAGATCCTTAAGATCTGAGGGGCTTCATCTGGCTGTCTGTCCACGCTTTAACCTGAGCAGGATGGGTGGCCGTTCTTTTAGGGTGCTAGCGGCAGGCCTATGGAACTCGCTCCCAGTACACATTCGAGCTCTTGAGGATGTGTTCGCTTTCAGGCAGGCGATTAAAACTTTCCTCTTTCCAGTGTCCAGCTAATTCTTTTTCTTTATTGTGTGTTATGTTACAGCATCTGTCAAAGCGCCAGGACGCCCCTTTGCTGGGGCAGCTGTGCGCTATAGAAATATAAATAACATAACATAACATAACACAAACCCATGATCTGCACAGGACCACGAGCTGCACAGAACTATGAGCTGCAAAGACCCATGATCTGCACAGAGCTATGAGCTGCACCGAACCATGAGCCACACAAAACCATGAGCTGCACAGAACTATGAGCTGCACACAGCCATGAGCTGCACAGAACCATGAGCTGGACAGAACTATGAGCTGCACAAACCCTTGAGCTGTACGGAGCTATGACCTGCACAGAGCCATTTGCTGCACAGAACCATAATCAACAAAAAACAATGAGCTGCACAGAACTATGAGCAGCACAGAGCAATGAGTTGCATAGACCTATGAACTGCGCAGAGTCATGAGCTGCACAGAACAATGCGCTGCACAGAGCCATGCGCTGCACAGAGCAACGAGCTGCACAGAATGCTGAACTGCACAGACCATGTGCTGCACAGAACCATGAGCTAGAGACTTGTGTGCTGCACAGAGCCATGAGCTGCACACAGCCATGAGCTGCACAGAACCATGAGCTGCATAGAACCCTGTGCTGCACAGAGCCATGAGCTGCATAGAACTCTGTGCTGCACAGAGCCATGAGCTCCACAGAACCATGAGCTGCACAGAGCTGTGGGCTGAACTGACGCATAATCCACACAGAGCCATGAGCTGCACAGAACCATGAGCTGCACAGAACAATGATCTGCACAGAACCATGAGCCGCACAGATCCATGAGTTGCAAGGAATCATGAGCCGCATTGAACAATGAGCTGCAGAGAGTCATGAGCAGCACAGGCCAGGAGCTGCGCCAAACCATGAGCTGCACAGAACCATGAGCTACACAGAAACATGGGCTCCACAGAGCCATGAGCCGCACAAAGCAATAAGCTGCTCCCACCAATGTGCAGAGTGAGTTGCATAGAGCAATGTGCACAGCGAGCTGCACAAAGCCATGAGCTGCACCGAACAATGGGCTCAACTCACAAAGGTAAACTTAGACCTGAAGTCTAACTTTAGCTCGCAGCTCTCATCTGCAGGAAGTTGTGGACACTGACAGTTGCAGAGAGTAGTGAATACTGAGAGCAGCAGGGAGCGGTGAAGACTGACAGCAGCAGGGAGCAGTGAACACTGACAGCTGCAGGGAGCGGTGAACACTGACAGCTGCAGGGAGCGGTGAACACTGACAGCTGCAGGGAGCAGTGAACACTGACAGCAGCAGGGAGTACTGAACACTGACAGCTGCAGGGGGTGTGAACACTGACAGCTGCAGGGGGTGTGAACACTGACAGCTGCAGGGAACGGTGAACACTGACAGCAGCAGGGAGCAGTGAACACTGACAGCAGCAGGGAGCAGTGAACACTGAGAGCAGCAGGGAGCGGTGAACACTGACAGCAGCAGGGAGCAGTGAACACTGACAGCAGCAGGGAGGGTGAACACTGACAGCAGCAGGGAGCAGTGAACACTGACAGCTGCAGGGAGCGGTGAAGACTGACAGCAGCAGGGAGCGGTGAAGACTGAGAGCAGCAGGGAGCTGTGAACACTGAGAGCTGCAGGGAGCGGTGAACACTGAGAGTTGCAGGGAGCGGTGAACACTGAGAGTTGCAGGGAGCGGCGAACACTGACAGCAGCAGGGAGGGGTTAACACTGACAGCTGCAGGGAGGGTGAACACTGACAGCAGCAGGGAGCGGTGAACACTGACAGCAGCAGGGAGCGGTGAACACTGAGAGTTGCATGAAGCTGTGAACACTGAGAGTTGCAGGGAGCGGCGAACACTGACAGCAGCATGGAGGGTGAACACTGACAGCAGCAGGGAGCAGTGGACACTGAGAGCAGCAGGGAGCGGTGAACACTGACAGCTGCAGGGAGCGGTGAACACTGACAGCAGCAGGGAGCGGTGAAGACTGAGAGCAGCAGGGAGCGGTGAACACTGAGAGTTGCAGGGAGCAGCGAACACTGACAGCAGCAGGGAGGGTGAACACTGACAGCAGCAGGGAGCGGTGAACACTGACAGCTGCAGGGAGCGGTGAACACTGACAGCAGCAGGGAGCGGTGAACACTGACAGCAGCAGGGAGCAGTGAAGACTGAGAGCAGCAGGGAGCGGTGAACACTGACAGCTGCAGGGAGCGGTGAACACTGACAGCAGCAGGGAGCGGTGAACACTGACAGCTGCAGGGAGCGGTGAACACTGACAGCAGTAGGGAGCGGTGAACACTGACAGCAGCAGGGAGCAGTGAACACTGAGAGCAGCAGGGAGCGGTGAACACTGACAGCTGCAGGGAGCGGTGAACACTGACAGCAGCAGGGAGTGTGAACACTGACAGCAGCAGGGAGAGGTGAACACTGACAGCAGCAGGGAGCGGTGAACACTGACAGCAGCAGGGAGCAG
The DNA here is from genome assembly GCF_964263255.1 of Lissotriton vulgaris. Taxonomy (NCBI): domain Eukaryota; kingdom Metazoa; phylum Chordata; class Amphibia; order Caudata; family Salamandridae; genus Lissotriton; species Lissotriton vulgaris. Next base: position 2,003,561,928 of record NC_141693.1, on the reverse strand, counting down.
TGAACACTGACAGCAGCAGGGAGCGGTGAACACTGACAGCTGCAGGGAGCAGTGAACACTGACAGCTGCAGGGAGCGGTGAACACTGACAGCAGCAGGGAGCGGTGAACACTGACAGCTGCAGGGAGCGGTGAACACTGACAGCAGCAGGGAGCGGTGAACACTGACAGCAGCAGGGAGCAGTGAACACTGAGAGCAGCAGGGAGCGGTGAACACTGACAGCTGCAGGGAGCGGTGAACACTGACAGCAGCAGGGAATACTGAACACTGACAGCTGCAGGGAGCGGTGAACACTGACAGCAGCAGGGAGCGGTGAACACTGACAGCAGCAGGGAGCAGTGAACACTGAGAGCAGCAGGGAGCGGTGAACACTGACAGCTGCAGGGAGCGGTGAACACTGACAGCAGCAGGGAGTACTGAACACTGACAGCTGCAGGGAGCGGTGAACACTGACGGCAGCAGGGAGCAGTGAACACTGAGAGCAGCAGGGAGCGGTGAACACTGACAGCTGCAGGGAGCGGTGAACACTGACAGCTGCAGGGAGCAGTGAACACTGAGAGCAGCAGGGAGCGGTGAACACTGACAGCTGCAGGGAGCGGTGAACACTGACAGCTGCAGGGAGCGGTGAACACTGAGAGCAGCAGGGAGCGGTGAACACTGACAGCTGCAGGGAGCGGTGAACACTGACAGCTGCAGGGAGCGGTGAACACTGACAGCAGCAGGGAGCGGTGAACACTGACAGCTGCAGGGAGCGGTGAACACTGACAGCAGCAGGGAGTACTGAACACTGACAGCTGCAGGGGGTGTGAACACTGACAGCTGCAGGGGGTGTGAACACTGACAGCTGCAGGGGGTGTGAACACTGACTGCTGCAGGGAGCGGTGAACACTGACAGCTGCAGGGAGCGGTGAACACTGACAGCTGCAGGGAACGGTGAACACTGACAGCAGCAGGGAGCGGTGAACGCTGACAGCAGCAGGGAGCGGTGAACACTGACAGCTGCAGGGAGCGGTGAACACTGACAGCTGCAGGGAGCGGTGAACACTGACAGCTGCAGGGGGTGTGAACACTGACTGCTGCAGGGAGCGGTGAACACTGACAGCTGCAGGGAGGGGTTAACACTGACAGCTGCAGGGAGCGGTGAACACTGACAGCTGCAGGGAACGGTGAACACTGACAGCAGCAGGGAGCGGTGAACGCTGACAGCAGCAGGGAGCGGTGAGTACTGACAGCAGCAGGGAACGGTGAACACTGACAGCTGCAGGGAACGGTGAAGGCTGACAGCTGCAGGGAGTGTGAACACTGACAGCTGCAGGGAGTGTGAACACTAACAGCTGCAGGGAGGGTGAACACTAACAGCTGCAGGGAGGGTGAACACTGACAGCAGCAGGGAGCGGTGAACACTGACAGCTGCAGGGAGTGTGAACACTGACAGCTGCAGGGAGTGTGAACACTAACAGCTGCAGGGAGGGTGAACACTGACAGCTGCAGGGAACGGTGAAGGCTGAGAGCTGCAGGGAGCGGTGAACACTGAGAGCTGCAGGGAGCGGTGAACACTGAGAGCTGCAGGGAGCGATGAACACGGAGAGCTGCAGGGAGCGGTGAACACTGACAGCTGCAGGGAGGGTGAACACTGACAGCAGCAGGGAGCGGTGAACACTGACAGCAGCAGGGAGCAGTGAACACTGACAGCAGCAGGGAGCACTGAACATTGACAGCTGCAGGGAGCAGTGAACACTGACAGCAGCTGGGAGCAGTGCACACTGACAGCAACAAGGAGTGTGAACACTGACAGCTGCAAGGAGCGGTGAACACTGACAGCAGCAGGGAGTGTGAACACTGACAGCAGCAGGGAGCAGTGAACACTGACAGGTGCAGGGAGCAGTGCACACTGACAGCAACATGGAGTGTGAACACTGACAGCTGCAAGGAGCGGTGAACACTGACAGCAGCAGGGAGCGAGATGAGAGATTTTTCTCCTTACATCAGCAAGAATAGCCTGACAGTTATAACATAAGAGCAGGTGCATTCTACTCGCTAGGCACCTCTGAGCGTGTGCAATGCTCTGGAAGAGGAAAATAGCACATAGAAAGCACTTGGCTAACTAAGATGGCTGCCAAGTACTAAATGGCTTTCAGTTCATGCTAACAGCGATCCCTGCAATCTTTAACAGATAGTCCGTTTAGCATGAGCTAAAGACATTCCTTTGATCCAGTAGGAACATAGAAAATATTTGCACATTTTTTAAATAAATTTATCAATATCCTAATTCATTGCTAGGTGGGCATTTTTCATTCTAAACATTTCAGTAAGCGGGTATACATAAGGTATAATCAAGAGTACAAAGGAAAGAAAGCACTGGGTCATAATTAACATACAGATAGCAGGAGAGAGTAATGACTACTATCACAAACAGAATTATCAACAAAAATAATGTCAGCCCTAAGCAAAAAGCAAATTTTCAGGGCTCCTATGCATTTCAGTGACCATTCATTTCAATTTCAGAATAGCCAACAGCACATATCTAATAAAACCATTTTCAATAGGCTTTTCCAGTGTTCCCTTTATGAGGGCTAGAACATCAATTTAATGTACTTTTAGGAGGAGGGCAAAGTCACATTGCTAACAAAAAGAAGTCTGTGGGAAATTGAAGTGGCTGTACAACCAGCCCGAGGGGAGTCTTCTCCCTGTGTCCGTTTGAGCCTCACAGGCAGGCGCTTGTTGTTTCCACGGTAGAGCTGCACAACTCACAACTCAAGAATCATGGCCCAGTTTCAAGGGAAACGTTTCTTCTTTCAGGATAGGGCAGTCACCACCAGGGCAAATGCTCTCAGCAATCCTGTCCAGTGTCTCAGGCAGTGCACCAGTTTTCTTCACTTCAATCCAACAGGCACCAGAGACACAGCACCCGTACCCAAAACTCAAGTCCTTCCCTCACTCCTACATTACTCTGCTGGCACACTGCTCTTTTGTTGGGGCCACACATTGCATCCAGTGTGCCCAGGTATCTCTTGGCCAACAAACAAAGGTGCAAACTTGCATTCACTTTGGGACCAGGTTCCCTAGAACGTGCGCTGGTGCACAAGCGCACATTGAAGTCAACCAGAGCGCGCAGTGTCCCAATAGTAGAGCGCACACACAGAACACAGCCGTGAGACCTTTCGCGTCGCCGCTTTTTAAATGCGAGCGGCGCGAAAAATGGTAATTTCCGGATTACAGGAGGCAGAGCTGGAGACGACAGTGAAGAGGACACAGCCGAGCCAGGAAAGTGTCTCCCTTATGCCCTGTATGGTATGGGAAGGCTCGGGTTTACGAGCAAGTGGCGCCTGCTGCCTTTTTTTCTTAATAGTGCACTGCGGGGCAGATTGGGGGCCTTTGTGAAAGTATTCATGTTAATCACAGCGCCATCATGCGCTGCGATTAACATGAATACATTTAAAGGCCCACAATCTGCCCCGCAGTGCACTATTAAGAAAAGGAATGTGGCAATCTAAAGGGCAACGTGTTCTTTCAGATGATTTGTGTTTGACTCTGCTTTCCTGTGCTAATAGTGGGCATCTGCGTGGCTGAATGAGGGCCTTTGAAATAGTTTTCATGCTAATTGCAGTGCACACGGGTGCTGCAATTAACAAGAATTTTATCTCAAAGTCCCACATTCAACCCCGCACTATCAGCAAAAGGAATGCAGGGTCATACACAACGTGTGCTTTCAGAATCATCTGAAGGCGCACGTCGTGTTTGACCCTGCATTTCTTTAGCTCATAGTGGGCAGCTGCGGGGTTGAATATGGGCCTGTGAGATAGTATTCTTGTTAATTGCAGCACTGGTGTGCACTGCAATTAACAAGAATACTATCCCAAAGGCCCATATTCAGCCACGTACTATCAGCAAAATGAATACAGGGTCAAACACACTGGTGTTGCTAGGGGGTGGCGGTGGGGGGTGGTCCGCCCCGGGCGGCACAATTTTGGGGGCGGCCGGCGGCAGCTGCGTGGCACTGGTGGCCAGCCCAGGATTTATTTGGGCACATAGTCACTGAATGTGATGTACACCCACCACCTCCATACGTACGGCTGTCCTTCTTTATGGGCAACTTCTGTCTACAACTCAGCAAAAGCTCATCCTTAATGCAGGACCCAGCCTGAATAGAAGAGCAAGCAGGGGCGACGAAAACCGACAGCTGGGTAAATAGCACAGTATAAGAAAGAAGGAATGTTGGAAGAAATGGGTGAAAAAAGGGAAGTAGGGATGAATGAGCAGGAGGATGAATGGATATGTGGATGAATGAGTGTGTGAAAGAAGAAGTGAATAATGATGGATGGACACATGAAAGGATAGTAAAGTAAAGGGATGTGTGGATGGGCGAGTGAGTGAATGGATAGGTGGATGGACACATGAAAGGACAGTAAAGTAAAGGGATGGGTGGATGGGTGAGTGCGTGAAAGAAGAAGTGAATGATGATGTATGGACACATGAAAGGATAGTAAAGTAAAGGGATGTGTGGATGGGCGAGTGAGTGAATGGATAGGTGGATGGACACATGAAAGGATAGTAAAGTAAAGGGATGGGTGGATGGGTGAGTGCGTGAAAGAAGAAGTGAATGATGATGTATGGACACATGAAAGGATAGTAAAGTAAAGGGATGTGTGGATGGGCAAGTGAGTGAATGGATAGGTGGATGGACACATGAAAGGATAGTAAAGTAAAGGGATGGGTGGATGGGTGAGTGCGTGAAAGAAGAAGTGAATGATGATGTATGGACACATGAAAGGATAGTAAAGTAAAGGGATGTGTGGATGGGCGAGTGAGTGAATGGATAGGTGGATGGACACATGAAAGGATAGTAAAGTAAAGGGATGGGTGGATGGGTGAGTGCGTGAAAGAAGAAGTGAATGATGATGTATGGACACATAAAAGGATAGTAAAGTAAAGGGATGGGTGGATGGGTGAGTGCGTGAAAGAAGAAGTGAATGATGATGTATGGACACATAAAAGGATAGTAAAGTAAAGGGATGTGTGGATGGGCAAGTGAGTGAATGGATAGGTGGATGGACACATGAAAGGATAGTAAAGTAAAGGGATGGGTGGATGGGTGAGTGCGTGAAAGAAGAAGTGAATGATGATGTATGGGCACATGAAAGGATAGTAAAGTAAAGGGATGTGTGGATGGGCGAGTGAGTGAATGGATAGGTGGATGGACACATGAAAGGATGGCAGAGCAAAGGGATGAATTGTTGAATGAATGTATAGGTGGAGGGACAGCTGAAAGGAGGATAGAGTAAAGTGATGGATGAGTGGGCGAAAAAATCTGTGAATGGGAGTCATAGTGGATGGATGATGAATGGATGGCAGGGTGAATACATGGATGGCTAGGTGAATGAATGTATGGGTGGATGGCAGATTGTATGGATGGCAAAATAAATGAATGGATGTGTGGCAGCATGAATGGATTAAAGGCAAAGTGTCTGAATGCATGATTGGATAGCAAAGTGGATGGATTGATGAATGACTGGCAGGATGGATGGCAGAGTGGATAAATTGATGGATGAATGAGCAGAGGGATGGCAGAATGGATGGATGGGAGAGGGGATTGATGCATGGCAGAGTGGATGAATGGGTGGTTGAATAGCAGAGTGGATGGATTGATGGATGAATGAATGGCAGACTGGATAGGTGGTTGAATGGATAGATAGAAGAGTTGATGAATGGATGGGTGGCAGAGTGGATTGATGGTGAATGGGTGGCAGGGTGGATGGCAGAGAGGGTGAATGACAGAGTAGATTGATGGATGGATGGAAGAGAGGATAGGAGGATGGATGGCCGAGTGGATGAATGGAACAGTTAATAAATTGATGAAAAGATGGCAGTTGATCGATGAATTGCAGAGGTGATGGTAAGATAACAGAGTGGAGGATGGATGGCAAAGACAATGGATTGCAGAGTGACTGGATCGATGGGTGGCAGAGTGGATGGTTGGTTTTTAGACTGTATGGATGGGCAGATGGATGGCAAAATAGAAGGATGGCCAATTATATGGATGGGTGGATACATTGATAGAATGGGGAAATATTGAATGATTGATGAAAGAATGACTGGATGACAGAAGCTAAAGGTGAAATAGTGGATGCCAGTAGGTGGATGGAAGGGTGAAAGAATGAATAGATGGGTGCATGGATGGAAGAGACAAGGAAGCTGTTCTATTGCGGGCTCAGCTCACTTGCTTTGCTTGCTTGGAGGCATCAGCACTTTCATTCAAAGTAGAGGCTACTTTAATTTTCTGCAGAAGCAATTGTTTGGACCAATTAATCTCAATCCCTGCCACCTATAAGTCGCCCCATTTTGTCCCTGGCCACTGCTCATATTTTCTCTACATTTTCATTATCAGTGTTCGTGGCATTATGGTTTTTTCAGAAACACTGTGTGCGCATGTCAGGCCACCAGGGTCTACTTCAGATCGCCAGCTTCCTCTGAAGCTGAGAGGAGGGTGACTGAGGGGGCTGAGGCAGACCCTGGAAGTACTGGAATATTTCATCATAGCCCCTATAGAACCTATGGGCGTTTTTTGCTTTAAAATGCACTATTTAACCTCCTTTATAAAACCATTTTCAGGGTAAAAAAAACCCTACCACAAAGTCCCCACAAGAAGTCAGACTCGCCCGCTGGAGTTCAGTGTAAGTATTTTAATCCACCACGTTCAAAGGCAACCAGCTGCCTCTGCTTCCAGGAAACCATTGATATCTTTATTAGAGCAGCAGTGAGTCAGCTGATTAGGATATGCTTAGTTTCTTATTGAAAGTTCAAGTTCTTCCTTTGCTGTTCGGATACACTCACCCCTAAACATACTCTATAGAACCCTTGTAATTTTTGATCCTTTTCAAGAAGCCTTCCTCGTCTGTTGAGGCTATTGGAGGTCGAAGAGCCCTGTAATAGCGGAACGGATACACGAGATTTTCAATAGATTTATTTATTTTTATTTATTTATTTTTAACAATTTATTAAGCGCAACATATACCAGTAGGCGTCTTGGCGCTAAAAAGATTCCCTAAATATCTTTGGCGGCTCATAGTGATGTTAGGTACATTATTGATCAAAGAGCCAAGTCTTTAGCCCCTTACGGAACTGAAAGAGTGAGGAGGACATCTTAATATATTGTGGCTGTAGGAAGGTGGCTACCTGACTATGGTTACCCCAGATTTTTTGCCCTGTGTTTAGCTGGTTTTCGACTTAGTTGGCCTGGTTCCCTGCTAATCAGGGCCCCAGGCTATCTGCTCTCTCTGTAAAATGGATTCCATGTACCCTAGGTGCATAACTAGATTGGCTTGGGTCACCTTATCAGCCCCTGTACAGTGCACTATAGGTGCCCAGGGCATAGGTGCATCCAAGGCCTACCAGGGGCTGCAGCATATCTTTTGCCACCCCTGGCTGGCTATCTAAATTGACACAACTGGCTGATCACTCAGCTGGGGCAAGTGGGTGTAATCACCCCTTGCTTAGATATAGTATACCTATATCTAAACCTATATCTGGACACATATATAGCCTGTGAGTCACTCCTATGGAAGGCCCCATCAATCCTGGAGGCAGAGTGCGTGGTTTTATGTGAGATGGAGCTCTGGCATGAGCTGAGCCTGTCTGCAGCTGTCGGGAACAACTCCCTAAGCTGGTCCGGGATAATGCCATACCATATACTCTTAAGCGCCTTATAATCCTCGCGGTTATATAGCAACTTTGGTTTGGCTTTATCAAAACATGTCGTGTAAGGTGTCATACGAATTGGAATACTACCCCCTCGCCAGTTCTGGCGACGGGGGTAGCATTCCACCCTTCTAGAGGGAGAAGACATGTTACTTTACTGAAACGCGGTTGATTTAAAATGAGCCTCAGATCCACAAAATGGATGCCCCTGCCACAGACACGGGTCTGGCCTCCTGCTGCTGACCGAAACCCGGCAGAGGAGGCCTGGACAAAGAGTTTCCTGTCACAGGGCGGTGTCAAACCACCCCAGACAGGAGATAGTGGATTGGAGTAGGGAGGTTTCAAAGAAACCAGACACTGCCTGGGGAGCACAAGGCTGCCCCTTGCAGGATCCGGCCAAACCGGTTCTGGGGCCTCCCAGCCCCTGTCCCAGCGCGGCCAGGATCAAAGGAGAGGGGTGTAACCACCCCCTTCCTGGGTCCCACCCATAGGAGGGGACCTAGCAGGATGTCCAACCCCCTAGATTCGAATAAGAGGGGGAGCAGTCCCAACGGACTTCAGATCATCCTGAAGAAACATAAGAAACGAAATCTGGACCCTTCGACTTTCTACACGACGTGAGAAGACTGAAGAATCTCCCTTGTGGTCAAGGAGTGACCACCCTGTGCAAACAGGCACCATCCAGCCCTCGACCCTTGCTTTGTTGCAGTTCCCGCCGGAACTCGAGCGACAGAGATCGACGAGATCAAGCTTGCCTGCCTTCTACCTGCCCGATCCACAGTCCCAGCAGAGCTGAGACCCGTGGGGGCGACCGGAAGCGTGGGGCACGCCATCTTGAAAAGGCCACGAGACGCTGACCGTGCAGCCCACGAGTGATCCTCGAAGCTGTGCACCGGGGTTTGAGAAGCCCCAGCCCCGAGCTCCACTTGCACCAAAGCTCACCCCTCCACACTCGACGAGTGCTGCGTGGGGCCCTTCTGCCTGTGTGTGCTCAACGCGTTGGCCCGGTCACTTGCCAGCTGGCTTGTGGCCCCTGTGCCGACGAAACTTGAAATACGACTCGCTTTTCTGGTTGTTCCAGATCTGCACCAGCTCCTGTGAAAAGGAGCACCCACTCTGACCCTCCTGGTTCGAGTGATAAGCAATCTCCCGGTTCTGCGTGGATTGCTTTTGCCAAGTGCTGTTTGCTGCAATCTTGAAGCCGACGGTGCTGACGGCGAGAGCCTACGTGGGACAGATCGTGACCTGCTCCTGGACGTCGCAGATGCCCCAGAGCCCACGTGACAGCGGAGAGAAGCCTATCGACAACCGCCTGATTGCGCCCGACATTGCCTGGTTCCGTCCTGGTTCCACCCTGTTCACTGCTGAGTGACCCAGACTCTGTCCCCTCTGCTTTCAGGTACTTTTCTACTTCGATCCACCCTTGGATCGCACCGGACACTTCTGCTTCACAGCGCCTGCAGCTGCAACAGCTTCAAGCACCAAGAACCTGCGTGACAGAACCCGACGCCACTTCGACCCTGTGCACCCACGGCCTGTGGGTGAGGTAACTTTGCAACGCCGGTGTCCTTACACTGGTACACACCTCTAGGGTCTGTGTCTAAAGTTTTGTGTTCCTAGGTTCAGCGGAAGTATCATTTAATTCACTTTATCCAAACTTTACGCACCATTGACTTTACATTGGTGCGCGCCGCACTTTCCGTGCTGCACCCGTATCCTGTGGGCTACTCCCGACTTCTTCATTGCTTGTCCTGACTGCTCCCAGCGAATCTCTAGGCCCTAGGCCTAACCATTGCTCGATAAGTGTTACTTATACCATTTTTTTAGTATATGGTCTGAGTGGCCCCCCGCCCTCAGCCATAATTGTGCCAACTTTATATGTTTAACAGTGCTTTTGATTTAACGCTTGTGCCCCTTTCCTCATAAAGAGTACTGGGGAGTAATTTAGAAATAAATACATATATTTTTACAATATATACTTGTGTGGTGTCCTTTCATTTGATTACAGGATTGTATGTGGTAAAACAAGCTCGCTTAACACGACCTCTTAAGTTAAGCCTTTAAGGCTGCTTAGTCCATGCTACCACTAGGATAGCTTGTCTACAAGGTTGACTTACAACCTGACATCTTTGGGGTTTGTTTGGACTGATACCCAGTGGTTCCAGAATTGGAAACACTACATATCAGGCCAACTTCTCACATTGGTGTGCAGCGGTGCGGATTTGAGCTTGCTGTTTGTTTTACCATTGCAATCTTTATCAAATTGAAAGATCACATCAAGTACCTCTAGGTACATATAAATCAAAAGCTTAGCATATTAAGTTCTACTGAACTTAGTAGTTGTAGATAAAAGGGATTAGCACACCCTGACTACAACTCACTAGCAAGGTACAGTAGGAAACCACTTAGTGTAGGTAAGTGCACCACTTACACCTCACTAGCAGTCATGTCTGATGCAGATAGAGCCTCAGGCTCTGCTCCTGTAGAAGTTGATCCTATAGGGACAACATCCAGATATGACAACCTTAGCCACAAAGACCTGAGTGCCTTGTGCACAGCCAGGGGGCTAAAAAAGGGCAGAGGCCCTACCATTCCTTCCCTAATCGCTCTCCTAGAAAAGGATGACCTAGATAAGGTGAGTCAGGCTCCCTTAGAATCAGGTGAAGGGATAAACTCCCCTGAGAATGAGGATCTTCCTGAAGATGAAGTAGTGGAGGAGGAAGAGGAAGAGGAAGGCTCTGATTTAGAAGAGCCTGAAGATCAGGATCAGAGGGGAAACAAGGTACAGGTTGCCAGCCTTAACCAGGCCAACTTGGACCTACATGGGAATGGGGGAGGTCAGCACCACCCCAGATCTCATAACCTAATTCTCCCAGGCAATAGAAGGGAGAGATCTCTATCAAGGGACTCTCACCTTTCTAGTGCCTCAAGAGAATCTCAAAGAGGAATGACTTCCTCCCAGAGAAAAGAGCATAGGGCCAGGATGAGGGCTGTCCAACTCCAAATAGAAAGGGAAGAGGTAGCCTTGGCTCAAGCTAAACTTGCTTTAGCAAGAGAAAGAAAATTGTGTGGCTTAGATGCCACTGGTGGCAGCAAAATTCCTAAAGAGAAACCCAGGTCCTATGATAGTAGAAACCTGACAAAGATTGTGCCCCCCTATCAGGAAGGGGATGACATCCACAAATGGATGACTGCTCTGGAGAGAGCCTGCATGGTACAGCAGGTTCCTGAGGAACAGTGGGCAGCAATCTTATGGTACTCCTTTTCAGAGAAAGGGAGAGATAGGCTCCTCACTGTCAGACATGAGGATGCCAGCAATTACAAAGTCCTGAAGAGTGTTCTGATAGATGGGTTTGGCTTAACCACTGAACAGTACAGGTTAAAGTTCAGAGATACCCAGAAGACACAGACTCAGGACTGGACTGATTTTGTTGATTGTGCAACTAAGGCTCTGGAGGGTTGGCTGAATGGCAGCAAAGTACATGACTTCACAGGATTGTATAATTTGATTATGAGGGAGCAGATCCTTAGTAATTGTCAGAACCAGCTCTTACACCAGCACCTGGTGGACTCAGATTTGACCTCTCCCCAAGAATTGGGAAAGAGGGCAGATAAGTGGGTCAGAACCAGGATTAGGCCTAAGAATCAGGACAATAACCAGAAGAAGGAGTCTACCAAGCCTCAAGATAAGGGTGGGGATAAAAGTAAAGAAAACCCTTCCCCAGGGCCCCAAAACTCCAAGAAGGGGGGTGGGTCCCAAGACACTTCTTCAACAGAGAAAAAGCCTTATTGCCATGCCTGTAAACAGGTTGGGCATTACAAAACAGACAGCTGTTGTCCCAAGAATGGCAATAAAGAAAACATACCTCCAAAGCCAGCTCCAACACCTCCTGTTACTGTCAGCAGTAATCCCCCAGGAAGTGGGAGCACACCCAGGAATCTGGGTGGGTTTACTTTTGGAGCCCAAGGGGACCCTGGCCTATCCAGGTCTCCATCCCCAAATGATCTTGTCTATGAGACTGGCATGGGGTTTGCCAACTTCTCTGTTTGCCCAAATACCTTGAGCAAATATAGACAGGAACCTATCATCAATGGTTTGAAAGTTGAAGCTTTTAGAGACACAGGGGCTAGCATCACCATGGTGGCTGACTGTATAGTCCCCTCTAAGCAACTTTTACCAGGTGCCACATACCAGGTAACAAACATTGATGGCATCCAAACAAATCATCCCATGGCAGTAGTAAGTCTCAGCTGGGGAGGTGTCATTGGCCCAAAGAGAGTGGCAGTGTCACCAAACTTGCCTGTAGACTGTCTACTGGGTAATGATTTGGAAATCTCAGCCTGGGCTGAGGTTGAACAGGAAATCAATTCTAGAATGGTAAATTCCAATGGAAAGGTTTGTGGGGCTGTACTGGCTATAGCCCCAATCCAAGATGTCCTCCCTGAAAAGGTTGGTAGGGCTGAGCAACTCTCTGCCCCATCTTTAACAGAAGCTCTTCCAAAGCAGAATAGCAAAGCTGTTATGATAACAGCAGAAACCCAAACTGAGTCTCCTCCTGAAAAGGTTGGTGGGGCTGTGATGGCCACAGCCCAAACTCAAACAGATATGTGTGTTGTGAAGCCTGAAAGGATGGATCACTCCACCCAAACTGAGAGCATGGAGGAGGAAGAGAAATCTCCCCCTCACCAGACATTAGGACAGGATCAGCCTCCTCAGGGAACTGATCTTACCCCTGATGAAGGAACTGCCCCAGAGGTTGTTAGGCCTGGCCTGACAGAGCCTCTGATGGCAGTGGACCCTTCTCAGGTGGGATCCAGTCTGGAGCAGGTAACCTGCCCCTCTCCACCTTGCCTTAGTCAGCCCAGGGCTGCAGAGGACAAGAAGGACAGTGAGACCCAGAGGGCCCCCTGTCAAATAAAGCACCCCCATCAACAGATTAGGGGCACCAAAACTAGTAGGCCTAGTAAGGTGAAAACTTTAAAAACTCCTGAGGGAGCCCCCTTAAAAATAGTTAGGGACCTCCCACAGATGGATTCTGTTGGGCACAGCCAAACCTGGGACCCAAAGGGCCCAAACCTGAACTGTCCCTCCAGCAAGCCAAACAGAGGGACCCAGCCTCCAGCTTTAGGTAGCCAGAGGTTGACCCTGAGAGCTCAGTGCAACTCAGTTGAAGGAAGAAAGGCACATATGGTGGAAGATAATTGGAGGAAGTTGAGCCCAAAAATAGTGGAGCCTCACTTCAATACTCCATATCCAAACCAGCCTTTAACTTTGCATAAACACACCCAAGGTAGTGATTCCCTATGGTGGAGACCCTCTAATACCCCTAGGGTGAGGGACTGCTTAGTGGACCATGAGACAGGGGGTACCCATGCTAGTGCAGGTACTTCCTTATATGGCCACTCAGGCAATATAGGCTTACCTGGCCAAGGATAGCCTTATCTCCTTTCGTTTGGGGGGGGGTTATGTAGGAAGGTGGCTACCTGACTATGGTTACCCCAGATTTTTTGCCCTGTGTTTAGCTGGTTTTCGACTTAGTTGGCCTGGTTCCCTGCTAATCAGGGCCCCAGGCTATCTGCTCTCTCTGTAAAATGGATTCCATGTACCCTAGGTGCATAACTAGATTGGCTTGGGTCACCTTATCAGCCCCTGTACAGTGCACTATAGGTGCCCAGGGCATAGGTGCATCCAAGGCCTACCAGGGGCTGCAGCATATCTTTTGCCACCCCTGGCTGGCTATCTAAATTGACACAACTGGCTGATCACTCAGCTGGGGCAAGTGGGTGTAATCACCCCTTGCTTAGATATAGTATACCTATATCTAAACCTATATCTGGACACATATATAGCCTGTGAGTCACTCCTATGGAAGGCCCCATCAATCCTGGAGGCAGAGTGCGTGGTTTTATGTGAGATGGAGCTCTGGCATGAGCTGAGCCTGTCTGCAGCTGTCGGGAACAACTCCCTAAGCTGGTCCGGGATAATGCCATACCATATACTCTTAAGCGCCTTATAATCCTCGCGGTTATATAGCAACTTTGGTTTGGCTTTATCAAAACATGTCGTGTAAGGTGTCATACGAATTGGAATACTACCCCCTCGCCAGTTCTGGCGACGGGGGTAGCATTCCACCCTTCTAGAGGGAGAAGACATGTTACTTTACTGAAACGCGGTTGATTTAAAATGAGCCTCAGATCCACAAAATGGATGCCCCTGCCACAGACACGGGTCTGGCCTCCTGCTGCTGACCGAAACCCGGCAGAGGAGGCCTGGACAAAGAGTTTCCTGTCACAGGGCGGTGTCAAACCACCCCAGACAGGAGATAGTGGATTGGAGTAGGGAGGTTTCAAAGAAACCAGACACTGCCTGGGGAGCACAAGGCTGCCCCTTGCAGGATCCGGCCAAACCGGTTCTGGGGCCTCCCAGCCCCTGTCCCAGCGCGGCCAGGATCAAAGGAGAGGGGTGTAACCACCCCCTTCCTGGGTCCCACCCATAGGAGGGGACCTAGCAGGATGTCCAACCCCCTAGATTCGAATAAGAGGGGGAGCAGTCCCAACGGACTTCAGATCATCCTGAAGAAACATAAGAAACGAAATCTGGACCCTTCGACTTTCTACACGACGTGAGAAGACTGAAGAATCTCCCTTGTGGTCAAGGAGTGACCACCCTGTGCAAACAGGCACCATCCAGCCCTCGACCCTTGCTTTGTTGCAGTTCCCGCCGGAACTCGAGCGACAGAGATCAACGAGATCAAGCTTGCCTGCCTTCTACCTGCCCGATCCACAGTCCCAGCAGAGCTGAGACCCGTGGGGGCGACCGGAAGCGTGGGGCACGCCATCTTGAAAAGGCCACGAGACGCTGACCGTGCAGCCCACGAGTGATCCTCGAAGCTGTGCACCGGGGTTTGAGAAGCCCCAGCCCCGAGCTCCACTTGCACCAAAGCTCACCCCTCCACACTCGACGAGTGCTGCGTGGGGCCCTTCTGCCTGTGTGTGCTCAACGCGTTGGCCCGGTCACTTGCCAGCTGGCTTGTGGCCCCTGTGCCGACGAAACTTGAAATACGACTCGCTTTTCTGGTTGTTCCAGATCTGCACCAGCTCCTGTGAAAAGGAGCACCCACTCTGACCCTCCTGGTTCGAGTGATAAGCAATCTCCCGGTTCTGCGTGGATTGCTTTTGCCAAGTGCTGTTTGCTGCAATCTTGAAGCCGACGGTGCTGACGGCGAGAGCCTACGTGGGACAGATCGTGACCTGCTCCTGGACGTCGCAGATGCCCCAGAGCCCACGTGACAGCGGAGAGAAGCCTATCGACAACCGCCTGATTGCGCCCGACATTGCCTGGTTCCGTCCTGGTTCCACCCTGGTCACTGCTGAGTGACCCAGACTCTGTCCCCTCTGCTTTCAGGTACTTTTCTACTTCGATCCACCCTTGGATCGCACCGGACACTTCTGCTTCACAGCGCCTGCAGCTGCAACAGCTTCAAGCACCAAGAACCTGCGTGACAGAACCCGACGCCACTTCGACCCTGTGCACCCACGGCCTGTGGGTGAGGTAACTTTGCAACGCCGGTGTCCTTACACTGGTACACACCTCTAGGGTCTGTGTCTAAAGTTTTGTGTTCCTAGGTTCAGCGGAAGTATCATTTAATTCACTTTATCCAAACTTTACGCACCATTGACTTTACATTGGTGCGCGCCGCACTTTCCGTGCTGCACCCGTATCCTGTGGGCTACTCCCGACTTCTTCATTGCTTGTCCTGACTGCTCCCAGCGAATCTCTAGGCCCTAGGCCTAACCATTGCTCGATAAGTGTTACTTATACCATTTTTTTAGTATATGGTCTGAGTGGCCCCCCGCCCTCAGCCATAATTGTGCCAACTTTATATGTTTAACAGTGCTTTTGATTTAACGCTTGTGCCCCTTTCCTCATAAAGAGTACTGGGGAGTAATTTAGAAATAAATACATATATTTTTACAATATATACTTGTGTGGTGTCCTTTCATTTGATTACAGGATTGTATGTGGTAAAACAAGCTCGCTTAACACGACCTCTTAAGTTAAGCCTTTAAGGCTGCTTAGTCCATGCTACCACTAGGATAGCTTGTCTACAAGGTTGACTTACAACCTGACATCTTTGGGGTTTGTTTGGACTGATACCCAGTGGTTCCAGAATTGGAAACACTACATATCAGGCCAACTTCTCACAGTGGCAAAGTATTCCATAGTTTGGAAGCCGCCACTATAAAGCGGCGGTCTCCCCATGAGACTGTTTTAGCTCGAGGGACCCCTAGTTGGTTCAGGCTGGCCGTTCGAAGCTGTCTACCTGGTTTATAAGGTATCAGCTGATGTTTGAAAAAGGCTGGGCCTTGATCATGAAGTGCTTTGTAAATTATGCAGAGCGATTTAAATTTGATCCGATTTCGGATCGTTAGCCAATGGTACCTCCTGATGATATCAGATATCGGGGAGAACTTAGGTGTTTTAGAGAGCAGGCGAGCTGCTGCATTCTGGACAGATTGAAGCTTATTCGTTGTTCTAGCTTGGGCATTTAAAAACAGACCATTACAATAATCAAGTGATGATAGCACTAAGGAGCTTATCAGTGTTTTCGCAACGGTTGCCGGCAAATACGGAATGATTTTTCTAATCATCCTTAGTTTGTAGTGGGCTGTTGCCACTATCTTGTTGGCGTGTGCCACAAAGTTTAAGTCCACATCAAAAATTACTCCCAGGTTCCTTACCGTGGGAACATGGCACGAGGGTCTCCCATGGCGGATGGCCACCAGGACCCCCACTCTGGTCGGAGGGGTCCAAAAATAAGGACCTCCGTCTTATCGGAGTTAAGCTTAAGGCAATTAGATGCCATCCACTCCCTGATTGCAATCATTCCATGCCTGAAACTATCTGCCACCTTTGGTCCATTGTCTTTAATGGACAAAACCAGTTGAGTGTCATCAGCGTAGGAGGTCACGCTCATCCCATATGCTTTGATGACATTAGCAAGGTCCGAAACATAGATATTAAATAGTGTCAGACCTAGGGATGAGCCTTGAGGCACCCCACACGGTAATGACAATTTGGCGGATTGATGTGGGCCCAAGGTGACTGCCTGGGATCTTTCAGCGAGGAAGGATGCAATCAGATTTCTCGCTAAGAGGTGAATACCCATCATTTCGACACAGTCGACCAGAATCTTATGGTCGACCGTGTCGAAGGCCGCTGATAGGTCTAGCAGTATAAGTACTGCTGTCCATCCTTGATCGCGAATTGCCCTGATGTCATCTGCCGCCTTAATTAAGGCAGTTTCTGTGTCATGATATCTAGGAAAGCCAAATTAAGATTCATCCAATAATTGATGTTTCTCTATAAACTCGACTAACTGTTGATTCATGGTCTTTTCGATCACCTTGGCTAGGAATGGTAAACTCGCGATAGGCCTATAGTTCTTTAGTTCTGCCTTATCTAAAGTTGGTTTCTTCAACAGGGGCTTCACCAGCGTATTTTTTAGGGAATCGGCAAATATACCGGAGCCTAGTATCAAATTGCCGACTGAGGTAATCACTGGGATAAGGGTGTCCATCACTGGTAGGAGGACTGAAACTGGGCAGGGATCTAGTATTGATCCAGTTTTAATAGAAGATACGATCTCTTTAATCTGTTCTTCAGTTATCGCCATGAAACTGTTCATGACCCTATCAGAAGGGAACTCAGAAGGTACTAGTGTTGTAGGATTTACCGAAAAGGCCTGATAGATATCGTTAACTTTCGAAAAAAAGAATTTAGCCAATGCGTCACAAAATGATTGGGATACTGGCGGGGTCAAGTCAGGGGCATTACCAGACAGAGATCTTGTGATATCATATAATTGTCTACTTGAGTTTTTAGCTTTTTCTATTTTCAGCGAGTAAAATGATTTTTTGGCTTCAGTAATCATCGCTTTATACACAGTCAAAGACTCTTTGTATTTGGCCTTATCCACGTAAGCATAGTTTCTTCGCCACTCCCTTTCCCTATTTCTATTCAGCTGTTTCTGCCTTCTTAATTCCTCAGTGTACCAAGGGGCAGATGGTGAAGTTCTGTTCCTAGATAATGTTTTAATTGGTACTAGCTTGTTGGTGGCATTACCTACCCAGTCATAAAATTGTTGGGTAGCAGTATTAGGATCAAGGCACAGCTGAGTTCGAGTGCCATCCAATAGATTGGTTAGATCCGTCTGGTTTATATTTTTCCAAACTTTGATTGGTTCTATGGTAGAAGTAGTAACCTTTTTCATTAAGGTGTCCTTTATAATCAATTTGCTGAAAATGGCATGATGGTCAGTCCAGGGCATAGGCAAAATTTTAGAGATCTGTAGGCCCTCCTCATTTGAAAAGATGGCATCTAGAATATGGCCAGCTTGGTGAGTAGGAGAGGTGATCATTTGTCTAACCCCAACTATGTCCAGATCCGCAATAAGGGCCTGTGTGTCCTTATCATCCACTAGGTCGAGATGAAAGTTCATGTCACCCAAGATTGAGAAAGAATCCTCCATAACTAGGGATTCCATTATTATGCTTAAATTGTTTAGGAACGCAGTCCTTGTGCCCGGAGGTCGATATATAAGTAGTCCCTTAACTCCATGGCTGCTAAGGCAATTCCCCCCCTGTGCTGACTTTTCATTTACTCCATTCTTTATGACGAGCTCAGCTCGTCATGAGTGTATGAGAGGTGACTCCATGACGAGCTGAGCTCGTCATGAGCGTCGAAGGAGTTAAAATTATAAAGGGCACTAATGCTTATGCTAAACTCCAGTACTTCGCAAGTCGTGGTGGGGATGGAAGTCATTCTGATAGGATAACGTTCTCTGGCTATAATAGCCAGTCCACCTCCTCGTTTCCGTACCCTATCCTGACGATATATGTTGTAACCTTGAGGTACAGCAATTACTAGATCTGGGTCAGAAGCCTCATTCATCCAGTAGATGCTACTATGCTTTTAGTCTATTTATGAATGAAAAGAGTTACGCAATTCACTAAACGACTGCCGACATATGGCAGAGTGTCCAAGTGGGTAGACCATTTTCTTCCAGTGCAGTTACCTCTTAAAGCATTTTGTCAGGTAGTTTTATTCTTCATCCTGTTTTTATAAAGTTTGCTATTCGGCTTACCAGTCTGCTTGGTACATTTCCACCTAAAGTAGGATGGTCCACTCTGAGCGCTATAACTTCTATCTGAACGCTCAATGGGCTTGTTCTTTTTTTCAGGACATTTTCTTTTCTATTGGACTCCTCAGCCTACTGGGTCTCTTTTCTGGAATTTGTTTAATGATGACTTCTTCTTTGCATATTCCTACTATTGCTTCCAGTGGCGGCTGGCTTGTACCGAGGGTGGTGTGGGTCACAAAAACAAGCAAATAAATAAAAGAAATACACTTACCTCCGCAGTGCGATGTCCTCCTCCCTTCGGGTGTCTTCCAGGAAGCTCTGGATGCAAGAAATTGCACTACCCAATCCTGGCGCTACTTTCACAGCATGAAAGCAGCACCAGGATTGGATAGAGCAGGCTCTCTCCGTATTCCTAAGAGCACTGAAGGCCTGCACTTTCTCTAACCCAGCTGTCTAAAACAGCTAGGTTAGAGATCGTTAAAATGTGCATTTCTGGCTGGCCGTAGCAAGACAGCCAGTCAAACAGACATGCACATTTTAAAGCGCACAGCTCCCTGCTGCTGACACTGAGCAACACTAGCCTCACCTGATCCTGACATTTAGTTAGGGACGGGTTGCTGAAAAAGAAAACGATAATAAATAAGCTTTATTACATGTTATTTTTCAGCTCTGGGACTTGTGGGGCGACGCTCCTCCGCTCAAATGGAGGAGCCGCCCCTGATTGCCTAATATGATCTTGCCTCATGTGGGGCTTAATTGCACATGTCTGTAGATTCCATCTTCCTACACAAGATTTTACTTCCTACAGCTCCCCACTGTTCAAGCACACCAGCCAATCAGGGTTCTGCATTGGCATTTACCATCTGCTCAGAATGTACATAAGTAGATTGCATTATCGATATGAATGATGTTGACTCGGCTCATATACTCCAATTGCTATCAGCAGTCAGGTTTCCAACACCTATACTTAGGACCTGACAGCCATGTATACACACAAGGACCCAATGATACCTGCCGGCCAGACTGGGAAGTGGCTCAAATTTCTGAAGGATCACCATGAGGTCATAGAACTTTGCCTCCTCATTCTGGAGCACATCCTGCCTGCTGCAGACGACGTGGTAGAACAATGCACCGCATTAAGAGACAATGCGCATGGATCTGTATGTCGGTGTGTGTGTTGGGTCCACAAGATGTATTTTGAGGTACTCCTACTTAAATCCCAATTTTCAAGCGTGAGCAGCAAACACTTCTTGGATCTAGAGCAGCAATTGAATGTCCTCTGGATTTCATGCTGACAGTCCCCTCAGCTTCTGGCAGGAATCGTGGAACATCTGGTACAGGGTCTGCAAAATGGCAATGGAAATGGCCGAGGGGGTGCTCGCAAAGGATGTGCCAGAGTCGCAACTCTTGCCGGGTAACTCAGGTCTGTGGGACACCTGCTATCGCTCCCTCAGTTATCCAACATAACTTGTGCAGCACAGCAGAATGTGTGCATTTAAATATTTTATCAGCTCTTGAATTCTGTCACTAACAATGTCTGAAAGTGGAGCTTGGAGGGGCCACTACCACCGACAGATAGTGCCAGAACAACCTGTTCAGAGGAACCCCACTTACTTAGTTTTTGAGTTTCATTTCTCTCTTACTTATTCATTCTCTCATTATTTCATTTTTCCCAATCTTTTCTCCTTCTTGTTTTACTTTGCTCCCGCCTCACCCCTCATTTTTCTTTACTTTTGTATTTCCCTCTAATCTCCCTTTTCCGCTACTTACTCACTGATTTTGTTCTCTTTCATCTTTTGCCCCCTCTTTGCTCCCACTGTCTCAAATCACTCATTTTCATTTTATTCTTCTCAAATCAATATTCCCTATTTACAAAATGACATGCTCTTGATTTACTTTTTTCTCTAAGTCCCTTTTTATTTTTTCTCCCCTTTCCTGTCTTCGTAATCTTTTAATTTTTCTCTTTTCTTCTCTCTTAATCCTCTTTGTACCCTTCCTTTCACTCTTCTTGATCTTTTTTCCGGCTTACCTGGGTATTGTTTTGATGTCTACTTTGGTACCACCAACCTTTCCTTTTGTTTTAGTTTGCTTATCTTTGTTATACCTGTGTTTTTCCACTCTGGGGTTTGTTTAGGGAGTCTGAGCCATAGTTGATAATCAATGAGAGCTGCATGGCTAGGGTAGAGGATATGGCCTAATGGCTAGAGCGTCGACCTCGAAGGTGGGGAACCGGGTTAGAGTCTAGGCAGGGACGGTCAACATCCTGTGGTTCTGAGCAAATTACTAAATCTCCCCCTTCCTAATAAAATAATGTGTCACTCTGTAAGGCAACTGGTGCTCATGTGAAGCACCCTAATACCTTCGGGTCGAGTTTGTGCTATATAAAACTTTTTAAAAAAAGAAAGAAAGAGGCCGTGAACACAATAAAAACCACACATCCCACCACCCAGCCATGGTTAAAGGCAGGTAGTATAGTGTAGAAGCTGAAATAAAAATAATAAGGAATAATAAAAATAACACAAGTCTCTGTCAGCACAACTGTTAGCAAGATTTATTGGGGAACAACAAATAATGCAAAGGTACGTGCAGCACGGAGACATCAGCAAAGCCACTGAATGTCCAAAGATGTGACATTGGTGACAGCTTTTTATAGGCCAAAACCACAAAGGATGTGGCATCATCACATACGTAGCACAGATGAAGCCCTAGTCATTTGACCAATTAGCAAGGGTCTGAAACAGTTATATACCATGTAAGGTACGAACCTATACTGTTTCTGACCACGTGACCCAAGTGGGCAGCTTCTGGGACTTTCCACTGTAATGTAAGGTATAAGTCTGGTGCTTTTCCAGTTAATAATTTGAACATATTAGAAAGGACCAGACATATTGCAAAATGTGCTATGCTGAAATGGCTGGGCCTACGTGAGCATCTTCCCTGTCACGTATTATTCTTGATCAATCCCTGGGTTACAAAAGCCGTGTCTCGAAGCAAATGGAAAAAGTGCACTGCTTTTTATGTCAACTTAGCAGGGCCTAAAAGCGTACAGCATTTGGTGTCATACAAGAAAGATGGCTTCCACAATAGAAGATGGGAATGATGCTGAAACGTAAGAGAGGCACAAGGAATGCCTTCAACATTGTTCAGTGTGCTTGAACTGCAGTTGCTACTGTGGGTGAAGGATAGTTAAAGCCAAGGACACCAGGACCAGTTTCTTTAGTGGGAGATGCAGAATTGACATTGGGGTGAGTGTGAGATGCTATAAAACAGCTATACCAGCAGGAGATGCAACAGGAGCATAAGTACCAGTGTGACATGCTGCATGAACTGAGGTATCAGTAGGCGACAGCAGGAATGCTTTCATTGATGATAGGAAGATGGAGGTTAATTCTGCATTAACAGCAGACATAATCGGTGTGTTGCATACCTGACTAAAATGTTGATGTTGTCAAGATCATTTTACTATTTCTCAAACTTACCAATTCCCAGATCCAAGAGCCTCTTCCACATGCTGTATGCCATGCTAGGGGATTGAATTTGAAATAATGAATGGTGCAGAGTAGCACTTTCCTTTCAAAATTGAAACTACCCACAGAGCAGGGAGGCCTGGGAGCCCTGCACTTCAAGCACTGCTATCTAGCGGTGCAACTTCAGTGGCCTTCTCGAGAATGAATGTGTATAGTGTGGCCTATGTGACATTGGTTTCATGCATAAGGACCCGAGGGGTGTTTCTTAAATGACGTGCATGGAGTGGAGCAAAAAGGAGATAGCTACAGCTTTGCTTATGTTTCTGAATACTGTCATTTGGTGTGTTGTGGGTGTAGAGTGTGGCCTATGTGGGAGTTGTTTTGGTGTTGTGCTTGATGTCTAGTGGGTGGTTTTACTGCTGTGGTCTTGTAGCAGCAGGTAAGTATGGAGTGGTGTAAAGAGGAGGAAGAGATACATTTACTTATGCATTTAGCTACCATTTTAGTGCTTGTGGGCCTTCATCAAATGAGACTTTACTCACTCCGCCACCCCAGTTCAGACATGGCCATATGCAAATCAGTCTGACCCTGTGCTTCATGGGAACAGTCCAGCCCGAACTGTCAAGCCATGTCTTCCCTGGACCGGAAACAAGCATCCTAGGAGCGGATGTCTGAACTGGGGTAGTGGAGTGAGCTAAAGAATGATGATGGATTCAACCCAGATCAGTTGACTGGGGGTGAGTGCTTGCATTGTTCAACACTCCGTCCATCATCCTCTTCGGTTTTGAAAGGTAATTTACTGTATTATTGCTTGAAAGGGTGGTCTAACTTTAACCAAACACTATGTAAGGCAACTCATTGAGAAGCTGGGTGATGCTGGGTCAGTCGCGTTGTAATTACTATGCACTCCTTTGGCATTGCAAGCCAATGCGAGGGGCAGTATTGTAACATGTTTTTATGTAACTCAGGGCCAGATGTAGGAGCCTTAATACCGGTCGGAAACAGCCGATTGCGGCCGTTTCCGACCAGTATTAGGCTTTCCAGATGTAGGGGGCCTACCGAATCGGTAATTTTACTGATTCGGTAAATATACCGATTCGGTAAAATACCGAATCAGTATATTTACCGAATCGGTAAATCCATATGTAGCTGACACTCCTAAGAGTGCCACAGGCCCTTAAGAGTCGGTATTTTACCACACAATCCTATTGTGTGGTAAAATACCGAATTCAGGTGTGCATGCACATCTGTGCATGCACACCTGTGCCATGTGACACACAGACATGCCCTTAGGGCATGTATGTGTGCCACATGTCACACAAGCCTGTACTTGGGGTGCTAGAGGGTGTCAAAGTGACACCCCCTGCACCCTTGCAGGATTCGGTATTTACCGATACGGTAAATACCGAATCGGTATTTCCTATTGATTCCTATGGGCTTCAAGGCCCATAGGAATCAAGGGGCAATACCGATTCGGTATTTACCGAATCTTAGAGATTCGGTATTCCTAAATTCGGAATTAGCTAAATCTGCCCCCTTCCTATTTACAGACTCTTAAATACTGATTCGGTAAAATTCGGTATTTAAGAGTCTGTAAATGGGAATTACCTACATCTAGCCCTCAGTCTTTAAGCTCAGTAGTTTCATGAGCCAGAAAATAAGAAAAGGCTCCGGGGTCATTGTGATGCTAGACCCAGTGCTTGCACTTTTTGTATTTAAAGGCGTCTCCAAGCCGCCCACAGCCGGATTAATCTTGTGCCATATCCATGTGTATTGTATATATGTGATCTTGCATAGGCTCCCCACATTTTCCCACCCTATGAACAGTGCTCGAGTGGAGGATCTTTAGTAAAATCTTAAGGTACCTTCGTTGGAGTCCTATGCTTTTCTAAACCCAAAGTGTACTTGCCTGTGTGACCAATTCATGTCATGGTGTGTGTATCTAAATTGAATACCTTCCTTTATACCCTTCATGTGATGCTACAGGTGTGGAAATACACCGTCCTTTCACTTTGCTTTTTAAAGCAAATATTTGGAGTGATATAAGGCGCTGCACCCACATGCGCGCGGTCTGGTTCCCGGCGCACATAGCCTGTGCTGCAGTGCACAGAGATCTTACACTGGCGCACACAGAGGAAAAAATTAGAGGGAACATTGTTCAGAGGCCTGATGTTGGATCTCTGAAGCAACCCTTGTGTCAAAAGGGGTCACCTCAAGCAAAGCCTCCTTGCCATTCTGGTCGGTCAGTGACTCTCCCAGCTGGGAAACAAAAACTTGATCCACGATTTCTCCTTTCTGATTTGTGACCCCGTCTTTCGCCCAAGACAGTGGCAGGGGTACACAATTAACATCCCAGGGCATCCACCTTCACTGAGGTCCTAGTTGCCAGCAATGCCTGTGCTGGTTACCTTCACCTTGACTTCAAGCTGGACTGGTCCTGACTCCCCAAGCTGGATCTGATGTCCAGGCCCCTCTGGCAATGGTTTTAAGGCAGCAAATATCTATTGGTGGACAGAACAAGGCACAGAAATAATCTATCAACAGAGAGGATAGTTTCATAATACTTCCTAGTCTTGGGACGACCCATATATAAGTAAGGAACCCAAAAACCACTTCATTTATCTATGTGAGAGTAAAAAAAAACAACAGCCTGGACCTATTGGCAAGTATAAAAGAAACATTTTGGTGAACTGACAAGAGTAATATGTCACCCAATCCCAAGCAGCCAAGGAAGTCTGTGTTCATTTACTAAATTCTGAGGAAAAGACAAAAACAATACAGACATACTTCAAATCCTTACATCTGTGTATTCCTATATTACTAATCAGAAGACCCTCAAGAAAAAAGGAAATGTTCTATACTTCTACTCATAGATTTTACATTACTTGTAAAGGACTGCAGACACTTCTAAAATGATTTCTCTTAATAAAAGCACCTACATTGCACGCTTAGAACCATGCTCTCATGTTATAGGTGCAACAGGAAAATCTAAAACTACTAATTTAAAAGGGATTCTTATTACAAAAAGAATTAAAATAAAAAACTTCAACATAGTGGGTACATTTTCTCCAGCAGAACATGTTGTGACGAACAAACTCCTATAAAACAATATTTTCTTCAAAAATGTTTGCTACAGATCACATGGGCATCTTCCCTGTGTTCTACTTTTCATAATCCAGAAAATGCAACTTCAGCTCTCATAAGGACTGTGAGTTTATTTACACAGACTAGCTAATAATAAGGGTGTTATCACCTGAGAATTGTAGAACAAAAACTATCCACATCTAGTTCCCTTTAAAGATCAAATAAGGGAACAGCAATCTAGACTACTCATCCTTTCATAATTTCATCAAACAGGATGGGCAGTGACATAGCATACTTATTTATTCATTTTATTAATGCTAACAATGTTTAAAACAGTATTACTGAATAGCCAATTAAATGTCTCATGACTATTTCATAGACAGTTTAGACAGGCTCAAAAGAGATTGAGAAAAAGAGAGAGAAAACATAAATTTGCCTACCCTTAATTTGTAGAGGAGATAGTCTCCTTCCTCCATTTTGACAGTAGGAAACCCTGAAACAGCTGTCACTTCTGTCAACACTATCAACCCCCATTTGTAGCAACTAGGCATAAACAAACTCGGAGGAGGTAAATAGCACATTGAGCTAGCTAGAAACATTAATAAGCAACCACCAAACCCTTTAGCAAGTATACTAGTTAGAACATGAGGGCACATGATGTCAACCTATATACCATTACCTCTGCCCTTGCACAGTAATCTTCAAACTAAAAGCATTAGTGCTGTATACATGGCAAAGATATCTGTTAATCAAAGCTCACATATACCATTAAATTGCCTTCTGTTCATATGAGTGCAAAAAAACTTGATTTTGCCAAAAAGTAAGCAAAACTTCTCTTCCTCTCCCTGTGCTGTCACCTCGTCTTTCAAAAAGTTTCAGAGGTCAAAATGTCAAAGGCAAACCTTGCTCTGAGCCCTGCTAGGCTTCTAAATGTAGAACTCGACCTTTAACCCTTTACCAGCTGTCCTATTTTGTGTGCAAGGCTTTCCATGCGGTTCTCCCAATTCAAAGTGACCCTGGAGACTGATAGCTGAAAAGCAGACCTATTCCATTCCTGTTTGCCAGTAATTTAGAGGTAAGAGAATAACTTCTAATGGTTTTTATATTTATTTTCAGTTGTAAGCAGTGCGGTATACTTTTCTAGCAGTATAGAGGTCAGCTATTTGTGTTATACTTAAATGTGTGCATTTACTGAAACCTAAGAGTAGTTTGAAAGCTGCTCTGAGTGGCAGAACTGTTTTTAAACAGTGAATTTTACCCAATTTCGACTTTGGCATTTGGGGCACTTAAAAATGAATATCATACAATGTTTTTTTGCATAATAGTTATCCCCAGAATGTTCCCTACACATCCCAGAGATGGGGGTTCAGAAATATATAAGGTATACCCTTATAAAAAGGAGTTTTGTACGCCTGGGTAAAGTGACATTTCACGTTTAAGTTTCCTCCTATTGAGGTACAGCACTGCTTAAATTCAACTTTGATGCTAGGAGTTCACAGTATGATTATTAGGCTTTATAAAGATTAAAAAAACGAATTTAATGCACTTATTTTTAATAACTTTTTTTCATATAATCAAAAAAAACGTTTTTTAATAACTCTTTGATGGTTCCACAGATGAAAAGCCAGCTTCATTCCTTGCCTATCATATTTAAACGCATTCATTTATAACCCTAAGCACAGAAGCTTAACTTGAAGACATGAAAAATCTGCGCCACTTTTTAAAGGACAGGTATTATTAAACATCAAAACAATGGACGTGCTTATGTAAAAAGGCATTAAGAAAGGAAATCCCTACTTTCAATTTTTTTCCTGTTATCCAAAATAATGAAACTGATTTTTTGTAACTTTTTAAAAGCATGCAAGCCTCTATACCAGTTTGACACCGACCTAAAATCCTAGTTAACTCAGCATTCCTTGCTCTCTGTGGCCTGCAGTCAAAAATAGCCATGTGCTATTTATGCAGCTGTTGTTTGACCAGCAGGCGTCGAATTCTCACGCCTTTCTCATGAGAGAAAAACCGATTTCTGTAGTTGCAATGCCCTGACAAAAGTGTAATCTCCATTGGTTGTGTCAGGCAGCTGCTTCTCAGTGAGACAGTTAAAACACAGCTGTTGGAAAGCTTCTTTTTTAGTTTTGAAATTTAAACACAGTGACAGTCTATTTAAAAAACTGAGGCATTTCAATGCAGTCAAATCTATTGTTCTATAATTTGTGTTTACTTCAGCAACAACCAAATTCAATCATATCATGTGAATGCCTTTTAATATCTAACACAAAGTATCTAAGCAAAATGCTGTAACATTTTGTATTTCAGTCACAATTATTAAAAAGTACACAATTTCGTTTTTGATGCCTATTTTATTCCTATTGAATGTGAATTCTAATTTTATCTTTAGCATTGTGGCAATTTGCACATATGTATACTGGCTTACTCTGTCAATTTAATAGTAATATGCAGCTATTTAGCATAAGTTACATAATTATTTATGGATTTTTTACTTAATATGTAAGTAACTAAATGACATTTTGCATAACAGAATGACGACAAAAAAAAACACATTGAGCTCATTCCAGACATTTACAAAGGGGGGTCATACACTCGGAACAAACAATACAACACTTAAGGCTAGCCATTCTTACACAAAAAGCGCAATCGTTATTTACTCACACAAGTACCACAAGTGCCTAACCACAAACCACATAGACATTTAAACACACATTTAACCCACAAATCAACACTTAGGACAGAAACAAAAGACAGTTCACAGACTGTACTTAAGCCAAACCATTTGTAAATACTAGTTGTAAGTCATATTTACAAGAAGAGCTTCTCAAAAGTAGTTCCAAAAAAATTGCACAAAAACAGCCCAAAGACTGTTCCATTTGAAGAAACTAAAATACACCAAATTCACTAGTTTTGGCTGGCAGAACACCAAAAAACGTTCAGCATCATTACTAAGGGAGTAGAGCAGGATCCTTTTTTATGTGCATATTTTAATTCCATGGGGTATGTAGTCACCAAGGAAGAAATAAGTTTTTTATAGCTAAACCTATTTAGGTATCACCTCTAGGGGAGCCGGCTGATTCCATTTAAATCCCATTATGGTACCTCCAAAAAGCAATACATTCTTCGATGTGCGCTTGAAACGGGCATGCCCAAGAATATTGTAAGATATACAATACTATACAGCAGTGGCACTTAACAAAAAATGTGCTGTTACAAATAATTCATAAATTAGAGAAAAATCTCCTCATTACCAGCCTACCCAAATTGCAATTCATATATTTCCATATTCCATAATCATTGGCCTAAACCAAAACAAATCACATGTTGACGACATTTCCAAAGCACAAATCTCCAAAGCATAAATCTCCAAAGCACAAATCTCCAACCTCTCACTGCCAAGTTCTGAATGAACTAACGGTTGTTTTTAGAATACTCACGCCAAAAATGTTCTCAGTCAGGAGCGGTAAATAGTTGGAGGATCAAACCAGGAAGACCAGAAATATACTGGGCTGTAGAGACAGAGAATCTCTGTGCACAGAGTACCTCTTTAGTAGATTCCTGTCCTGTCCTCCTCAGTAGATTCCTGTCAAGATCACTCCCTTAGATTGCCGCTTCTCTGATGAGGTCCACGTTGAGAACCATTTGTAGGAAATAGAAACCTTCTCAGGGGTCTCACTGATACACCTGGTCCTCTTAAACCAACAAAGAAGAGATTGGCACAGAAGCTGTAATATCAAAGACATATTTATTAACCACACATGAGGGAGACTATGTCATACAGTACCCTCAGGCAACTGCAGGAGGCATTCTAAGGAGTACAGAGAACAGAGGCATTATATATGCATAGGTTACATTAGTCAGCATAAGACCAAGGGGAGGTCCTGCCACATGTAAGCATGCAAATTGACTAATATGGGTATACAAGATTTGCTTGGTCAACAAAGTGGGAGGAGATATTTCTATCCTTACATCAGCAAGAATAGCCTGACAGTTATAACATAAGAGCAGGTGCATTCTACTAGCCAGGCCTCTCTGGGCATGTGCAATGCTCTGGAAGAGGGAAATAGCACATGGCAAGCACATGGCTAACTAAGATTGCTGCCAAGTACAAAATAGCTTTCAGCTCATGCTAACAGCCATCCTTGCAATCTTTACCACATGGAGCAGTGAACACCGAGAGCTGCAGGAAGCAGTGAACACTGACAGCTGCAGGGAGCTGTGAACACTGACAGCAGCAGGGAGCGGTAAACACTGACAGCAGCAGGGAGCGGTGAACACTGAGAGTTGCAGGGAGCGGCGAACACTGATAGCAGCAGGGAGTGTGAACAATGACAGCTGCAGGGAGCGGCGAACACTGATAGCAGCAGGGAGTGTGAACAATGACAGCTGCAGGGAGCGGTGAACACTGACAGCAGCAGGGAGTGTGAACACTGACAGCAGCAGGGAGTGGTGAGCACTGACAGCTGCTTTGAGCGGTGAACACTGACAGCAGCAGGGAATAGTGAGCGCTGACAGTAGCAGAGACCGGTGAACGCTGACAGGTGCAGGGAGTGTGAACACTGACAGCTGCAGGGAGCGGTGAACACTGTCAGGTGCAGGGAGTGTGAACACTGACAGCTGCAAGAAGTGTGAACACTGACAGCAGCGGGAAGCGGTGAACACTGACAGGTGCAGGGAGTGTGAACACTGACAGCAGCAGGGAGCGGTGAACACTGACAGCTGCTGGAAGTGTGAACACTGACAGCTGCAGGGAGGGGAGAACACTGACAGCAGCAGGGAGCAGTGAACGCTAACAGCAGCAGGGAGCAGTGAGCACTGACAGCAGCAGGGTGATGGGATATAAATACGATGAATACATGTTATTGGCCTAATATATACAATATAACCCTATAACCGCACGTTAGCATAGCCTTATTTCACATTGTATTATTGTAGTTAGAAACGATTCACTGTAGTGCTGCTTAAACCTATTGGTATGACCGGAGCCATCTTGTTTCGTTTCTCTGTTTCAAATGCTGTTTCCCTGAAATCATGTGATTAGGCTTTCTGCACGAAACCACAATGGCAGACCTAGCTGTCTGTTCCACTCGTTAGTTTGTAGCTCAGGGAAACCCAAGGTCACACCTGTCCTTCTTGTGGGATGCGCACATTCTAGCATAGCCCGTTCCTGAACTCCCCGAGCTACAGATAGAAAGGGAGGCCCCTTATTGACCTGCCCCCGGAATAGCTTAGGCCCAGCTGGCTCACTGACAAGTTGTATCTTTCCTAGTAAGGTGACATCGTGCTATGTGTGAAACGTATATATGCTTTGCCCTGTTTGTATGTAGTCAGTCTCCTCTGTGCACCTCAGAGAGTCGTGTAGACTGAGGCTCCCCTGTCAGGGCCTGTATCGGCAGAATTAACGATTGAACCTTCTCCATTGCCGACTGACTTATTATTTATGAATAATGTATATGGGCTATTGGTGAGTATAGTCCATTAGTATAATATTTTGGTTCCTTCAGTTGGCGACTGCGCTAAGTTACTCGCTCGGCCGAATCCTCTTCGGGAAAGCCCTGGGAGCAACTGGGTAAGCTAGGGTTCTGGAGCTGCGCGCCCAGACGCCCGGCCCAACCAGAACAGGACCATGGGATGGCCTGTAAGAGGGTTCGTGGTTCGCCTACCAGGTGATCTCAGAACAGTCTAGCGACTGTTCCTTTTGTTGTTGAATTTTGTTGGTCTGGAATTCTGTTGAATCGGTTCCCTGAACAGGAGTCGACGGGCTCTGTTCGTTCTGAACACATGTCATTTGCATAGAACAAGTAACCAGTACTGAAAAAAGTATTACCTTGGCGCTTTACAGCACTTTATTGCGAGAAAATAGAAGAATATGAGAGTGTGAGTGGTGAAGAGGACGCGTCCGAATGTGAATGGTTTCTGGAGTATATGAGTAGAATTGCGTGAACATTACAATAATGTTTTGTTTTAGTAAAATATGTTTTGGGTGCTGATGTCAGTGAAATAAACGGCTGGAAGAAAGACAGCCTGCCCCTCCCGAGGGCAGCCCCAGTTTTGATATGTATGTGAAACAAGGTCTTGCACCGATTTTATTTAACACACTTTGGAATAAGTATACCAAAGATAATTCCGATTTGCAATGGCCTCTAACGGGGTCGTTTGATGAGAAAAAGATTAATTACATCCAAAATGAACTGTTTATGAAGAAAAGCCTCCAGTCGATGTTTGACTCCTTGAACCTATGGTTGAATGAGGCAAAAAGACGACGGATAAGAGAAGAGAAATTGGAAAAGCTTAAATCAGGACAGACAGTCACCCAGAAAGCTATAGCTTATGATAAAGGGAAGGTGGAAGAAAATATCACACAAATGGATAGGCAGTTCCGTTTAGAGACGGACAAAAGTTATATGTCTCGACCAGAGACAGGAGATGAAATAGAGGATTTATTAGAGGCCCGACCATCCCCTCCTTATGCCCCGCAGGGATTGTACCCAGCCGTGCCTTTGTTACGGGCGGGCCAAATTGGAGCAGCATCGGCCGCGGGAACACCGGTAACGGCTGCCACGGCCCCTGCTGATGGATCAGTACGAAGTGCGTTACTTCCCCCTCCCACTCTCCGACCAACTACCTCACCTTTGATATCCCTACAGCCGGATGCGGCTGTCCCCTCCCCTTCGCACCCTGTATTTCTCTCCCCTCCAACTCAAGCCGCTATAGATCCCCGATACACGGCTTGTCTAGATACCACACCCAAACGCCTTAGACCGGACTTGAGTGATCAACGAGTCTATACTAGGTCGTCATTGGGTACGGAAGAAAGGAAGGCCATAGTGATTCAGACATCCCAGTGGATGCGGAACGCCATTTACACCTTGGAGGACATTTGGAGCACCATGAAAGATTTTGAACCAGTTGCGAAGAAACTGGCTTTGGAGAACATGGCAATCCAATTAATTTCACTATGGGAGCAGTGTTTTGAGGAAGGAATACCTCCTCAAATTCTGCGTGATATAAGAGATCGAGCTTTTAAATTCCAATTCCAGGCTGATGAAGCATATCAGAACGTAGCCACTCTGGTGCATTATCGCGAACGAATGCACCGAAAGTGCCCCGATTGGGGAGCGCAGCACCCTATGAGAGAGGTGCATCCCCTCTTCTATCCTGAACTACCTGAATTAAGGGATGCCGGTGGCCAGATGGCCAGGGCTCGCGAGGACGCTAGGCTTCAGGAACAATGGGTTTATACCCCTTGGAAACGAAGCGAGGTCCTTACACTAAAAGCTCAGCTCCCCGACCCTCGTAAAAATCCCACTGCTTACTATAAGCAATTGACTGAGGCCGCCCATTACGCTATCATGACAATACCCGATATCGAGCTGTTCTTTGGCCTTTTGATCCCTGAAGACATTTGGAGACAAATACATGACACAGACCATGCCCCCGAGTTGGGAGGGACATGGGACCAATTAAAAACATGGGACAAGGAACGAAAGCCTGGAGAGAAACCTAGAGATGAGGTACTAGCAGTACCGGCTAAGATTATTACATATATGCAAACTCTCCTCCCTCCTAGAAAAGTTGATTGGGACAAACTGACAGCCTGTAGACAGAAGAAGGATGAAAGTGTGTCTGATTTCTTTACCAGGTTTGAGAAAGTCTTTATAGACTTTAGTGGGCAAGACCTATCCATCGAAGGCGGGATACGGTTGTTTGTGAATAGGTGTGTTACAAATTTGCTCCCCGAAGTTATGTCCCGTCTCCAAGCAGCCGAGAGCACGTGGACTACAGCTGCTCCGTCAGTAATTCTCAGTATGGCCCAATATTATGAACATCGAGAGAATGAAAGCATAGAAAAGTCAGAAAAGAAGACTAAAGATTTGAAGACTAGGGTTCTGTTGCAGCAGGTTAGCAGAGGACAGAGTGCAGGACGGGGAGGGCGTGGCTCATTCCAGAGGGGTGCAATGGCAGGAAGAGGTGGAGGAGGTCCCCCGAACATTGGTATAAAACAATGTTCCAATTGCAAACAGCAAGGGCATTGGAAGGCAGATTGCCCTCTGTGGCTGGCAAAGTATGGGTGTAACAGAGGACGAGGAAGGGGTCGAGGGAATATTGACCGAAATAGTATGAGACCAGAAGAGATGCACCGTGAGGATTCTCAGAAAAATTACTTTGACAACCCCCAAGCCAGACAGTACTATAACGAGAGTTACAGGGGTGATGGGTACGATGGACAGGATTATGCATGAGACAGCCAAGGACAGAGCGGGGCCACTTTACAGTACCAATTGACCAGGAGGGACCTTATGTACAAGGGGAACTGTTGGGAACATCGGGAAAATTTCTAGTGGATACAAGGGCAATGAATAGCTCAGTTGCCCATACACTGGTCTCAGAAGCTGCTCTGTCTGGCAAAATAACGTATCAGTAGGATTCTCTGGAATCCCTGTGGTAAGCCCCATTTCTAAACCTCTGCCCCCCTTAACTATAGGTCCCATTTCTATACATTCACCTTTTCTTTTAACTTCAAATTGTGGAGAAAACCTTTTGGGTCTGGATATTCTGAAAAATGTACATGCACAAATCTATTGTTCCCCCGATGGTGTCTATTTGATGATGCAGAAACCACCCCCGAATGCAGCCCAATATTTTGCCAAAAATGAAAACCTCTCCCCTGAATTCTCTATGATTCCTCAGACACTGTGGGCTACAGGAGATACCGATGTTGGCCTGTTAAGAATAGCCCCTGTGTCAATAACCTTGAAACCTAATGCCCAGCTGCCCCTTATTCCGCAGTACAAAATTTCACCAAAAGGTGAACAGGCCTTGTTGCATATTATTCGTGATATAGAAAATAAAAAGGAGGCCCCCTTATCTGTCAACTTAGGGTCAGGGGAGATATATTGTCAACCAAATTTGTCCCACAAATGTACCACTGAGTTGGTGAAAAGTGGAATAATGGTACCAAATTAGTTTTCAATGTTTAGCAATACCAATCACACAATTGTGTTAAAAGCAGAAGGCTGAATTACAACGCATAGGCCAACTAATATAGTCAATAAACCACCAAGACTTACAAAATTAAAACACTATGGCACGCATTTCATAATTACAAGACAAAGTAAAAAATTGAAAATAGAAAAACCAGAAAACGGTGTTTTGGAAAAATATATGTACTTTGTGCATTTATTCAAATGTAAACATTTTATCACAGTGATAACAAATCATTTTAAAAAATATACATGAAGTATATTAAACATTTCATTAAAACGTTAAAAAATCACATAAAGTAAACGTAGGTTAAAAAAGTTCAAAAGAACATGGGTCGACGCGGCGTTTCAGTTACAGGCTAACAATAGACAACCTTCTTCAGGACCAAGTTCTAGAAAGAAACAGAAAATTACTTTTTTGCATTTACAATTTTTCAGACAAAGCTTTTTTCCAAAACAACACTGTTAATTGGCTACACTATTCGGTGGTTGGCGCTAATCAAATATAGGTGGTAGTTAACACTATTGGTATTGCTAAAGCACATAATAAATAGTACCATTAGGTGACTTCCAATTTATAATTATCATGATAGATTTCCATAATGTAGACATTTTGTTCATCATGTCTTGACTTCAAAGTTACCTGTTTTTAGTAACGTCTTCCAGATAATTCCTGGAATGCTGTGTACCAGTTTTAGTATTCGGTCAGGAACTGTTATAGGTTTGCGATGTTTTAACATACGTTGTGATAGTATCTGTGAGTAATCATAAGGTATCGATCAATAATTTGTATGCTCTTATTTACTTGAGGGTAACAAATTAATATGGCATAACACTACCTTGTGTTTGTCTAGGGATAGGTCTTGCTCTGGTAGTAGGAGCCACCGATATTGGACTTCAGTTATGCTGTAGAAAAATGCACCTATTATCATATTGTACTCAAAGGAGTGATTATCAAATGTCGGTATTTACTTGATTATACTCACCCAGATTTTAAATGACTGGCATCTAAATATTATCACGAGCTTTTCAATGGGCTTGTGTATCAGTTTTGGTATTCATACCATGGTGGGGATTATCCTGCCACTGTTTGATTTAAAAAGAGGGAATGTTTGTTAAAATCCTGATTTAATTGCTAGTTCACATTTGATTTCTTTAACGTGAATTTCTAGTAACAACCTCACTGTTGGTTAAGTATCTACTTTCATAGTGCAGGTTTTTTTTAAAACAAGTTATTATGGCTGACTGACTTGTTATTGGACTTATTACACTTCTATTACTATAACCGGTGTATATATAGCTTCATGTTTATTTGATGTTACTTTGAAAGTAGCACCAGCATACATATCAAAGCAAAGAGGTTAAATAGCACGTCGATCTAGTTGTTGTCTCTATTGCGCGAGTAAACCGTAGTTAAGTTTATGGCACCATCGATCTAACACATGTTATCGTGTATGCCTTCAGCGCGTTTTGTTTATTTAGCCACTAAATGTTTAAGCAGGCTCATTTATTCTGCCCCGCCAGTCTAATTGGGCTAAGATTTGCAGATAACACCGGAGTGGAAAGGGGCAAGACAGCCAGCATGTTAAAGCAAGTTTTATATGGCGTAAGGACCGGTATAGCGATGATAGAGTCGAGCGCGTTTGTCTTACCTTGGGCTTTAAATTCGGCCTCCCTGCTCCTACTCCGTCAGCGTGTCCTCAAGTCTGATAAAAATGAAAGTGTTGAAAGAGCGCTAATACTACTCTACTTATAGTACGATGCTGGTAATTGGGCGGTTAGTATCCCGTTTTCTTATTGGTCGACTCGACAGCACATGACCTTTCTTTTTTGTTTACAGATATTAACGAAAGGTGATTTATGCACGCGATTATCGCGTGTATGATCTTAATTAATTTGCGAACTGATGTGTGATGGTTCTTCATGGAAGCGGAATTTGTTAAATAGGGCTAAGCACGATTTGCTGTCACACCGCCGGTTTTTTAATATATAGTGTGAAGCTATATTGTTTGATAACAGGAAGGGAAATCCCTGGTCATGATTGGTCTACACGATATCACCTGACCTCTTGTGTATATAAACAGATCTACACGAGTAGTGTGATGCTTAGCGTGATTTTCGCATTTTAATCAAAAGGATGTACAAGCTAATGCACGATTTTTGTTATGCAAAAAACGGGTATAATTAAATAAAGTATGATATGAAATCAGCTCTCCGCTGGTTTATAAGTCCTGCTGTGCTGCACATTATACAATTTTGTGTGAGACTGCAATGTATGGCCGCATGAGCATGTTTTGCAAATTCAAAAAATTAACTACATCTTGCATAGTCCTTTTGTGGCTACATGGCATATATTTGTTTTGAGAAAACGGGTATAATGAAATAAAGTGTGATTTGAAATCAGCTCTCTGCTGGGTAATAGATCCTGCGGTGCTGCACATTATACAATTATGTGCAAGATTGTTATGTATGGAAACATGAACGTGTTTTGCAAATTCAAAAAATTAAAAATTCAAAAGATTAACTAAATCTTGCATAGTCTTTTTGAGGCGACATGGCACATATGTGTTATGCCTAAGAAAAAAATATATTAGTTCTCAAAACAAATAATTAATTTAATTATACCCGTTTTTTGCATAACAAAAATCGTGCATTAGCTTGTACATTCTTTTGATTAAAATGCGAAAATCACGCTAAGCATCACACTACTCGTGTAGATCTGTTTATATACACAAGAGGTCAGGTGATATCGTGTAGACCAATCATGACCAGGGATTTCCCTTCCTGTTATCAAACAATATAGCTTCACACTATATATTAAAAAACCGGCGGTGTGACAGCAAATCGTGCTTAGCCCTATTTAACAAATTCCGCTTCTATGAAGAACCATCACACATCAGTTCGCAAATTAATTAAGATCATACACGCGATAATCGCGTGCATAAATCACCTTTCGTTAATATCTGTAAACAAAAAAGAAAGGTCATGTGCTGTCGAGTCGACCAATAAGAAAACGGGATACTAACCGCCCAATTACCAGCATCGTACTATAAGTAGAGCAGTATTAGCGCTCTTTCAACACTTTCATTTTTATCAGACTTGAGGACACGCTGACGGAGTAGGAGCAGGGAGGCCGAATTTAAAGCCCAAGGTAAGACAAACGCGCTCGACTCTATCATCGCTATACCGGTCCTTACGCCATATAAAACTTGCTTTAACATGCTGGCTGTCTTGCCCCTTTCCACTCCGGTGTTATCTGCAAATCTTAGCCCAATTAGACTGGTGGGGCAGAATAAATGAGCCTGCTTTAACATTTAGCGGCTAAATAAACAAAACGCACTGAAGGCATACACGATAACATGTGTTAGATCGATGGTGCCATAAACTTAACTACGGTTTACTCGCGCAATAGAGACAACAACTAGATCGACGTGCTATTTAACCTCTTTGCTTTGATATGTATGCTGGTGCTACTTTCAAAGTAACATCAAATAAACATGAAGCTATATATACACCGGTTATAGTAATAGAAGTGTAATAAGTCCAATAACAAGTCAGTCAGCCATAATAACTTGTTTTAAAAAAAACCTGCACTATGAAAGTAGATACTTAACCAACAGTGAGGTTGTTACTAGAAATTCACGTTAAAGAAATCAAATGTGAACTAGCAATTAAATCAGGATTTTAACAAACATTCCCTCTTTTTAAATCAAACAGTGGCAGGATAATCCCCACCATGGTATGAATACCAAAACTGATACACAAGCCCATTGAAAAGCTCGTGATAATATTTAGATGCCAGTCATTTAAAATCTGGGTGAGTATAATCAAGTAAATACCGACATTTGATAATCACTCCTTTGAGTACAATATGATAATAGGTGCATTTTTCTACAGCATAACTGAAGTCCAATATCGGTGGCTCCTACTACCAGAGCAAGACCTATCCCTAGACAAACACAAGGTAGTGTTATGCCATATTAATTTGTTACCCTCAAGTAAATAAGAGCATACAAATTATTGATCGATACCTTATGATTACTCACAGATACTATCACAACGTATGTTAAAACATCGCGAACCTATAACAGTTCCTGACCGAATACTAAAACCGGTACACAGCATTCCAGGAATTATCTGGAAGACGTTACTAAAAACAGGTAACTTTGAAGTCAAGACATGATGAACAAAATGTCTACATTATGGAAATCTATCATGATAATTATAAATTGGAAGTCACCTAATGGTACTATTTATTATGTGCTTTAGCAATACCAATAGTGTTAACTACCACCTATATTTGATTAGCGCCAACCACCGAATAGTGTAGCCAATTAACAGTGTTGTTTTGGAAAAAAGCTTTGTCTGAAAAATTGTAAATGCAAAAAAGTAATTTTCTGTTTCTTTCTAGAACTTGGTCCTGAAGAAGGTTGTCTATTGTTAGCCTGTAACCGAAACGCCGCGTCGACCCATGTTCTTTTGAACTTTTTTAACCTACGTTTACTTTATGTGATTTTTTAACGTTTTAATGAAATGTTTAATATACTTCATGTATATTTTTTAAAATGATTTGTTATCACTGTGATAAAATGTTTACATTTGAATAAATGCACAAAGTACATATATTTTTCCAAAACACCGTTTTCTGGTTTTTCTATTTTCTATTTTTTACTTTGTCTTGTAATTATGAAATGCGTGCCATAGTGTTTTAATTTTGTAAGTCTTGGTGGTTTATTGACTATATTAGTTGGCCTATGCGTTGTAATTCAGCCTTCTGCTTCTAACACAATTGTGTGATTGGTATTGCTAAACATTGAAAACTAATTTGGTACCATTATTCCACTTTTCACCAACTCAGTGGTACATTTGTGGGACAAATTTGGTTGACAGCATATTATTCGTGACCTCATCCAGAAGGGGGTAGTGCCCGATTTTACCGATTTTGAAGAAGACACCAGTTGGCGGTGCCCCGGATTACAAAAATACATATCGTTTTGTAATTGACCTTAGAGAGGTCAACAAAATTGTGGTCCCGCAATATCCGGTAGTACCTGATATAACTGCTATTCTGACAATGATTCTCCCTACAGCTCAGTATTTTTCAGTAATTGTTTTAAAGAATGCCTTCTTTAGCATTCCAATTCACCCTGATAGCAGATATATCTTCGGATTCTCATTGACTGGCCAAAGCTTCAGATTTACTCGCGTCCCTCAAGGCTATACGGAGAGTCCTAGCATTTACAGTCAAGCCTTGAAGGCAGTCCTCGATGAATTAATTTTGCCAACTGGGAACACGATCATCCAGTATGTGGATGATATTCTGGTGGCCTCCAATACAAAGGAGGGCTGTAAGGAGGCCACGGTTAAATTGTTAAACCATTTGGCTGAAAGGGGTAATAAAGTGTCCCTTTCTAAATTTCAGTATTGTCGACAGGAAGTGACCTACCTCGGCCACTTACTGTCGAAAGCGGGGAGACGATTGACTCCAGAGAGATTATCTGTAATAACTAACATGTCTGTCCATCGTACTCAACGTGGTGTTCATGCTTTTCTTGGCATAACCTCTTACTGTTGCCAGTGGATTCCTAACTATTCCCTTCTCTCTAAACCCTTGTTGCATTTGACAACCAAAGATGTGCTGCCTTGAACCCTTACCCTGGAAGGATGAATGTCAAGAAGCCTTTGATTCTTTAAAGTCTGTTCTTTGTTCTGCACCTGTCTTGGGTACTCCGGATTACCGAAAGCCTTTTTAACTTTATGTGCATGCGGTGGATGGTTGTTCACTTTCAGTGTTAACACAGGGTTTTGGTGGGAAGCAAAGACCCTGTGCATTCTTTTAATCAGTTTTGGATAATGTTGCACAAGCCCTCCCAAGCTGCCTGAGGGCCACGGCTGCAGTAGCAGTGGCCATCCGGCAATCAGAGGGAATAGTTTTGAATACAGACCTCACAGTCATGGTACCTCATGCTGTGGATATCCTTTTGAACAGAACTAAGACCCAGCACCTTACAAGTGCTAGACTGACAGGGTATGAGCTAACCTTGTTTGCGCCCCATATTACGATCAAAAGATGTGCCACTTTGAACCCAGCCACATTACTTCCCCTCCCTTCAAACGATGAGAAGGACGATGTCCATGATTGTATATTTAGAACAGAAGAAGAAACGAAGGGACGCGTAGATCTTACCGACATCCCTTTATCTGAACCCCAAGGGGAGTTGTATGTGGATGGCTCTTGTTTTAAGTTACCAGATGGCACTGCGACAGCTGCTTATGCTATCACGACATTAAAGACGGTGGTGGAGACCGCAAGGATTTCCCATCACTCAGCTCAGGCAGCTGAACTAATAGCCCTGTTAAGAGCATGTGAATTGAGTGAAGGGCTGAGGGTCAACATTTTTACGGACAGCCAGTATGCCTTTGGCGTTGCCCATAGTTTTGGAAGGCTGTGGAGGGAGAGGGGTTTCTTTACCACACATGGTCAGAAAATTTAACATGGCCCCTTAATTGATCGATTTTTATTTGCCTTGACATTACCAGAGAAAGTGGCCATCATTAAGTGCAGCGATCCATAAAAAGGTTGTTGATTCCACTGGAAAAGGAAACGCTTTTGCGGATTCTGTAGCGAAAGAAACAGCTCAGACTAGAATGAACCCCATGCTCCGTACCACATCAGCCCGGTGGGTAGCGGAAACATCTCTGTTTGACAATACTATTGAAAGTGTGAGAGAACTGCAGAAGGAAGCAACAATAGATGAAGTACAGAGATGGGAACAGGAAGTAGGAAAACTAGATAAGAATGATTGTTGGATAGATCTATCTGAAAAGCAGCGATGGTTACTGCCCAATGCATTAGTATATGCCGTAGTGACAATGGCCCATGGTCCAGCCCAATAGGCGCGAAAGGTATTTGTGCCATATTAGACCCGGTATGGAACAACCCGAACATTTCCAAAACTACAGCACAAATAGTGAAATACTGCCCGGTGTGTTTACGCCACAATCCAGGAGGTAGAGAATCTGTTTTGAGTGGAAATTTTGCCCCACCGTTCTTGCCCTTAGAGGTAATACACATTGATTACATTCAGATGGAAAGGGTAAATAATTTAAAATATGTATTAGTAGTGGTATGTGCTTTTAACAAATGGGTTGAAGCCTACCCTACTAAAGAAGCCACTGCAGTTGCAACTGCCAAAGCCCTGGTTAAAGAATATCTGCCCTGATATTGCTTGCCCCGTGTCATCTGGTCCGACAACGGGCCTCATTTTAATGCTCAGCTAGTACAGAGCGTTTGTAAAGGATTGCAGATAAAACAGAAGTTCCATGCCGCCAGACATCCCCAGTCGGCTGGATTAGTTGAAAAATATAATGGCACAGTGAAATTAAAAATGGCTAAAATCTGTGAGAGTACTGGATTAAATTGGCCTGATGCACTCCCATTGGCACTATTGTCTCTAAGAACCACCCCTCACACTAGAACTGGATTGTCTCCTTACGAAGTGATTTTTGGCACACCCGCCAATGTGTGGGGAGTTCCCAGACCCCGATCCTTTAGGGATATTGATTACCCTTAGATGACAGACTACCTGTACACTACCTGTACACCTTGACTAAAGATTTGCGTTCTATTCATCAACAGGTATCAGACACATTGACACCTCCTTGCAACAGTTTGAAGATATTTCCAAAGGTCTCACCCCCTTTTGGGGACCGATTTTCAATAGCCGTAGTATAAGACGCCTGTCAAGAATAGTGGAAAATGTGGTTCAGACCACAACTGGGATTCTGACCAACATTACTGTTGAGGAGAGGAGGAGCTAGGACGGCAAACAAGATGGCTGCTTAGGCTCCCGG
The DNA here is from genome assembly GCF_964263255.1 of Lissotriton vulgaris. Classification (NCBI taxonomy): domain Eukaryota; kingdom Metazoa; phylum Chordata; class Amphibia; order Caudata; family Salamandridae; genus Lissotriton; species Lissotriton vulgaris. Next base: position 2,003,519,692 of record NC_141693.1, on the reverse strand, counting down.
CTCCGTCGACCTCCGTATCCGAGGGATATTCGAGGGAATATTGACCGAAATAGTATGAGACCAGAAGAGATGCACCGTGAGGATTCTCAGAAAAATTACTTTGACAACCCCCAAGCCAGACAGTACTATAACGAGAGTTACAGGGGTGATGGGTACGATGGACAGGATTATGCATGAGACAGCCAAGGACAGAGCGGGGCCACTTTACAGTACCAATTGACCAGGAGGGACCTTATGTACAAGGGGAACTGTTGGGAACATCGGGAAAATTTCTAGTGGATACAAGGGCAATGAATAGCTCAGTTGCCCATACACTGGTCTCAGAAGCTGCTCTGTCTGGCAAAATAACGTATCAGTAGGATTCTCTGGAATCCCTGTGGTAAGCCCCATTTCTAAACCTCTGCCCCCCTTAACTATAGGTCCCATTTCTATACATTCACCTTTTCTTTTAACTTCAAATTGTGGAGAAAACCTTTTGGGTCTGGATATTCTGAAAAATGTACATGCACAAATCTATTGTTCCCCCGATGGTGTCTATTTGATGATGCAGAAACCACCCCCGAATGCAGCCCAATATTTTGCCAAAAATGAAAACCTCTCCCCTGAATTCTCTATGATTCCTCAGACACTGTGGGCTACAGGAGATACCGATGTTGGCCTGTTAAGAATAGCCCCTGTGTCAATAACCTTGAAACCTAATGCCCAGCTGCCCCTTATTCCGCAGTACAAAATTTCACCAAAAGGTGAACAGGCCTTGTTGCATATTATTCGTGATATAGAAAATAAAAAGGAGGCCCCCTTATCTGTCAACTTAGGGTCAGGGGAGATATATTGTCAACCAAATTTGTCCCACAAATGTACCACTGAGTTGGTGAAAAGTGGAATAATGGTACCAAATTAGTTTTCAATGTTTAGCAATACCAATCACACAATTGTGTTAAAAGCAGAAGGCTGAATTACAACGCATAGGCCAACTAATATAGTCAATAAACCACCAAGACTTACAAAATTAAAACACTATGGCACGCATTTCATAATTACAAGACAAAGTAAAAAATTGAAAATAGAAAAACCAGAAAACGGTGTTTTGGAAAAATATATGTACTTTGTGCATTTATTCAAATGTAAACATTTTATCACAGTGATAACAAATCATTTTAAAAAATATACATGAAGTATATTAAACATTTCATTAAAACGTTAAAAAATCACATAAAGTAAACGTAGGTTAAAAAAGTTCAAAAGAACATGGGTCGACGCGGCGTTTCAGTTACAGGCTAACAATAGACAACCTTCTTCAGGACCAAGTTCTAGAAAGAAACAGAAAATTACTTTTTTGCATTTACAATTTTTCAGACAAAGCTTTTTTCCAAAACAACACTGTTAATTGGCTACACTATTCGGTGGTTGGCGCTAATCAAATATAGGTGGTAGTTAACACTATTGGTATTGCTAAAGCACATAATAAATAGTACCATTAGGTGACTTCCAATTTATAATTATCATGATAGATTTCCATAATGTAGACATTTTGTTCATCATGTCTTGACTTCAAAGTTACCTGTTTTTAGTAACGTCTTCCAGATAATTCCTGGAATGCTGTGTACCAGTTTTAGTATTCGGTCAGGAACTGTTATAGGTTCGCGATGTTTTAACATACGTTGTGATAGTATCTGTGAGTAATCATAAGGTATCGATCAATAATTTGTATGCTCTTATTTACTTGAGGGTAACAAATTAATATGGCATAACACTACCTTGTGTTTGTCTAGGGATAGGTCTTGCTCTGGTAGTAGGAGCCACCGATATTGGACTTCAGTTATGCTGTAGAAAAATGCACCTATTATCATATTGTACTCAAAGGAGTGATTATCAAATGTCGGTATTTACTTGATTATACTCACCCAGATTTTAAATGACTGGCATCTAAATATTATCACGAGCTTTTCAATGGGCTTGTGTATCAGTTTTGGTATTCATACCATGGTGGGGATTATCCTGCCACTGTTTGATTTAAAAAGAGGGAATGTTTGTTAAAATCCTGATTTAATTGCTAGTTCACATTTGATTTCTTTAACGTGAATTTCTAGTAACAACCTCACTGTTGGTTAAGTATCTACTTTCATAGTGCAGGTTTTTTTTAAAACAAGTTATTATGGCTGACTGACTTGTTATTGGACTTATTACACTTCTATTACTATAACCGGTGTATATATAGCTTCATGTTTATTTGATGTTACTTTGAAAGTAGCACCAGCATACATATCAAAGCAAAGAGGTTAAATAGCACGTCGATCTAGTTGTTGTCTCTATTGCGCGAGTAAACCGTAGTTAAGTTTATGGCACCATCGATCTAACACATGTTATCGTGTATGCCTTCAGCGCGTTTTGTTTATTTAGCCACTAAATGTTTAAGCAGGCTCATTTATTCTGCCCCGCCAGTCTAATTGGGCTAAGATTTGCAGATAACACCGGAGTGGAAAGGGGCAAGACAGCCAGCATGTTAAAGCAAGTTTTATATGGCGTAAGGACCGGTATAGCGATGATAGAGTCGAGCGCGTTTGTCTTACCTTGGGCTTTAAATTCGGCCTCCCTGCTCCTACTCCGTCAGCGTGTCCTCAAGTCTGATAAAAATGAAAGTGTTGAAAGAGCGCTAATACTACTCTACTTATAGTACGATGCTGGTAATTGGGCGGTTAGTATCCCGTTTTCTTATTGGTCGACTCGACAGCACATGACCTTTCTTTTTTGTTTACAGATATTAACGAAAGGTGATTTATGCACGCGATTATCGCGTGTATGATCTTAATTAATTTGCGAACTGATGTGTGATGGTTCTTCATGGAAGCGGAATTTGTTAAATAGGGCTAAGCACGATTTGCTGTCACACCGCCGGTTTTTTAATATATAGTGTGAAGCTATATTGTTTGATAACAGGAAGGGAAATCCCTGGTCATGATTGGTCTACACGATATCACCTGACCTCTTGTGTATATAAACAGATCTACACGAGTAGTGTGATGCTTAGCGTGATTTTCGCATTTTAATCAAAAGGATGTACAAGCTAATGCACGATTTTTGTTATGCAAAAAACGGGTATAATTAAATAAAGTATGATATGAAATCAGCTCTCCGCTGGTTTATAAGTCCTGCTGTGCTGCACATTATACAATTTTGTGCGAGACTGCAATGTATGGCCGCATGAGCATGTTTTGCAAATTCAAAAAATTAACTACATCTTGCATAGTCCTTTTGTGGCTACATGGCATATATTTGTTTTGAGAAAACGGGTATAATGAAATAAAGTGTGATTTGAAATCAGCTCTCTGCTGGGTAATAGATCCTGCGGTGCTGCACATTATACAATTATGTGCAAGATTGTTATGTATGGAAACATGAACGTGTTTTGCAAATTCAAAAAATTAAAAATTCAAAAGATTAACTAAATCTTGCATAGTCTTTTTGAGGCGACATGGCACATATGTGTTATGCCTAAGAAAAAAATATATTAGTTCTCAAAACAAATAATTAATTTAATTATACCCGTTTTTTGCATAACAAAAATCGGGCATTAGCTTGTACATTCTTTTGATTAAAATGCGAAAATCACGCTAAGCATCACACTACTCGTGTAGATCTGTTTATATACACAAGAGGTCAGGTGATATCGTGTAGACCAATCATGACCAGGGATTTCCCTTCCTGTTATCAAACAATATAGCTTCACACTATATATTAAAAAACCGGCGGTGTGACAGCAAATCGTGCTTAGCCCTATTTAACAAATTCCGCTTCTATGAAGAACCATCACACATCAGTTCGCAAATTAATTAAGATCATACACGCAATAATCGCGTGCATAAATCACCTTTCGTTAATATCTGTAAACAAAAAAGAAAGGTCATGTGCTGTCGAGTCGACCAATAAGAAAACGGGATACTAACCGCCCAATTACCAGCATCGTACTATAAGTAGAGCAGTATTAGCGCTCTTTCAACACTTTCATTTTTATCAGACTTGAGGACACGCTGACGGAGTAGGAGCAGGGAGGCCGAATTTAAAGCCCAAGGTAAGACAAACGCGCTCGACTCTATCATCGCTATACCGGTCCTTACGCCATATAAAACTTGCTTTAACATGCTGGCTGTCTTGCCCCTTTCCACTCCGGTGTTATCTGCAAATCTTAGCCCAATTAGACTGGTGGGGCAGAATAAATGAGCCTGCTTAAACATTTAGCGGCTAAATAAACAAAACGCGCTGAAGGCATACACGATAACATGTGTTAGATCGATGGTGCCATAAACTTAACTACGGTTTACTCGCGCAATAGAGACAACAACTAGATCGACGTGCTATTTAACCTCTTTGCTTTGATATGTATGCTGGTGCTACTTTCAAAGTAACATCAAATAAACATGAAGCTATATATACACCGGTTATAGTAATAGAAGTGTAATAAGTCCAATAACAAGTCAGTCAGCCATAATAACTTGTTTTAAAAAAAACCTGCACTATGAAAGTAGATACTTAACCAACAGTGAGGTTGTTACTAGAAATTCACGTTAAAGAAATCAAATGTGAACTAGCAATTAAATCAGGATTTTAACAAACATTCCCTCTTTTTAAATCAAACAGTGGCAGGATAATCCCCACCATGGTATGAATACCAAAACTGATACACAAGCCCATTGAAAAGCTCGTGATAATATTTAGATGCCAGTCATTTAAAATCTGGGTGAGTATAATCAAGTAAATACCGACATTTGATAATCACTCCTTTGAGTACAATATGATAATAGGTGCATTTTTCTACAGCATAACTGAAGTCCAATATCGGTGGCTCCTACTACCAGAGCAAGACCTATCCCTAGACAAACACAAGGTAGTGTTATGCCATATTAATTTGTTACCCTCAAGTAAATAAGAGCATACAAATTATTGATCGATACCTTATGATTACTCACAGATACTATCACAACGTATGTTAAAACATCGCGAACCTATAACAGTTCCTGACCGAATACTAAAACCGGTACACAGCATTCCAGGAATTATCTGGAAGACGTTACTAAAAACAGGTAACTTTGAAGTCAAGACATGATGAACAAAATGTCTACATTATGGAAATCTATCATGATAATTATAAATTGGAAGTCACCTAATGGTACTATTTATTATGTGGTTTAGCAATACCAATAGTGTTAACTACCACCTATATTTGGTTAGCGCCAACCACCGAATAGTGTAGCCAATTAACAGTGTTGTTTTGGAAAAAAGCTTTGTCTGAAAAATTGTAAATGCAAAAAAGTAATTTTCTGTTTCTTTCTAGAACTTGGTCCTGAAGAAGGTTGTCTATTGTTAGCCTGTAACCGAAACGCCGCGTCGACCCATGTTCTTTTGAACTTTTTTAACCTACGTTTACTTTATGTGATTTTTTAACGTTTTAATGAAATGTTTAATATACTTCATGTATATTTTTTAAAATGATTTGTTATCACTGTGATAAAATGTTTACATTTGAATAAATGCACAAAGTACATATATTTTTCCAAAACACCGTTTTCTGGTTTTTCTATTTTCTATTTTTTACTTTGTCTTGTAATTATGAAATGCGTGCCATAGTGTTTTAATTTTGTAAGTCTTGGTGGTTTATTGACTATATTAGTTGGCCTATGCGTTGTAATTCAGCCTTCTGCTTCTAACACAATTGTGTGATTGGTATTGCTAAACATTGAAAACTAATTTGGTACCATTATTCCACTTTTCACCAACTCAGTGGTACATTTGTGGGACAAATTTGGTTGACAGCATATTATTCGTGACCTCATCCAGAAGGGGGTAGTGCCCGATTTTACCGATTTTGAAGAAGACACCAGTTGGCGGTGCCCCGGATTACAAAAATACATATCGTTTTGTAATTGACCTTAGAGAGGTCAACAAAATTGTGGTCCCGCAATATCCGGTAGTACCTGATATAACTGCTATTCTGACAATGATTCTCCCTACAGCTCAGTATTTTTCAGTAATTGTTTTAAAGAATGCCTTCTTTAGCATTCCAATTCACCCTGATAGCAGATATATCTTCGGATTCTCATTGACTGGCCAAAGCTTCAGATTTACTCGCGTCCCTCAAGGCTATACGGAGAGTCCTAGCATTTACAGTCAAGCCTTGAAGGCAGTCCTCGATGAATTAATTTTGCCAACTGGGAACACGATCATCCAGTATGTGGATGATATTCTGGTGGCCTCCAATACAAAGGAGGGCTGTAAGGAGGCCACGGTTAAATTGTTAAACCATTTGGCTGAAAAGGGTAATAAAGTGTCCCTTTCTAAATTTCAGTATTGTCGACAGGAAGTGACCTACCTCGGCCACTTACTGTCGAAAGCGGGGAGACGATTGACTCCAGAGAGATTATCTGTAATAACTAACATGTCTGTCCATCGTACTCAACGTGGTGTTCATGCTTTTCTTGGCATAACCTCTTACTGTTGCCAGTGGATTCCTAACTATTCCCTTCTCTCTAAACCCTTGTTGCATTTGACAACCAAAGATGTGCTGCCTTGAACCCTTACCCTGGAAGGATGAATGTCAAGAAGCATTTGATTCTTTAAAGTCTGTTCTTTGTTCTGCACCTGTCTTGGGTACTCCGGATTACCGAAAGCCTTTTTAACTTTATGTGCATGCGGTGGATGGTTGTTCACTTTCAGTGTTAACACAGGGTTTTGGTGGGAAGCAAAGACCCTGTGCATTCTTTTAATCAGTTTTGGATAATGTTGCACAAGCCCTCCCAAGCTGCCTGAGGGCCACGGCTGCAGTAGCAGTGGCCATCCGGCAATCAGAGGGAATAGTTTTGAATACAGACCTCACAGTCATGGTACCTCATGCTGTGGATATCCTTTTGAACAGAACTAAGACCCAGCACCTTACAAGTGCTAGACTGACAGGGTATGAGCTAACCTTGTTTGCGCCCCATATTACGATCAAAAGATGTGCCACTTTGAACCCAGCCACATTACTTCCCCTCCCTTCAAACGATGAGAAGGACGATGTCCATGATTGTATATTTAGAACAGAAGAAGAAACGAAGGGACGCGTAGATCTTACCGACATCCCTTTATCTGAACCCCAAGGGGAGTTGTATGTGGATGGCTCTTGTTTTAAGTTACCAGATGGCACTGCGACAGCTGCTTATGCTATCACGACATTAAAGACGGTGGTGGAGACCGCAAGGATTTCCCATCACTCAGCTCAGGCAGCTGAACTAATAGCCCTGTTAAGAGCATGTGAATTGAGTGAAGGGCTGAGGGTCAACATTTTTACGGACAGCCAGTATGCCTTTGGCGTTGCCCATAGTTTTGGAAGGCTGTGGAGGGAGAGGGGTTTCTTTACCACACATGGTCAGGAAATTTAACATGGCCCCTTAATTGATCGATTTTTATTTGCCTTGACATTACCAGAGAAAGTGGCCATCATTAAGTGCAGCGATCCATAAAAAGGTTGTTGATTCCACTGGAAAGGGAAACGCTTTTGCGGATTCTGTAGCGAAAGAAACAGCTCAGACTAGAATGAACCCCATGCTCCGTACCACATCAGCCCGGTGGGTAGCGGAAACATCTCTGTTTGACAATACTATTGAAAGTGTGAGAGAACTGCAGAAGGAAGCAACAATAGATGAAGTACAGAGATGGGAACAGGAAGTAGGAAAACTAGATAAGAATGATTGTTGGATAGATCTATCTGAAAAGCAGCGATGGTTACTGCCCAATGCATTAGTATATGCCGTAGTGACAATGGCCCATGGTCCAGCCCAATAGGCGCGAAAGGTATTTGTGCCATATTAGACCCGGTATGGAACAACCCGAACATTTCCAAAACTACAGCACAAATAGTGAAATACTGCCCGGTGTGTTTACGCCACAATCCTGGAGGTAGAGAATCTGTTTTGAGTGGAAATTTTGCCCCACCGTTCTTGCCCTTAGAGGTAATACACATTGATTACATTCAGATGGAAAGGGTAAATAATTTAAAATATGTATTAGTAGTGGTATGTGCTTTTAACAAATGGGTTGAAGCCTACCCTACTAAAGAAGCCACTGCAGTTGCAACTGCCAAAGCCCTGGTTAAAGAATATCTGCCCTGATATTGCTTGCCCCGTGTCATCTGGTCCGACAACGGGCCTCATTTTAATGCTCAGCTAGTACAGAGCGTTTGTAAAGGATTGCAGATAAAACAGAAGTTCCATGCCGCCAGACATCCCCAGTCGGCTGGATTAGTTGAAAAATATAATGGCACAGTGAAATTAAAAATGGCTAAAATCTGTGAGAGTACTGGATTAAATTGGCCTGATGCACTCCCATTGGCACTATTGTCTCTAAGAACCACCCCTCACACTAGAACTGGATTGTCTCCTTACGAAGTGATTTTTGGCACACCCGCCAATGTGTGGGGAGTTCCCAGACCCCGATCCTTTAGGGATATTGATTACCCTTAGATGACAGACTACCTGTACACCTTGACTAAAGATTTGCGTTCTATTCATCAACAGGTATCAGACACATTGACACCTCCTTGCAACAGTTTGAAGATATTTCCAAAGGTCTCACCCCCTTTTGGGGACCGATTTTCAATAGCCGTAGTATAAGACGCCTGTCAAGAATAGTGGAAAATGTGGTTCAGACCACAACTGGGATTCTGACCAACATTACTGTTGAGGAGAGGAGGAGCTACGACGGCAAACAAGATGGCTGCTTAGGCTCCCGGCTCCGTCGACCTCCGTATCCCGCCACAAGATCCTGTACAATATCCTGATTTTACGCCCAGCCCCAACGTGGATGAACTGTTCCTCATTCTGATGGTGAAATCCACAAATTTTTATTGCTGGTTTTACGAAGTTACATCGAGTTGAAGATCGTGGCCTATTCCAGCGGTGAAGCCGGGGCCTCGAGTATCAGCAAGGCCAGGCTGCAGTGCAACAACATCGGCCGAGAGACCTAGGCAGGGTCCGGTCAATCGTAGTGGAGGCTTCATTTGTGCCCGAATTTGGCGGCGATTGTTGTCTTTGCTCAGCATTGAGAGAGAGGCGACCTTGCTTGCTACTGACTGTGGGTGGGGGGTCCCTGTCCCACGGACCCGGTGTAGATTCCCGCCGGGGTGAACGCGGCTGTAGATACCAACGGGTTACCGTCCATGCTTGCCCTTTCGTGATCCTGTTTGTCCCCCCCCGGAGATGCCAGATTCACCCGGGGAGCTGATTGTGATTGGTGTCGGGCGTGAGACTATGGATCGAACAGTGTCTGAGCTATCGCTGAGGTCAATATTGGCAGAACTTTGGGCGTTTCACTCACAAGTGGATGTTTTATTGACTAAAATGGATGCAAGCCTATCTGGAATGCTACTTGTGGTACCGGACCCTGCCCCACTGTTGGAACAGCAATCTGCAGCCACTCAAGCCGCGGCCATTTTGACCCTGTGCGAGGACCCCGTGGGGGAGAGAGTATTGAAACCATTGGATGGTGCTCAGGAAGATGGTGTCCCCGAGGTCGTGAGTGTACCACCGCACCTTCCATCAATATTGACTTTGGAGGTATCGAATGGCGTTCCCCCCCCTCCGGAGACTTGTGTTGTAGACTCTTCTCTTAACTTGTGGTTGTCTCCTCCCTTTTTGGAGATTTTACGATCCAGGGGCAAGAAACATCGGGACTGTCCAGCTAGGAGAGGGAGACTTTCTGCGCCTGAAGTTCTTGTGGACTTACTAGCTACAAGTGGTAATGGATTGACTTTCGGTGACTTCCTTCTCCTCTATGACTCGTGTGTGTGCTTTTGGGTCTCGCTGGGGGTGTTCGTATGTTGATTCGAAAGGGTCAAGGTTAAGATCAATTAAATCGGGACGGTTTGGAATTGCTATTATGGACGCTCGATCTGCAATTGTTTGATTCAAGAGGCTGGGCGATGTATCACGGTGACCCCTAATTTCTTTTATAAGGGTCGCTTTACATCCGTCTTTTCGCGACAGGGGGTGTCTGTTTCTGGCGAGGGGACTAAGGGGCCGGGAGCACATACGAATAGGCCCTCCTCCATTCTTCTTTTTCCTTCTTTTAGGGTTTAAGTTACTTGGGGCGACAGGCATGCTGCTAGTGGGGTTAGGCTATAGCCATCGGCAGGGGTGCAGGGTGGGGGGTTGGAGGGGTTTTTTATTTTGCCTTTTTTATTTTCTATGGCCTTTTTCTCCCTTCCCCTTCTTTCCTTTAGGATCAGTATGGTTTGTGATTTATTCTGATTTCACTGTGTTCTGGAATTTAGTGCCCATGCTCCTAACGTTAGTCCGACTTCCGGGTGGGCAGTCCCTGAGAACTGGCGTTCACGAAAATGTTTAATGTATTGTTGTTTACTCCGATTCATAAGCATTGACGCCAGAGTTCCACATACGGCTGTTTCTAGATGCATAGCCTGTTTTCTTGGCCTGACCCCCGTATCCTTTTGTTTGATTGTATGGCACCTGATCCGTTTTTTTAGATAATATAAAATAAAACCTCTACCTATTCATGCGTTCTAATACAAGTTCTATCCTGAATCGCTGTCGGCTGATGAGCTGTGTTGTACCACAATATATTGGGTTCTAATTATGTTTAGCGGCCGCTCCCTGCGGTTGTAGGCCCATACTTGTATTTTATGAATGCTGCAATAAAGGTTTTCCAAAAAAAAAAACATTACTGTTGAGCTTCAGGCTACGAGGTTTGTTTCGCTCCAAAACCGAATGGTTCTTGACGTCATCCTAGCAGATAGGGGTGGAGCCTGTCGTGTGATTGGCAGCTCTTGTTTTGTTTTCATTCCAGATTCGGCCCCTACCATACACCTTGCCATTCAGAAACTACATCGGTTAGCTAGTGAAGCACATGTCGACAATGGTACTTGGTCCCTTAGTGGATGGTTCTGGGGTCTTTTATCTACCTGGGGTTGGAAGATATTCATGATTCTTGCTGGAGCCTTTGGAGTCATATTTACTTGCTGTCTGTGTCTCCATTGTGGCCCGGCCTGTTGTTCCTTCTGTGCAGCCAAGATAACGTCTGCCTTGACTGTCTCCCGACAGGCCAAAGTCGACAAACAAATGATCCAGAAGGAGGTCTCAGATCTTATGCAGATTGATGAGGGTGTGTTTGTAGAATAAAGCTAGTTATATTGGCTATAATAGGCCAAAAGGGCCATCTTATGGGATATAAATACAATGAATACATGTTATTGGCCTAATATATACAATATAACCCTATAACCGCACGTTAGCATAGCCTTATTTCACATGGTATTATTGTAGTTAGGAACGATTCACTGTAGTGCTATTGGTATGACCGGAGCCATCTTGTTTCGTTTCTCTGTTTCAAATCATGTTTCCTTGAAAACACATGATTAGGCTTTCTGCACGAAACCACGATGGCAGACCTAGCTGTCTGTTCCACTTGTTAGTTTGTAGCTCAGGAAACCCCAAGGTCACACCTGCCCTTCTTGTGGGATGCGCACATTCTAGCAGAGCCCGTTCCTGAACTCCCCGAGCTACAGATAGAAAGGGAGGCCCCTTACTGACCTGCCCCCGGAATAGCTTAGTCCCAGCTGGCTCACTGACAAGTTGTATCTTTCCTAGTAAGGTGACATTGTGCTATGTGTGAAACGCATATATGCTTTGCCCTGTTTGTATGTAGTCATTCTCCTCTGTGCACCTCCGAGAGTCGTGTAGACTGAGGCTCCCCTGTCAGGGCCTGTATCTGCAGAACCAACGATTGAACCTTCTCCATTGCCGACTGACTTATTATTTATGAATAAGGTATAAGGGCTATTGGTGAGTATAGACCATTAGTATAATATTTTGGTTCCTTCAGTTGGCGACTCCGCCGGGACTCCGCGATAGGGTCTTCCCCTCCTGTAAACAGGAGTAGAAGGGACAGGGAGGAGTTCTGGTCGAGTGGGGGGACGGAAAGAGGATCCTGATTTGAAACCGCCGTTTGTGGTATGAACACAAGAAATTCACTCTTGAGCCCAGTATCCCTCCCAGCTGCTGAAGACCCTACGCCGGAGTCCTACAGCCTTAACCCGAGAGAAGAACAGACTGTGCTGGTCTGTCTAGGAGTCAGCAGTGGAGAATTCGCAATCGACCTGAGTGCACCAGGTGAGTGAATCTCTGATTGTATTGGATGAGAAACACTTGGAAGAAGTGTCTCCTCGGTAGCGGTTAACTGCATTCTGAAGGTGGCCGGGGAAGCCGGACCACAAGGGAATCAGAGGGTCTGATGTTGCGGCAAAGTGGCTGCGCGGATGGATGCCTCACGGACTTGTTTGGTGAAAATTTGAGACAACAACTGGTGCCTTAGCGGTGTACTGAGTTACTCGCTCGGCCGAATCCTCTTCGGGAAAGCCCTGGGAGCAACTGGGTAAGCTAGGGTTCTGGAGCTGCACGCCCAGACGCCCGGCCCAACCAGAACAGGACCATGGGATGGCCTGTAAGAGGGTTCGTGGTTCGCCTACCAGGTGATCTCAGAACAGTCTAGCGACTGTTCCTTTTGTTGCTGAATTTTGTTGGTCTGGAATTCTGTTGAATCGGTTCCCCGAACAGGAGTCGACGGGCTCTGTTCGTTCTGAACACATGTCATTTGCATAGAACAAGTAACCAGTACTGAAAAAAGTATTGCCTTGCCGCTTTACAGCACTTTATTGCGAGAAAATAGAAGAATATGAGAGTGTGAGTGGTGAAGAGGACGCGTCCGAATGTGAATGGTTTCTGGAGTATATGAGTAGAATTGCATGAACATTACAATAATGTTTTGTTTTAGTAAAATATGTTTCGGGTGCTGCTGTCGGTGAAATAAACGGCTGGAAGAAAGACAGCCTGCCCCTCCCGAGGGCAGCCCCAGTTTTGATATGTATGTGAAACACGGTCTTGCACCGATTTTATTTAACACAATTTGGAATAAGTATACCAAAGATAATTCCGATTTGCAATGGCCTCTAACGGGGTCGTTTGATGAGAAAAAGATTAATTACATCCAAAACGAACTGTTTATGAAGAAAAGCCTCCAGTCGATGTTTGACTCCTTGAACCTATGGTTGAAGGAGGCAAAAAGACGACGGATAAGAGAAGAGAAATTGGAAAAGCTTAAATCAGGACAGACAGTCACCCAGAAAGCTATAGCTTATGATAAAGGGAAGGTGGAAGAAAATATCACACAAATGGATAGGCAGTTCCGTTTAGAGATGGACAAAAGTTATATGTCTCGACCAGAGACAGGAGATGAAATAGAGGATTTATTAGAGGCCCGACCACCCCCTCCTTATGCCCCGCAGGGATTGTACCCAGCCGTGCCTTTGTTACGGGCGGGCCAAATTGGAGCAGCATCGGCCGCGGGAACACCGGTAACGGCTGCCACGGCCCCTGCTGATGGATCAGTACGAAGTGCGTTACTTCCCCCTCCCACTCTATGACCAACTACCTCACCTTTGATATTCCTACACCCGGGCGCGTCTGTCCCCTCCCATTCGCACCCTGTATTTCTCTCCCCTCCAACTCAAGCCGCTATAGATCCCCGATACACGGCTTGTCTAGATACCACACCCAAACTCCTTAGACCGGACTTGAGTGATCAGCGAGTCTATACTAGGTCGTCATTGGGTACGGAAGACAGGAAGGCCATAGTGATTCAGGCATCCCAGTGGATGCGGAACGCCAGTTACACCTTGGAGGACATTTGGAGCACCATGAAAGATTTTGAACCAGTTGCGCAGCAACTGGCTTTGGAGAACATGGCAATCCAATTAATTTCACTATGGGAGCAGTGTTTTGAGGAAGGAATACCTCCTCAAATACTGCGTGATATAAGAGATCGAGCTTTTAAATTACAATTACAGGCTGATGAAGCATATCAGAACGTAGCCACTCTGGTGCATTATCGCGAACGAATGCACCGAAAGTGCGCCGATTGGGGAGCGCAGCACCTCATGAGAGTGGTGCATCCCCTCTTCTATCCTGAACTACCTGAATTAAGGGATGCCGGTGGCCAGCTGACCAGGGCTCGCGTGGACGCTAGGCTTCAGGAACAATGGGTTTATACCCCTTGGAAACGAAGCGAGGTCCTTACACTAAAAGCTCAGCTCCCCGACCCCCGTAAAAATCCCACTTCTTACTATAAGGAATTGACTGAGGCCGCACATTACGCTATCATGACAATACCCGATATTGAGCTGTTCTTTGGCCTTTTGATCCCTGTAGACATTTGGAGACAAATACATGACACAGACCATGCCCCCGAGTTGGGAGGGACATGGGACCAATTAAAAACGTGGGACAAGGAACGAAAGCCTGGAGAGAAACCTAGAGACGAGGTACTAGCAGTACCGGCTAAGATTATTACATATATGCAAACTCTCCTCCCTCCTAGAAAAGTTGATTGGGACAAACTGACAGCCTGTAGACAGAAGAAGGATGAAAGTGTGTCTGATTTCTTTACCAGGTTTGAGAAAGTCTTTATAGACTTTAGTGGGCAAGACCTATCCACGGAAGGCGGGATACGGTTGTTTGTGAATAGGTTTGTTACAAATTTGCTCCCCGAAGTTATGTCCCGTCTCCAAGCAGCCGAGAGCACGTGGACTACAGCTGCTCCATCAGTAATTCGCAGTATGGCCCAATGTTATGATCATCGAGAGAATGAAAGCAAAGAAAAGTCAGAAAAGAAGACTAAAAATTTGAAGACTAGGGTTCTGTTGCAGCAGGTTAGCAGAGGACAGAGCGCAGGACGGGGAGAGCGTGGCTCATTCCAGAGGGGTGCAATGGCAGGAAGAGGTGGAGGAGGTCCCCCGAACATTGGTATAAAACAATGTTCCTATTGCAAACAGGAAGGGCATTGGAAGGCAGATTGCCCTCTGTGGCTGGCAAAGTATGGGTGTAACAGAGGACGAGGAAGGGGTCGAGGGAATATTGACCGAAATAGTATGAGACGAGAAGAGATGCACCATGAGGATTCTCTGAAAAATTACTTTGACAACCCCCAAGCCAGACAGTACTATAACGAGAGTTGCAGGGGAGATGGGTACGACGGACAGGATTATGCATGAGACAGCCAAGGACAGAGCGGGGCCACTTTACAGTACCAATTGACCAGGAGGGACCTTATGTACAAGGGGAACTGTTGGGAACATCCGGAAAATTTCTAGTGGATACAGGGGCAATGAATAGCTCAGTTGCCCATACACTGGTCCCAGAAGCTGCTCTGTCTGGCAAAATAACGTATCAGTAGGATTCTCTGGAATCCCTGTGGTAAACCCCATTTCTAAACCTCTGCCCTTCACTATAGGTCCCATTTCTATACATTCACCTTTTCTTTTAACTTCAAATTGTGGAGAAAACCTTTTGGGTCTGGACATTCTGAAAAAATTACATGCACGAATCTATTGTTCCCCCGATGATGTCTATTTGATGATGCAGAAACCACCCCCGAATGCAGCCCAATATTTTGCCAAAAATGAAAACCTCCCCCCTGAATTCTCTACGATTCCTCAGACACTGTGGGCTACAGGAGATACCGATGTTGGCCTGTTAAGAATAGCCCCTGTGTCAATAACCTTGAAACCTAATGCCCAGCTGCCCCTCATTCCGCAGTATAACATTTCACCAGAAGGTGAACAGGCCTTGTTGCACATTATTCGTGACCTCATCCAGAAGGGGGTAGTGCCCAATTTTACCGATTTTGAAGAAGACACCAGTTGACGGTGCCCCGGATTACAAAAATACATATCGTTTTGCAATTGACCTTAGAGAGGTCAACAAAATTGTGGTCCCGCAATATCCGGTAGTACCTGATATAACTGCTATTCTGACAATGATTCTCCCTACAGCTCAGTATTTTTCAGTAATTGTTTTAAAGAATGCCTTCTTTAGCATTCCAATTCACCCTGATAGCAGATATATCTTCGGATTCTCATTGACTGGCCGAAGCTTCAGATTTACTCGCGCGCCTCAAGGCTATGCGGAGAGTCCTAGCATTTACAGTCAAGCCTTGAAGGCAGTCCTCGATGAATTAATTTTGCCAACTGGGAACACAATCATCCAGTATGTGGATGATATTCTGGTGGCCTCCAATACAAAGGAGGGCTGTAAGGAGGCCACGGTTAAATTGTTAAACCATTTGGCTGAAAAGGGAAATAAAGTGTCCCTTTCTAAATTTCAGTATTGTCGACAGGAAGTGACCTACCTCGGCCACTTACTGTCGAAAGCGGGGAGACGATTGACTCCAGAGCGAATATCTGTAATAACTAACATGTCTGTCCCTCGTACTCAACGTGATGTTCGTCCTTTTCTTGGCATAACCTCTTACTGTTGCCAGTGGATTCCTAACTATTCCCTTCTCTCTAAACCTTTGTTGCATTTGACAACCAAAGATGTGCTTGAACCCTTACCCTGGACGGATGAATGTCAAGAAGCCTTTGATTCTTTAAAGTCTGTCCTTTGTTCTGCACCTGTCTTGGGTACTCCGGATTACCGAAAGCCTTTTTCACTTTATGTGCACGCGGTGGATGGTTGTTCACTTTCAGTGTTAACACAGGGTTTTGGTGGGAAGCAAAGACCCTGTGCATTCTTTTCATCAGTTTTGGATAATGTTGCACAAGCCCTCCCAAGCTGCCTGAGGGCCACGGCTGCAGTAGCAGTGGCCATCCGGCAATCAGAGGGAATAGTTTTGAATACAGACCTCACAGTCATGGTACCGCATGCTGTGGATATCCTTTTGAACAGAACTAAGACCCAGCACCTTACAAGTGCTAGACTGACAGGGTGTGAGCTAACCTTGTTTGCGCCCCATATTACGATCAAAAGATGTGCCACTTTGAACCCAGCCACATTACTTCCCCTCCCTTCAAACGATGAGAAGGACGATGTCCATGATTGTATATTTAGAACAGAAGAAGAAACGAAGGGACGCGTAGATCTTACCGACATCCCTTAATCTGAACCCCAAAGGGAGTTGTATGTGGATGGCTCTTGTTTTAAGTTACCAGATATTTTCTAGAAACAAAGGTCCTAAGCCTAGAACATTATTTCAAAACAATGTAATATAGACCACAATCAGAAACTATATACTCTTTTCTTATACCCAGCCGGGCAAAGAATTTATTTCGTAAAATATGACACGTATTCAAAGTGTGAGATACAATTTGACAACAAACATTTATCGTTTGAAGTAAGGCACAAGCCTGTGCCGTACTTAGAAATAGGAGAAAGTTATAGAGAAAGATGCAGAAGAGAGGACAGTTTACTTCAGGCAAGAAGAAGTGAGCGAAACTGGGTACTGCTTCACATTCAGATTGACAGTAATTCCCAGAGTAGTACATACATACAGAGGTGTTCGCAAATAAACTGTATGTCTACTGAACAAAGTCGACGGCGTTTCGATCCCGCGCTCAAATTATAATGGGATCATCATCAGGACTTAATGATTGCCTGGTATTACAAAATTATGCGCCTGTAGGGAAAAAACAGGAGAGAAACAGAGAAGCAATAGAGATTTAGATTGCTGTTCTGTGGTAAGAATTCGAGGTCAACTGAGTCACATTCAGTACTTACATGATTCGGAATCGCAGTGCAGTGAAAGTGCCAACACGTGTTTTATTTACTAGGATTGTGCCAGTGTGCATTGTGCATTTTCGGTGCCAGTGGTTGTAAGGGTACTAAGGCTCCGTGTGCGAACCGTCAGCGATATTTGGTTTGTGACTTAGCATGGAATAGTGTTGACCTGGGAGCGTTTGTGAAAGACTGCCATTTCCGTGGAAGTGAGGAGGTTACAGCGTGTGCACTTATCCGATGGGTCGGGATTGATAAGGCAGTGAACAGTTCTAGGGTTCCACTACTTTCTGTGACCAAGGATTGGGGAGGAATCCAATGCTAGACGTCGTGGAACGTCATGCTGGTTGTAATTTGGGATATAAGATAAAGGAACACTGGCATACCCTCGAGGCCGGAATTTTCCGGGTTGCGCATTGGTGTATTCCACAGGGCTGGGTGGCCGGTTTCTCAGTTCGAAGTAACTGAAAAAGGAGAGTCGGCATTAATTAATTGAATAGAGGAGGGGGAGCAGAGCGCCTCTAGAACAGAGACTTACCTATTACGGATTTGAGATGGCGAGGCAATTTAGAATGTCGAGGCAAATCCCGTGTGGGTGCCCCGTCCTGTTGACGATGATCCCATTATAATTTGAGCGCGGGATCGAAACGCCGTTGACTTTGTTTAGTAGACATACAGTTTATTTGCGAACACCTCTGTATGTATGTACTACTCTGGGAATTACTGTCCGTCTGAATGTGAAGCAGTACCCAGTTTCGCTCACTTCTTCTTGTCCGAAGTAAACTGTCCTCTCTTCTGCATCTTTCTCTATAACTTTCTCCTATTTCTAAGTACGGCACAGGCTTGTGCCTTACTTCAAACGATAAATGTTTGTTGTCAAATTGTTTCTCACACTTTGAATACGTGTCATATTTTACGAAATAAATTCTTTGCCTGGCTGGGTATAAGAAAAGAGTATATAGTTTCCGATTGTGGTCTATATTACATTGTTTTGAAATAATGTTCTAGGCTTAGACCCTTTGTTTCTAGAAAATAACTGATACCCATGGTCCAAAGCCATTTAGTGGGTCCCCCTTGTTTTTTGACAAAACTTAAGTTACCAGATGGCACTGCGACAGCTGCTTATGCTATCACGACATTAAAGACGGTGGTGGAGACCGCAAGGATTTCCCATCACTCAGCTCAGGCAGCTGAACTAATAGCCCTGTTAAGAGCATGTGAATTAAGTGAAGGGCTGAGGGTGAACATTTTTACGGACAGCCAGCATGCCTTTGGCGTTGCCCATAGTTTTGCGAGGCTAGAGGGGGAGGGGTTTCTTTACCACACATGGTCAGAAAATTCAACATGGCCCCTTAATTGATCGATTGTTATTTGCCTTGACATTACCAGAGAAAGTGGCCATCATTAAGTGCAGCGCCCATAAAAAAGTTGTTGATTCCACTGGAAAGGGAAACGCCTTTGCTGATTCAGTGGCAAAAGAAACAGCTCAGACTAGAATGAACCCCATGCTCCCTGGCACATTGGGCCGGTGGGTAGCAGAAACATCTCTGTTTGACAATACTATTGAAAGTGTGAGAGAACTACAGAAGGAAGCAACAATAGATGAAGTACAGAGATGGGAACAGGAAGTAGGAAAACTAGATAAGAATGATTGTTGGATAGATCTATCTGAAAAGCAGCGATGGCTACTGCCCAATGCATTAGTATATGCTGTAGAGACAATGGCCCATGATCCAGCCCACATAGGCGCGAAAGGTATTTGTGCCGTATTAGACCCAGTATGGAACAACCCGAACATTTCCAAAACTGCAGCACATATAGTGAAATATTGCCCGTGTGTTTACGCCACAATCCTGGGGGTAGAGAATCGGTTTTGAGTGGAAATTTTGCCCCACCGTCCTTGCCCTTTGAGGTAATACAAATTGATTACATTCAGATGGAAGGGGTAAATAATTTAAAATATGTATTAGTAGTGGTATGTGCTTTTAGCAAATGGGTTGAAGCCTACTCTACTAAAGAAGTGACTGCAGTTGCAACTGCCAAAGCCCTGGTTAAAGAATATCTGCCCCGATATTGCTTGCCCCGTGTCATCTGGTCCGACAACGGGCCTCATTTTAATGCTCAGCTAGTACGGAGCGTCTGTAAAGAATTGCAGATAAAACAGAAGTTCCATGCCGCCAGACATCCCCAGTCGGCTGGATTAGTTAAAAAATATAATGGCACACTGAAATTAAAAATGGCTAAAATCTGTGAGAGTACTGGATTAAATTGGCCTGATGCACTCCCATTGGCACTATTGTCTCTAAGAACCACCCCTCACACTAGAACTGGATTGTCTCCTTACGAAGTGATTTTTGGCAGACCCGCCAATGTGTGGGGAGTCCCCAGACCCTGATCCTTTAGGGATATTGATTACCCTTAGATGACAGACTACCTGTAAGCCTTGACTAAAGATTTGTGTTCTATTCATCAACAGGAATCGGACACATTGCAGCCACTTAGGAGCTTTGATACCTCCTTGCAACAGTTTGAAGATATTTCCAAAGGTCTCACCCCCTTTTGGGGACCGATTTTCAATAGTCGTAGTATAAGATGCCTGTCAAGAATAGTGGAAAATGTGGTTCAGACCACACCTGGAATTCTGACCAACATTACTGTTGAGGAGAGGAGGAGCTACGACGGCAAACAAGATGGCTGCTTAGGCTCCCGGCTCCGTTGACCTCCGTATCCCGCCACAAGATCCTGTACAATATCCTGATTTTACGCCCAGCCCCTGCGTGGATGAACTGCTCCTCATTCCGATGGTGAAATCCGCAAATTTTTATCGGCTGGTTTTACGAAGTTACATCGAGTTGAAGATCGTGTCCTATTCCAGCGGTGAAGCCGGGGCCTCGAGTATCTGCAAGGCCAGGCTGCAGTGCAACAACATCGGCCGAGAGACCTAGGCAGGGTCCGGTCAATCGTAGAGGAGGCTTCATTTGTGCCCGAAAATAGCGGCGATTGTTTTCTTTGCTCAGCATTGAGAGAGAGGCGACCTTGCTTGCTACTGACTGTGGGTGGGGGTCCCCGTCCCGCAGACCCGGTGTAGATTCCCGCCGGGGTTTGGTGGGTCGGGACTCCGGCCTGCGGCGTTAAGCCGGGTGAACGCGGCTGTAGATAACGACGGGATACCGTCCACGCTTGCCCTTTCGTGATCCTGTTTGTCCCCCCCGGAGATGCCAGATTCATCCGGGGAGCTGATTGTGATTGGTGTCAGGCGTGAGACTATGGATCGAACAGTGTCTGAGCTATCGCTGAGGTCAATATTAGCAGAATTTTGGGCGTTTCACTCACAAGTGGATGTTTTATTGACTAAAATGGATGCAAGCCTATCTGGAATGCTGCTTGTGGTACCGGACCCTGCCCCACTGTTGGAACAGCAATCTGCAGCCACTCAAGCCGCGGCCATTTTGACCCTGTGCGAGGACCCCGTGGGGGAGAGAGTATTGAAACCATTGGATGGTGCTCAGGAAGATGGTGTCCCCGAGGTCGTGAGTGTACCACCGCACCTTCCATCAATATTGACTTTGGAGGTATCGAATGGCGTTCCCCCCCCCCCCGGAGACTTGTGTTGTAGACTCTTCTCTTAACTTGTGGTTGTCTCCTCCCTTTTTGGAGATTTTACGATCCAGGGGCAAGAAACATCGGGACTGTCCAGCTAGGAGAGGGAGACTTTCTGCGCCTGAAGTTCTCGTGGACTTACTAGCTACAAGTGGTAATGGACTGACTTTCGGTGACTTCCTTCTCCTCTATGACTCGTGTGTGTGCTTTTGGGTCTCGCTGGGGGTGTTCGTATGTTGATTCGAAAGGGTCAAGGTTAAGATCAATTAAATCGGGACGGTTTGGAATTGCTATTATGGACGCTCGATCTGCAATTGTTTGATTCAAGAGGCTGGGCGGTGTATCACGGTGACCCCTAATTTCTTTTATAAGGGTCGCTTTACATCCGTCTTTTCGCGACAGGGGGTGTCTGTTTCTGGCGAGGGGACTAAGGGGCCGGGAGCACATACGAATAGGCCCTCCTCCATTCTTCTTTTTCCTTCTTTTAGGGTTTAAGTTACTTGGGGCGACAGGCATGCTGCTAGTGGGGTTAGGCTATAGCCATCGGCAGGGGTGCAGGGTGGGGGGTTGGAGGGGTTTTTTATTTTGCCTTTTTTATTTTCTATGGCCTTTTTCTCCCTTCCCCTTCTTTCCTTTAGGATCAGTATGGTTTGTGATTTATTCTGATTTCACTGTGTTCTGGAATTTAGTGCCCATGCTCCTAACGTTAGTCCGACTTCCGGGTGGGCAGTCCCTGAGAACTGGCGTTCACGAAAATGTTTAATGTATTGTTGTTTACTCCGATTCATAAGCATTGACGCCAGAGTTCCACATACGGCTGTTTCTAGATGCATAGCCTGTTTTCTTGGCCTGACCCCCGTATCCTTTTGTTTGATTGTATGGCACCTGATCCGTTTTTTTAGATAATATAAAATAAAACCTCTACCTATTCATGCGTTCTAATACAAGTTCTATCCTGAATCGCTGTCGGCTGATGAGCTGTGTTGTACCACAATATATTGGGTTCTAATTATGTTTAGCGGCCGCTCCCTGCGGTTGTAGGCCCATACTTGTATTTTATGAATGCTGCAATAAAGGTTTTCCAAAAAAAAAAACATTACTGTTGAGCTTCAGGCTACGAGGTTTGTTTCGCTCCAAAACCGAATGGTTCTTGACGTCATCCTAGCAGATAGGGGTGGAGCCTGTCGTGTGATTGGCAGCTCTTGTTTTGTTTTCATTCCAGATTCGGCCCCTACCATACACCTTGCCATTCAGAAACTACATCGGTTAGCTAGTGAAGCACATGTCGACAATGGTACTTGGTCCCTTAGTGGATGGTTCTGGGGTCTTTTATCTACCTGGGGTTGGAAGATATTCATGATTCTTGCTGGAGCCTTTGGAGTCATATTTACTTGCTGTCTGTGTCTCCATTGTGGCCCGGCCTGTTGTTCCTTCTGTGCAGCCAAGATAACGTCTGCCTTGACTGTCTCCCGACAGGCCAAAGTCGACAAACAAATGATCCAGAAGGAGGTCTCAGATCTTATGCAGATTGATGAGGGTGTGTTTGTAGAATAAAGCTAGTTATATTGGCTATAATAGGCCAAAAGGGCCATCTTATGGGATATAAATACAATGAATACATGTTATTGGCCTAATATATACAATATAACCCTATAACCGCACGTTAGCATAGCCTTATTTCACATGGTATTATTGTAGTTAGGAACGATTCACTGTAGTGCTATTGGTATGACCGGAGCCATCTTGTTTCGTTTCTCTGTTTCAAATCATGTTTCCTTGAAAACACATGATTAGGCTTTCTGCACGAAACCACGATGGCAGACCTAGCTGTCTGTTCCACTTGTTAGTTTGTAGCTCAGGAAACCCCAAGGTCACACCTGCCCTTCTTGTGGGATGCGCACATTCTAGCAGAGCCTGTTCCTGAACAGCTACAGAAGGGAGGCCCCTTACTGACCTGCCCCCGGAATAGCTTAGGCCCAGCTACTAGCAATCAATTGTGCCTTATATGGGTCTTCCTGCTGGCTCACTGACGAGTTGTATCTTTCCTAGTAAGGTGACATTGTGCTATGTGTGAAACGTATCTATGCTTTGCCCTGCTTGTATGTAGTCAGTCTCCCTCCTCTGCGCACCTCTGAGGGTCGTGTAGACCGAGTCTCCCCTGTCAGGGCCTGTATCTGCAGAATAAACGATTGAACCTTCTCCATTGCCGACTGCCTTATTATTTATGAATAAGGTACATGAGCGATTGGTGAGTATAGTCCATCCGTATCATATTTTGGCTCCTTCAAGGGAGAGGTCACCCCTGATTGCTGCAGCGCCTGGGGTGTGATAAAGCTGAACCCTCTCCTTGAGGTGTGTGAGCTACAGAGACAAATTCTAATGATTACTTAGTTATGATGAGTAGTGTCAGCTGAGAGGCCAGAAATCTCTGAATGGGAACTGCATGGATAAGATACCTTTGTTACAGTGACAGGTGGCGCCCGTGCAGTCTCTTTCTTCCGCCTCGCCCCCTCCTCTCCGTGTCCCCTCTGCCCCCTGTCTCTTCGCTGTTGTGTTTTTTAGGGCGTGTGAGGGGTAGTAGCATCCGTCCCTACTCCCTGCGTCCACTCCCGTCTCTCCCCTCCACCCGTGCTCCTGCCCATCTCTCCTTCCCCCGCCTCCTCCCCCTCCATCTCCTGCACAAAACCTTTTTGGAAGGCGCCACCTCCCTGGCAATGAGTGCGGTCAGTGCAGCCTCCTGGTGCGGCTGTTTGCGGCGTCGGGGAGCCGGCGCTTCATGCATGTCTGATCCTCGGCATGTGCTGGGTGGGGCACGCCCTTCTGCGAGCGTCGGGCCAGTGACACGTCAGCGGAGGGGGGGGGGGGGGGCTGGCCAAGGCAGAGAGCAGAGGCGGTGCCGGGGTCCCTGGTGGTGGGCAGGAGGACCCCTGTCCCCACATACGGATACGTCATCATACGGATGCTGCGGGCCCATCACACCCCGGTGTCGCTGCACCTGCTGTGCTAATGATAACTACGCCTCTGGCAGAGAGGCGCCAGCATACATGGGGTGGGCTGGGGACGGGGGGGGGGGGGTTGGGGAATGGGGGCCGAGCTCTTTCAGATCCCACTCCAACCGCCCCACCCACACCGGGGGTGAGAAGGGACCGGGGCTGCTTTGCACAATTGCATCAATCCGGCTCTGGGGATTTGGAAGGAGTTTTTGTTTTTCTTCCGAAGTGAGGTCAGCCCCAGGAGCCGGGACGTTATTCACTGCCTGGAAGAGGGCCGACCCGCGCCCCAAGAATGACCTTAGGTGGGGCGCTAGATTAGAGAAAACAATGGGGATTCAAACAAGCATTGGCAAAGGCAAGAGGTCTCACCTTTGGGACCGAGTGGCTTTGCACTGTTTTTTAGCCTTCCTGTACAGCATGTCGGGCCAGACAAACCTTTTATTCCACCAGGCATTCCCGGGGAGGTGGGGGCGGTTTTGAACGCGCAGGGCTGCTCCCCAGACGGGTTTCTCTTTCCCCAGCTCCCTGGAGTTAATTGTGGCAGGCAAGGGGAGGCTTCAAGAGGCAGAGAGGGAAAGAGGGGGAAGGTACAGAGAAAGCAGCCAGAGAGAGATGAGAGAGTGAAGGAGAGATTGGAAGGATGGATGGAAACAAAGAAGCCCCATGAAGAGCAGGGGGGACAGAAACAATGCATGGGTGAGAGAAGAAACAACGGGGGAGAGAGGGCAACATGGAGCGGGCGGGGGAGAGGCACACCACTGAGAAAGCAACACAGGGGGAAAAGTACATGAGGGCGAGTGCAACATGGAGGGGCGGGGAAGGAGCAACAGAAGGCAACGGAGAATGTGGCGGTGGAGAGATCTGCTCAAGTGAGACAGCTGGAAACACATGCTTTCTCATGGAGTGGTTAACCGAAAGAAAGTACTTAAAAAGCAAGCAGCGGAAGGACACAAGTAATGCATCCATGCTCCTGGGGAGGGGCAAAGAAGGAGAAGAAGGAAAGCCCACATAAGCCAAAGAATGGAAAGCAAGCAATTGAGAGTGGCAGCAAAGCTAACCAATTGTAAGCAATGCACGGGCTCTGATGATAGGTCTTTTCACCAACAGGCTTGCACTCTCTGGTAAACAAAAGTTGAAAATGAAAAAGAATGGTTAGGGCATTGACTGCACAGATTTACAGAGGGTAACAGCTGCTGGGCTGCGTCCGCGGACTAGGCAAGATCCCCAGCAGGACCAAGACTAGAGGGAACCCTAGATGCACCAGGCCTTCTGTGCTCCTCTCTAGAGGAGCCCTGGATCCGCTCCCCCAGCTCACTGTTGTACGTTAGGCTTATAACTTTTAAACTGCATGCAGCAAAAGCAGTAGCCCACCGACCTATTTACATTATATGCACTTGGTGATCTGAATGGTACATGTTCTGTGCAGCAGGCACATTAACCCTCTGCCCTACCTTACCATGAGTCAACATTTCCACTAGACAAACCTCTGATCTCTCTCTAGGAAGAACATTAATGACAGGAGTTATCTCGACATTTTTATTGTTGCCTGAAAATTGCTGAAGGCAAGAACCAGGGCAGCAAGTGCTTTTAAAATCATAATATATTTCAAACATGATGCCCCCACCCAAAGTCAGCGCCAGTTGTGATTGTATCAGTTGAACCGCCCCAGAGCCTAAAGCCGGCCCTGATCCATAGTATGTGGTGTAATGTGTACCCTGGGTCTATAAGTTAAATGCCACCAGTGGACTGCAGCACCTGTTGTGCCACCCACTGCAGTGGAAATGCCATCATGGCTTCTGGCCTGCCAGTGTAGCCTGACTGCTGCAGTTTAAACACTTCAATTCAACCTGTCAACATAAACTCTCTTAACAGGTCAAATCCTCCCTTTTAAGTATTAATAAATCACCCCTACATAGGCCTAGTAGCCCACAAGTCATTGTGCATGGTATTTAAAAGTAGGACATGTAGACATTTAATGTTAACCTGTCCTTACAGTGACTAGCACCCAAAAGCTATTTGTCAGGACTTAGCTTTACTAGGCAGAAAACCAAAGTACTGATTAAAAATTCTACTACTGTATCTCAGGAATTAGGCGAGGTAGAAAAATAATTCAACAACTATTTTTAATAGTTAATAAAAATCCAATTCAATGGTGAAGTTGGGTTTTTAATAATTAATAAGGAAACATAACTTTCTTGCTTGAAGTTCCTGAAGGCTACATTTGTGTTTGCTCTCAAACTTCTGACAGCCAGTAATTAGCACTCAAACAGGTGTGAAAAATGTGTGAAATGCCTCCCAGCAGCAAACAATAGACTGACCTTGAAGGACAGAGATGAATCCTCTGAACCTCAAGCAATGCCCAGGGTGGAGGTTGTGAGCTCCTTTTTGAGATCAGTCTCATATCCTGCTTTACTGTCAAAACCTGCTTAGCAGGTCTGCTGTGTTTACACATAGCACTTTGGAGCGCACTTGAAGGGCAGAGAACAGGGTGTCAAAATCATTCTTAAGTATCTATTGTCTGCTTGCTGAAGAACCAACTTTGCCTAACCAGACTTCCGTCTCTGTGTTTTACATATAACACTTGAAGCACACTTAGAAGAAAGGGAAAATTATCATGTCAAAATAGTGATTGTGTCTCTACTGTCTGGTTGCTGGCAAATATTTTTGTTCTTCCAGGGTTAGGCTTCAAACTAAATTTTTTTGTTGGTGTGAGAGGACACTAGGATTACCATAATACACTCCCACACACAACCCCAGCCCTCAGAGACCAAGTTTAGTGTGACCAAAGACTTTCAGCATCTTGAAAACGCCTAAAGTAAGTATTTACCCCATTAGTTAGGACATGCCCAGGGGTCATTCCCACTCACTATCAAGGTTCAGGCATAAATGTACCTCCTCCGGGCATGCACTTCTAAGCACTCTGGGACCTGGAAAGAAAAGAAGAGGACTTGACCTGTGGCCAGTGACCCGAGAGGAGTCCAGGAGGGCTGGACCGGTGGCCTGTGACCCGAAAGGAGTCCAGGCCACCGGTCCTGACCCATGCTCCATTGTGCAGAGGTCCCTGTCTACCGCAACCATTGACTATCATTGGCACTTTATGCTTCTTGGCGCTATTCCTTCTTAAAAATTTTGAAATGATATCTCTGCTTCTCCTTTTTGGATTTTTGTCATTTTTGGTGTCATTTTGCTTATTACATTTTACTCTATTCTTCTAATTCAGTTTGGCATTTTTATTGTTTTGCATTTTGACCTTATTTCTTTTTTTGGTTCTGCATACATTTTTTACACATTATCCTAAGTTAACCCTCTCTTCTCTGTGCCATAGCTACCAGGGGAAGTGCTTAATTTGAGCTCGTAGTTGCAGGTGGGAGCCATCGGCACCTATTGTTTGGAAGTGGCACATATTCTTCCACATCAGATTTTACCGAGGTCAAGAGAGGGAAAACACACAGATTGGAAAGACGAGGAAGAGAAAGACGGCAAACCCATCAAAGAGGGAATAAGTGGGCCTCTGCAAGAGTGAGATAAAGGGGCAGGGAGTGTCTGGTAGTGGATTAAAGAGGCATTAGGTGGTTTAAGGCTACCAGCCCTGGTGTTCAGCGCACTGACATTAATGACACCGGCCACTGTCTTCCGATCGAGTGAGCCGCAGGCACCGGCACTCTTTCTTTTACAATTTAGGCACTGACCATGAGGTCGAACTCTGGTTAATTTTGTGACTTTGGAGGTTGACCCAGATAAGGGCTGTGGGTGTCATTCATCCCCAAATAATAAAACAATGTCTTTTTAAAAAAAAACATTTCTTTATTATGATTTTTATCATATATGAAAACTATTTCAATAATCTACATAGTACCCCACACTGTACCTCATAAAAAACAAAATAAATAAAATCCCAATAACGAATAATACGATCATAAGAAAGGAAGAAGAGGGAAAGAAACCAAAGGGAAGAAAAAATAAATAAATAAGGAACAGAAGAGTCATCAAGTTTAACCAACACAGTTTAAGCCATACCTAGGGAAACCCTCCCTGATACAATATGCACTCCTCTTAAACAAGTATTTTTTTTTTTTAAATTATATTTTTATTGCAGAGTTATAAACCACAGGATACAATTAAACAGCCAGTGCACTTGTGGGCTCCCCCCGTCCAATGACAGTTCACAGTCGTACACAGCCATTCAGCCCGCATCCCGGAGGCCGGGCGGCATATCACATCGCTCGAAAGGAACACATCACAGTGTACGTCCCATTGGGACCCTGGCGGAAGGTCGTTTTGCGTATCTGCTTTTACCCCCCCACCCGCAACAACATTCCCTTCAGCCATCTCTGTGGTAATCAATGTAATCGCCCTCGCCGGGCCTGCCCTAGGCCATACGGGCCTTCGTACCAGGCCGTTCCACCCAATCAGTCTACCCACTCTCAATATCCACCGTCCCAGTAGGTCCAAGGCCTCATCAAGCAACCCTCCAATGGCTTCCGGCCCTCCCTAAACCCCCTACAACCAACCCCCCCAAACCCCCCCCCCCCTGGCAACTGCTAAGGTGTGTGCCTCGCGCTATCGAACTGGATGGGTCCACTACAGTGCGTAATTCCATACTTCTGTGTTTGCCCCGCGGTGTCCAGCGGCTTAGTTCTCGCCTTCCTCATCCTCAACCAAAGCATCACGCAAAGCCTGTACCACTAACTCCCATGCACGCGCCGCATCCAGTGCCTTCTCATTCCCCAACTTCACTGCTTGCTTCATCCGGAGCACGCTCTCGCAGTCAGACCACCGTAGCAACTCATTCTTCCATCTACGCAGTGAGGGACCTCCCCTTGACTTCCAGTGCCACGATATTTCCCTCTGTGCCAATATCAGACCCAGGTCTATGAATTTACTTGTCACCCTGGTGTGCTTAGTATGCGGGAACCAGAGCAATAGGCACGCCGCCATGTCGAATTCTACCTCCCTGTCAGTCACTTCGTTCAGGAGTTCCCCTACCTCCGCCCAATAGGTCCCCAATTGTGGACACCCCCAAAACAAGTGGTCCATGTCCGCCCCCAGAGACGAACACCGGGGGCAACAGGCATCCGGCACCCGAAAGTGCCGCTGTAGTTTCTCTGGAGTTAAATAGGCCCTATGGAGCACATAGAAATGGACCTGCTGAAAGCGCGCGTTCCTAGTGCCCTTCCACGTGCGTCGCAGGATATGGCCCCACGCCGTATCCGGTATGGGCCGGCCAACGCTCACCTCCCATTTAGCTTTGAGCCCGTGGAGTGGTTCCAGCCCTTCGTGCAGCATCCTATTATGGAGGCACGTCACAGCTTTGAATGTACCAGCCGCCATTACCACATATTGGCACGCCATAGTCGTCGCGGGTTCCAGGAGCCCCTCTTTCCAGTGCTTTTGCACGGCGGCCACAACTGCCGCATGTAGGAGGAAGCCCCCCTCAGGCAGTCCGAACTGGTCCCGGAGCACTTCGAACGGCGCCAACGCCCCATCTATGTACAAGTCGCCCACCACCTGCAACCCCGCTTCCTCCCAATCCAACAACGGGGACCAATCTCCACCGTGCGGCAATGCCGTCAACATCCCGATCGGGATCTCCGGGGCATAAGGCCGCGATGCCCTCGCTCTCCGAAGGCTCCTCTGCCAGCACAGCCGGAGCGTCCGCTCTTCCATGGTGAGGGCCCGTAACTCGAGTCGCTGTTGCATGATGATGTATGACAGCACGTGGCGCTGTATCCCCCGATCCCGGTCTCCCTCCGGTCCCCGGAACACCCTGGCTACGTTCTGCGTGAGGACCTGCAACTGTGCCCCTAGATAATACAGCTCAAGGTCGGGCACGGCCATGCCCCCTTCCTGCTTGGGGCGGAGTAGCGTGTTCAGGGCTATTCTGCGGCGGCCATGCCCCCATAGAAAGCCAGTAATCATTGACCGCAGTTCCCTAAACACCCCCTGGGGAATCCAGACAGGCAGCGTTCGGAAATAATAGAGGAAGCGGGGGAGCGCCACCATTTTCAACAGTGCTATCCTGCCCAGGACTGTCAGCGGGAGGGTCGACCAGAAAGACAAGCTGCCCCGCAACGCCCGTACACAACGGCCAATGTTACCCTCCAAAAGGTCCGCAGCCGAGTGGTAAATGCGGACACCCAAGTAGGTGATGCAGGAGGGTTCCCATACCACACCCAAGTCGCTGCTAGGGGCTGGCGATCCTGCTCTCAGCGGAAACGCGCAAGTCTTCGCCCAATTGACCTTAAGGCCCGACAGCCGGCCAAACTCAGACAACAGATCCATCGCTCCAGCCAGTGCCCCCGAGGTGTCAGCTAGGTACAGGAGCAAGTCATCCGCATAGAGCGATATATAATGCCATTGCCCATCACTCACTATCCCCGCGTATCGGTCGCCTGACCTCGCATGGACCGCCAAGGGTTCCATCGCCAGGGCAAACAACAGAGGGGAGAGAGAGCATCCCTGTCGTGTCCCCCTGCCCACCGGATATGCTGCAGACACCAGGCCGCCCAATCGTACTCTCGCCGTCGCCGAGGTATATAAGACCCTCGTCCACCTTCGAAACCCGTCGCCCATGCCAAACCTCTCCAGCACTCCATCCAAGAAAGGCCATTCCAAGCTATCGAAGGCCTTCTCGATGTCCACGGACAGAACCACCGGCACTCCCTCCCCATCCAAGATGGCATCCATTATTCCCACCAGTCGGCGGATATTCATCGCCGTGCTCCTCGTGGGTATAAACCCGGCCTGGTCCCTGTGCACCAGGCCTGTCATGTGCGGGGCCAGTCTAGTGGCTAGAATGCGACTCAGGATCTTATAGTCCACCGTCAGCATGGACAGCGGGCGATAAGACCTCACGTCCGCGGCCTCCCGGCCAGGCTTTAAGAGCGGCACTATCAAGGCCTCCCGCATGGAGCCAGGCAATGCCCCCTTCTCGAAGGCTTCCGTATACACCACCAGCAGCCTGGGTGCCAGAATGTCCACATAGTGTTGATAGAACTCTATTGGCAGTCCGTCCACCCCGGGCGTCTTGTTACGGGCCATATGTTTGACGGCCACCCGAATTTCCGTAAGCGTGATTGGACTACCCAGTTTCTTCGCGTCATCCTCGTCCAGGACCGGAAGCGGTCTCTCCTCCAGGTACTCCGTGATGTCCTGAACCCCCACTCCCAGCTGACTCCGGTACAGGTCCTCATAATATCCCCTAAAGCGGTCCAATACAGCTGCCTGGGAGTACACCATCTCTCCCTGCGCATTATCAATGCTGAGGATCGGGCAGCCCCTAAGTTCCGGACTAGCTAGTCTGGCCAAGAGGGTACCCACCTTGTCCCTTTCTGCGTGTGCCCTGATAATGTACTGCCTATAGTCATAACATCTCAAACGTTCCGTCTCCGCGGCTACCACTTCCTTCGCCTCCAACAACTGGGCCTGTAGACCTGGCCTAGTTGGCCTGCTGCGCTCCAAGTCCCTCAAAGTTTCCTCCGCTTTCATTAAATCATTCAGCACAGTCGTGCGAGCATTCGAGAACCTGCCCAAACACACCCCTCTCACCACCACTTTCATTGCGTCCCATTCAGTAGACCGACTCGCAGCCGTGCCTTCGTTCACACCGAAATAACTATCAATGCCTTGCCGGACCGCATCGTCGGACACAGAATCCTCTAGCGTCTCCGGCCGAAGCCGCCATGTTGGTATCACGGAGCGCTCCCTCTGCCACTGAATATGCACCAATAGGGGGTTATGATCGGATATAGTCCTAGCCAGGTATTCCGCATGGGTAATCAATGGGGCTAGAGAGCCCCCACAAAGCACCGAATCGATCCTGACATGTAGATCATGGAGAGCGGAATAAAAGGAATAATCCCTGGTTCCCCTGTGCCTCTCCCTCCAGACATCCAGCAACCCCCATCGTTCTTGCCAGTCCTTCCTGTGCGCGGCCAGCCTGCGCACAGGGGAGTCTACTAGGGGGGGATGGGACCTATCCAGAGCAACATCCGTAATCGAGTTGAAGTCCCCCCCTAGCACTATCGGACCCGCCAGGAAAGAGGCCAAGGACCCCGAGAGGCTATCAAAGTATCGGCCTTGGTCAGCGTTCGGTGCATAAACACAACAGAAAACCACATCCCGTCCGTATAACCTCCCCTCCACCGCTACAAACCTGCCATCCGGATCTATTACCTGATTCAGCACTTGAAAGGGTATCCCCGCCCTCACCCAGATCAAGACCCCCCTGGCATACGCTGAATAGGTGGTGCCGAAAACCTGGCCCCGCCATCTTTTCTGCAAGGCAGCGCACTCTTTTTTGGTGAGATGAGTCTCCTGGAGCATAGCAATCTGAACCCCCCTACGTACCAGGTATGCATGTACTTTGTGACGCTTCACCATAGTCCGCAGCCCCCGGACATTCCACGTTAGGCATTTCAAGTTAGGTAATGTCCCCATTCCAACTCCGTACAGTCCGAACCAAATAACAGCGATCCATGGCCCCCCCAATGCAGTTGCCCCCCCCCCAAACAGTCCCAAAACTGAAACATTCCCCAAACCCCACTCCCCAGGACAGAGCACACGAACCCAATGGCCGCCCCCATCCAAACCTTGATCCAACTTCTCACACACTTACCCTGTGGTCTCCACCACAGTCGACCTTAAGGGCCTAGGGGGGGTGAGTCGCCGCCGACCCCAGCTAGCGGAGCCCGCGTCCCGCACTTCATCCCCTCCGAACACACAGCTCCCCCACCCGGCAACCCGCCCCCCAGCAACAGGATATCACCCTACCATGATGTCCCGATCTAGTCCCAGTTCTATCTCAGCCGCAGAAAATAACATCCGAAGTCTGTGGGGTTACTATCGGCCCCTTCTGGCTCTCCGCCTCCGAAAGTTCCCCTCCTGTTCTGCTGCCTTCCCCTCCCGAGTCCGTGTCGGCCCGTTCACTGTTCTGTTGCGACCCTGTAATGGCCGCCGTCGCTGCGAGTGCATCCCTCTTCTCCGCCGCCATTTGAGCCTCCCGTTTCTCCCGCTGGCGCCTGTTGCGGGATCTGATGCGTTGTGACTGCCGCACCCGGGGCTGCTTGGGTTGGTCTCTCCGGCTTTGGTGCGTTCTGTCCGTCCCCGCTCTGTACGACTCAAGCCATTGCCAAACTTCGTCCGGAGTCTGGAAAAAGTGTGTGGTGCCATCCATGATAATCCGCAGCTTGGCCGGGTAGAGCAAGGAGTACTGGATGCCTTCCTCCCTGAGCTCCTTCTTCACAGCAAGGAACGATGCCCTGTCCTTCTGGACCGCCTGCGTATAATCCGGAAAGATCGTTACTTTGCTGTTCTCCACCTCATAAGGGCCCGACATCCTGGCCCGCTGGATGAGGAGATCTCGGTCCTTGTAGTGGAGGAGCCGCACCACCATCGGTCGGGGGGGGCGGCCAAGCCCCGGCGGGCGAGCGGGCACCCGGTGGGCTCGCTCCAGAGTGAAAAATGGAGTAAGCCCCTCCGGCGCCACCACAGTGCGGAACCAGTTCTCCATGTAGGCCACCGCATCCTCCCCCTCAATCCGTTCCGGCAGGCCTACGACCCGCACGTTGTTCCGCCTATTGCGGCCTTCGGCATCCTCCGCCCTCCGCTCCAGAGTGTCCAGTCGGGCCAAGATGTCCGTGATTCTGTGCTCCGCGGTCACCACCGATGGCTTCAGGTCCAGCAACAGTTGGTCATGATCCTTGACCCGATCCGCCAGCTTTGCGTGATCCGCGCGTAGCAGCCCCAGGCCCGTGGCCACTTGGGCAATGTCATTGTGTAATGCCTCCTTAGTGGAGGTGATCGCCTCCAGGATGGCATCCAAGCGCCGGTTCAGCCGCTGTTCCTGGTCCAGCTCCGGGGAGGGACTCTCACTCAGCCGAGTCGATGTCGCCGAGTCCCCCTCGCGGCTCCCGGGCATCGGCCCTCCGATCGCCGCCATGTCAGGGCGCTGCGTCACAAGTCCGGTCACCCGTTCTGCGGGTACACCCGCGGGTCCGTGCCGACCACCGGGCACCGGGCAGTGCTATGTCCCCGCCGACGTTCTCAGGAGCAATGGCCAGGCGGACGAGCTCCGTTCCGTCACCCCCCTTGGCCTGTGGGGGGGAGGATGAGTCTTAGGGCGGTGGCCGACGTGAGCCCCCGATCTTCTGGGTGAATCGGGTCAGCGTCCCCTGGTCTCAGGGCATCGCGCCGCCAATCCTAGTGCGTCTGGCAGCCGGGTGCAGGGTCCCCCGCTACTTGGCGACAACCGGACTCAGGTCTAAAGTTCGGGACCGTCCGACCTCCTCGCCGCCATTTTCTTCACACCCCGGGCTACACCTCGGCCTGCCTCCTTCCTCGATCTCCTCGGGGCCAGCAGTCCCCCAGCGACTCTCCGATTACGCCCAGCTGTCCCCCTACACTTCAGAGGGCAGGAGCGTCGTCTCCGGGTCGCCTAGGGTCCCGAAAAACAGGAGAATTAGCGGGATTCCGCGCGGAGCTGCGAGCTCACGCCGCCATCCCGATCGGCGTCCAAGCCACGCCCCCCTCTTAAACAAGTATTAGCCAATGTCTTACAGTGTGTGCTTGGAATGGATGGAGTTCTCTTTGTGTTGCTCCTGCATCAGAAGGGTTTCCAATCCATGCCAAGTTTGATGACGACTGAGGTGCAGTGATGGGACGCTGAGCGCAGCAGTGTCATGGGTGAAGTAATGTGAGCAACTGGCACACAGTTGATGGTTCTCAGTGAGCTGACTGCTTTGATCCGCTCTGCAGGTTCCTTTGTGGTATTTTAATGACCACAGTCCGCCATGTTTGTTGCTGCAAATAGTTGTCCATTCTGTGATTTGAGCAGGCACAGGTTGGCTAGAGAAGTGGCGGGCGATCTTCTGGGATGGACTTTGTTAATATCATCCTGTATCTGATCTTCGTTGTGAGACGTCGAGAAGCAGCCATAGTACGCAGTTAGTTGGGACCTGCAGAGCTGGAATAAGTTAGACCCCTCCGTTGGCCAACCGGATGGTGCAGTTCTTTTCAGTCGTTCCATGCCTGTTCAGTCGGCGATGGGTAGTTTATTTCTGTGGACGGGTACATTACTGGTTAATGAACATGACCCATGGCAGTTCTGTCTTATGGGAGTGTAAAAGGGTAAAGCAGAAAAAGGGAATTATGCAGCCTGTATCGGCTTAAGTCTCATGGTATTAGTATTGGTGAGGACCAGGACGATCATCGATGGATTTAAATGACCACATAATACCCAGACTAGACACAGGGCAGCCCCTCATACTCTTCCTGGACATAGAGTTGCTAGAGTGTTTGCCAACACTGTGAGTGTGTGGGTCCAGGTGTTGCACATCTGTAGACTGTAGATTGTACCTGAAGGTGCAATTACTGCTCTGGATTCTATAACAGAGTTATGAGATGTGTAGTTGCTTTGGAGCAGCCGTGTTTCGCCTCTCTTCTGAGTGATCCTCATGCTTCACATCTCGGCTGATGGAGAGTGGCAGAACCCGGCAGCTTGTCTGAGAAGCAGCGCCCCCTATGGATTTCTTATGGCAAGGGGTTATGCTGATAAGTGATGCTCGTCCGGAGCACAGGATCCTGCTCTGTATATATTGTTTGCATTCAACTTGTAGGTA
Source organism: Lissotriton vulgaris (assembly GCF_964263255.1). Taxonomy (NCBI): domain Eukaryota; kingdom Metazoa; phylum Chordata; class Amphibia; order Caudata; family Salamandridae; genus Lissotriton; species Lissotriton vulgaris. The sequence continues at coordinate 2,003,483,890 of NC_141693.1, read as the reverse complement.
TTATGGTCCTTTTGCTTGGTAGGCTCTGTGGGCGATGCGGAGCGCCTTGAACTCCGCCCTTCTTGCTGTAAGTAGTCAGTTGAGCGGCTGCAGACTGGAGTCGGCGATCTCCTGGGTGGAGGTGAAGCTGGAGCCTTGGGGCAGCATTTTGGAAGGGTTGTATTTTGTGATTGAGGAATCCTAGTGCTCCAAGGTATAGGCTGTTGGCATAGACTAGCTTGGAGATTATGAGTGTCAGGATGCTTTGTCGTTTTTGTTGGTTTCCAAGGTATGGGATCACGTGACACCGAGTTTCAGGCGCTCTTTTTGAGGTTGTAACACATGGTATCAAGGATAGGCCTGAATCCATGGTCGCCCCTAACTTCTCTTGATGTGGTTGGAGGGGTCTTGAGTTTTTTGGGCCACATGGCGGTCAGCTGGTATTTTTTTGTCCACAGGTCATATTCTCTGTCTTTGCAGTGTTGAGCTTTAGGCGGTCACTAATCCTCCATATATTTCTGGCACAAAACTAGTTGTCGAGTTTTAAGTTGTAGAGGTCTTCCAGGCCATCCATTGTGAGAATAATTTGGGTGTCGTCAACACAGTTTCTACAGGTGAGACTGAAGGATCTAAGATTTGGTGAGGGGATTAAGTAGATGTTGAATAAGAAGGGAGATATGACGGACCATCTGAGGGGCACTGCAGTGCTGGTGGGAGGGGCTAAAGTGCTTTGTAGTAGGTACACCAAGACTTGTCAGTCTTTGAAGTGTGGTGTGATACATTCAGACCATTTGCACAGATTCTGAGACGATGGAGTCTGTGTAGTTGTGTGTAGTGGTGCGCAGTGTCAAATGCTGCCAATAGGCGCAGTAAGACGGGCACTATGCTTTTGTCCACTGCAAGTTTTAGGTCATCCTTGTGGCTAAGATGCCTGACTCTAGGCCTCTGCCTGACCTCAATCCATGTTGTTGGTCTGACATCAAGTCAGTTTCCTCTGCACACTTAGAAAGCTGAGTAAAAACTGCTCTTTCAGATATCTTAGCCAGGAGCCGGCCATCAAATATTGGTCTGAACTTTGCTGGGTCAGATGGGTCTCTGCCGTGGTCTAATGTCTGACGGGAGAGAGCCTCGCTCCAGGGCCTGTCGCGTAAGCGTCTTCCTACCTCCCCCGCACCCACTCAGCGAAGGGCATCTTTAAGGGGTGTGGGGGCTGACAGTGGTCCTCTGCTAATTGTACTTACCATTTGACTTGAGCCTGCGTGAACGAGTACACACAGCTGCTGAGATTTAGACAGACCCAAAGGAAAAGAGAGTGTTGTCTTGACAAGTGAAGGCAGAGACAGAACAGTGTGCTGTGTGCTGTGTTGCGGCCTCTCAGCAAAGCCGCCAGTGACAGGTAACACCACCCGCGCCCCGCTAGAGGTACGTTCATGGGGCCGCTGCCAGGAATACGTTGAGGCTGCAGGGGTTTTATTGTACCTTTTTATAAATGTTAACTAGCTTTTATGAACCGAATGGGTTTGGGCAGGGCTTCAAGTGGGATGAAAAAACTGAGGGTCTCTCAAAGGGGCGTGGCCAATGTAATTAAGGGCGTGGCTTAAAAACATGTAAGCTAAAAATCTGTGCTTAGAATAGTGTGCCGCCCGACTTGTATTTTGCTGTTTCTGTCATTGCATTCAGATATATGATACAAGTAACATCATACCTACAACAAGTCAGGACTATCGGCTTTGTCAGTGGTTGCATTAGATAAATAAGCAGCAACTATGGCTTGAATACAATATTGAAAAAGCTTCCAGTTTAAGCCCTGGTGACCCCACGACAATGTTGCTGCTCCTGAGTTTAAAAAAGAGAAGGGACATCCAGAGAGAAAGGGACTCTCTTTAAAGGATTTCCCTTCCTCTATTTATTTATTTATGCATTTTTAGATAGGGCAAACTTTATCCGAAGGTGTCAGAGCACTTCACAATAGGAACAGAACTGAGACATGAGAACATTACAAGTGAACAAATTACAAAAGCAAACGCAGTTACATGAGGCAAAAGTGACAATCGTGAGCAAACAAATACAAGAGGTAGCAAATGGTGCATTACAGGAGGAAAAAGTGACATGTGTGTAGGTTACAAAAGCGTACAAGTACAAGCAGAGGTAAAATACTGCAATGCAAGGCAGACACTTAAACACAAGAACAAACGTTACGTAGGCAATAGTGGCACATGTGCAAGTATCGAAAGCAAACAAAATGTTAGAGGTAGCAAGCAGTGTGTTACAAGAGAAAAGTGACGTGTGCATGTTACAAAAGAGAACCAAACACAGGTTAAAGGGTAATACTGCAATAAATGGCAGACTCTCAAACCGCAAGAACACACTGGGAAGACACTTCCATAATCATGGAGAATAGAATTTTCTATAATGGAAGGTCTTCCTTCAGATAATAGAGAGGGCATGAATTAACTTTGGAAGTGTCTTTGAAGGAGGAGAACTTTGAGGTCAGTTTTGAAGGCCTGGAATGAGGCGGTGGTCCGGAGCTGAGGCGGAAGGGAGTTCCAGACTCTCACTGCGTTGCCTGAAATGGATTGGGCCATCGATCTTTCCTTCTTGAAAATGGGAGGTTCAAGCAATAGATTTTCCGCATTTCGTGATGGTCTAGAGCCTCCAGAGAGTTTCAGTTTATTCGCCAGGTAGCGCGGAGAGGAGGAGTGCAAGGCTTTGTGGGTGATGCAGGCAGTCTTGTAGACAGCTCTAGCCTCGATGGGAAGCCAGCGGAGGGTGGATAGCATGGGTGTGATGTGGTCGCTCCTTTTGGCCCCATAAATGAAGCGAGCTGCTGAATGGAGAACAGACTTAAGGGGGGACAGGTGGGATTTGGGGAGGCCAGTAAGAAGAGAATTGCAGTAGTCCAGTCTGGAGAGGACCAGCGATTGGACCAGGGTTTTAAGGTCTTGCTCCGGGAAGAAGCGACAAATCGCCAAAGAAGGCGCAGTTGCCAGGGCACAACACAGAGCCCGATAGAGACCCGGTTCGAGGCCTCCTTAAAAAAATCTGCTGGCCCACTTAAAGCCGTGGGTTTGTGTAGTAAATGATGACATGTGGTCTGCTACTCGTGTCTTCCCAGAGTCCGCCTGCAGAGGGCAGCAGAGGAGCGCAGCGTGATGAGAACACGCTGAGACACCGTGGCTGGGCTCGGCAAGGATGGGCTGGGCTGCAGCAGCCAATAAGAAGGGAGCCTGAGTGTATGTACACAGAAGTCCGGACTGAAGAGCGCATCCCTCGTCTCATCTCTGCACAGGTCCCCAGCGCACCCCCAAGCGCATCTTTGAGCAGGAGCCCAGCGCAACTCTGCTCAGGATCACAGCTCAACCCAGAGCGCATCTCTGCACAGGAGCCCAGCGCACCCCCGAGCGCATCTTTACGCAGGAGCCCAGCGCAATCCCGAGCGCATCTTTGCGAAGGAGCACAGCGCACCTCCGAGGGCAACACGGGAGCGCAGCTCAACAACGAGCGCATCTCTGCAGAAGAGCCCAGCTGACCCAGTGACTGCTTAAACCTCAGTGGCCCCAGTGTGCGTGGTCTGTGCGCAACGGACTTTGCCATCCAGAGAGGCGCAGAGCAGCCGCCACCGACCTCCAGAGCAGCAGCTCCCGGGCACCCCTCTGCGCAGGATTCACCTCTGAGCCCCTCGGCACCTGACCCGGCACTCCCCGCTGCCCCTCTACGTGAAGGAGTGGGAGCAGCGCGCCCCCCAGCGCCCAGGCCGGACCCTGCGCCTTTGCCGACCTCCTGCGCCCCCGAAAGAAGCCCCCGCGCCAGGATGTCCTCCAGCCACCGACCGCAAGGTGAGATACCCCCACCCCCACTCCCAGATACAACCCACCTTCAGCACTCAGAAGAAACAGTACGGTACCCCCCGAAAGTTCCAAAACGTACCTGTTTTCATTTTAACTTGGTGTGGGGGGCAGGTCTGTGCGCCAGGCTGTGCCAAGGGGGTCCTGGCCTGGTGAGTGTCCACAGACCGATCCGCAGACCGTCCCAGTGGAGTGTCCTGGGGCAGACACCTCCAGCCTCCGATGGAGTCTGTTGGCAGACACCCACGAACGTCCATATGGGGTGTCCACAAGCAGACAGCCGGAGCCCCATGGGCGTGTCGGTGGGGACAGTGTGTTCACGGCAGACTCCATGCAGCCCTCGCCGGGTGTCCGTGCCAGACACCCGCAATCGGCCCTGAGTTGTGTCCTTGAGCCGATGCCACCGAGCGCCCCCGAGCTACCAACAGACACCCAATGGGATATTTTTGCAGGAGGATGCCACACGTACAGACACTTGCTGTGGGGTGTCTGGATTGACCTCCGGGACCTCCAGTAGTTTCCTGTGTGATGCCTGTGAACAGACTCCCAGGAGCCCCCCCCCCCCCCCCCCCCGTGAGATGTCTGTAGGCCCACATGGAGAAACTTCCTACGGGAGTCTGTGGACAGACACCCGGGAGTTTCCTCGTGGGAAGTCTGTGGGGGTCACATGTAAGAGTGTTCTGTGTGGAGTAGGTGGACAGACACCTAGGAGCTTTTTCTCGTGAGATGTCTGTGCATACACATGCAAGAGTGTCCTGTCTGTGTGGAGTCGGTGGACAGACACCCAGGAGCTCCCCCGTGAGATGTCTGTAGGGTCACATGCAGAGTGCCCTGTCTGTGTGGAGTCTGTGGACAGACACCCGGGAGCCCCCGTGAGATGTCTGTGGGGTCACATGCAGAGTGCCCTGTCTGTGTGGAGTCTGTGGACAGACACCCGGGAGTTTCCTCGTGTGAAGTCTGTGGGGGTCACATGCAGAGTGTCCTGTCTGTGTGGAGTCTGTGGACAGACACCCGGGAGTTTCCTCGTGTGAAGTCTGTGGGGGTCACATGCAGAGTGTCCTGTCTGTGTGGAGTCTGTGGACAGACACCCGGGAGTTTCCTCGTGTGAAGTCTGTGGGGGTCACATGCAGAGTGTCCTGTCTGTGTTGAGTCGGTGGACAGACACCTAGGAGCTTTTTCTCGTGAGATGTCTGTGCATACACATGCAGAATGCCCTGTGTGAGGTTTGTGGACAGACACCCAGAAGAGAGATATCTGCGGTCACACTTGCAAGAGTGTCCTGTGTGAGGTCTGTAGACAGACACCCAGGAGAGAGATATCTGCGGTCACACATGCAAGAGGGTCCTGTGTGAGGTCTGTGGACAGACACCCAGGAGTGAGATGTCTGCGGTCACACATGCAAGAGGGTCCTGTGTGAGGTCTGTGGACAGACACCCGTGTTCTTTGTCTGATACTTTACTTGAGAACCGTCCTGCGCCGCAGACAGATGAAGGGGCCCCCTCTCGGGGTTCATGGTCAGACTACTGGGGCTTTCGGTGAGGTCACCTGACAGGTGCGTCGGGCCATCTCTGAGAGTGACACCCGCCTGTGAACTCTCTGACTGCTCAGGGTCACATTGCCTCGCGCAGTTACATGAGATCACTGTTATCATGACGAATGCAACGGGGCTGTCTCACAGGTTCACTGTCTCACAGTGTGCTTGTCTCATGCGTTCACTGTCTCTCTCGCATTGTGCTTGTCTCATGCCTCACTGCCCTGTCGCTCACATTGCTTCATGTGTCTCTAAATGTAACTGTCTCACTGTGTCTTCGTCTCACAGGTTCACTGTCTCGCAGTGTGCTTGTCTCATGTGTTCCCTGTCTCACTGCCCTGTCGCTCACATTGCTTCATGTGTCTCTAAATGTAACCGTCTCCCTGTTTCATTTTCTCATAGTTTCACGGTATCTCACAGTGTAACACCTCACTCTGTCATTGTCTTGCTGTTTCACTGAGTCACAGTTTCACTTCGCCCAATGTAATTACCTCCCAGTTGTATTTCCTCACACGGTTTCACTACCTCACAGATTCGTTGTCTAGGTTGTATTCGGTGTTACACAACTGCTCACTGCACAGTTTCACGGTTGCATCGCGGGTGTGTTGTGTAAGGCAGTTGCACTGGAGTCCGTATCACGGTTTCACTATCGCACAGATTCGTTCGTTGCTTAGGACTAGGTTTTATTGGGTGTTACACAATCGCTCACTATTACACCGTGCCCCACTGGCATCGCCTCGCGGGTGTGTTGTGGTTGTGCGAGGCAGCTGCACTCTATCTCGGTTACCCAGTTTACAGTTTCACAGTTGTTCCCTCTGAAAGGTTGGCAGCTTCTGGGGGTGGAGGATACACAGTGAAAGCAGGGGGCGGGCATTGAACCGAAGGCACCACTAACCTGCTGCTAGCAGTGTTTGTTTGGCACAGCGGAGGAAGCACGTCAGCCTGGACTCTTGAGCGGCATTGTGCCCTCAGAGGCCCCTTGCAGGGTGGTGTGAATGAAAGGTGTGAATGTGATTGTTCTATTAGGTCTCAGGGCTTCATATATATATGTATATTCACTGAAAAAACCATAGGTTTCAGACCAGTTATAGTTAGCTGGAAATTTTACTGACATAAAACCATTGAAATTCCCGCGTTATAGTTAGTTGGACTCACTATAACTTGCGCGCCTGCAATGCACTGCTGATGACGTCACATATTACATCACTCATGACGTGGTCAGTGACATCACTCATGACATCACTGATGACACCATCCAGTGAATGTGTGTCTTTCTGAAAAATAAACATGTTTTATATATGTATATGTAAAGGTCGATGGAAGAATAAATGTTTAAATAAGTGTCTTAACGGATGTTTTAAAAAAAATTGATTGGTTAACTGGCTTATTAAGTGTATCTTAGTGAATACATATATTAGCGAGTATTGTTTAAATATTTAAATGTTTGTATCAGTGTTTCACTTTGTGTATAAGTGGCTGCATGGGTTGGTGAGTAGCTACATGTGTGTGTATATGGGTTATTAGATGTTTTTTTTAGTATCAGTATGAGTCTCTGTATGGTTTGGTGGGGGTGTTACTTAGCACATAGATGCATCAATGACTGACTCACTGTTTGTATGTGTTTTGAAGACAGCATATGTGCAGGACTGTATGGGTGGATGAGTGTGTATATGTGTGTGTTAGTGAGTGAATGACTGTCTCACTAGTGTCTTTATCAGTAACAACATATGTTTTAATCTAGTATATGTGAGTATTGATGTTTATAAGTGAGTATATGTGAGATTGTAAGAGTTCCTGTTTAAATAAGTATGTGTTTCTATAAGTGATTGTTTAAGAGAGTAAGTATGTGTAAGTTTCCTTAGAAGTAAGGTGGTAGTGTGTGTATAGCTGCATATGCAAATAAATGGATGTTCAATAGTTTATTTGCATGTGTGAGTATGTGTGTGAGTAACTTTTGGATGACTGTCGGTGTGTAACAGGATGTATAGGTGTATCACTACATATGATGAGTGAGTATATGTATGAGTGACTATATAGAACTGTTGGTGAATGAGTGGATGTGTATATAGATGGTGGAATTACTGAATTGGTTGTTGTAACTGGTATGGGTATCTCTATTTTTTGGAAAATTTTAGTTTCTATTTTTGAATATGTGTTTCAAGGGTTACATTACACTGAAAGGAGGTACGCCACTCTGTCACAAGGATGGTGTCATCAGTGATGTCATGAGTGATGTCACTGACCATGTCATGAGTGATGTAATATGTGATGTCATCAGCAGTGCATTACACGCGCAAGTTATAGTGAGTCCAACTAACTATAACGTGGGAATTTCAATGGTTTTATGTAAGTAAAATTTCCAGCTAACTATAACTGGTGTCAAACCTATGGTTTTTTCAGTGAATTTAATAGGTTTTTTAAATGCTAATTCCTAACTATAACTGGTGTGAAACCTATGGTTTTTTCAGTGAATTTCATAGGTTTTTTAAATGCTAATTCCTAACTATATAAGGCCTGAAACCTATGTTTTTTTCAGTGAATTTCAAAGGTTTTTTTAATGCTAATTCCTAACTATATAAGACCTGAAAGCCCACCAGGAGCCTCCAGTATGCGCCAGGGGGCTGCACTGCAGAGAGATGTAATGAAGCCACGCCCCTTTTTACACCTCTCTGCAACGCAGCCCCCGTGCATGTTTGAAGAGGGGGAACTAATTCCCCTTGCATACTAGGGGTCCCTGGGGGCCAACTAGCCCACCAGGAGCCTCCAGTATGCGCCAGGGGGCTGCATTTCACAGAGGGGTAATGAGGCAATGCCCTTTTTACACCTCTCTGCAACGCAGGCCACTGGCGTGTTTGCAGAGGGGGGACTAATTCCCCTTGCATACTGGGGGTCCCTGGGTCATATCTGCCCAAACACCGATATTTTGAACGATTGAAAATGACTTTTCTTGAGAAACATTTGGATTTGGATTATCATGTCCTATACTTTGGAATTTTTGAAAGACTGACTTTGAGGATGCTATAAATTACTCAAGTCTGCCCGAATTGTGTGGGTAAAATTGATACCTAGTCACTTTGAATAAGAATGTACTTACGTCTCGTCTAACATTTGGAAGAAATATCTAGTTATATGACAACAGGATACCGACATAACTTGAAGGAAATAAGAACGCCCTGAAGAAGTTCTGTTGTACAGAATGAAACGTTTTGCCTGGCTGTGGTACATAAACTTAAGGAAAATAAAAGCATTTGAATATACACAAAGATTCAGCGCTTCAATAAGGACTCTAAGTGATATGATTTGATTGGACTTATTGTGTAAGTGGTGCTGTGCCAAACTTTGGAATATTCTCCACTACTCTCTACTACTTTATCTCTCCTACTCCACTACTCTCAAATACTCACTCACTACTACTCATTCTCTACTACTCTACTACTCTTTACTACTCTCTCTACTACTCTCACTCCCTACTACTCACTATCTACTACTCTCTACTACTCACTCTCTACTGCTCTCTCTCCACTACTCACTCTTTACTACTCACTCTCTACTACTCTCTACTACTCACTCTCTACTTCTCACTCTCTACTACTCTCTACTACTCACTCTCTACTACTCTCTCTCTACTACTCACTCTCTACTACTCACTCTACTACTCACTCTCTACTACTCACTCTCTACTACTTTCTCTCTCTACTAGTCTCTACTACTCACTCTCTACTACTCTCTACTATTCTCTCTCTGCTACTCACTCTCTACTACTCTCTACTACTCACTCTCTACTGCTCACTCTCTACTACTCACTCTTTACTACTCTCTACTGCTCACTCTCTACTGCTCTCTACTACTCACTCTACTACTTACTCTCTACTACTCTCTACTACTCACTCTCTACTACTCACTCTCTACTACTCTCTACTACTCACTCTACTATTCACTCTACTACTCTCTACTACTCACTCTCTGCTACTCTCTCTACTGCTCTCTACTACTCTCTACTACTCACTCTCTACTCTCTATTACTCACTCTCTACTCTCTACCTCTCTACCTCTCTCTACTTCTCTCTCTACTAGTCTCTACCTCTCTACCGCTACCTCTCTACCTCTACCTCTCTACCTCTCTCTACACGCACACATATACACATATATATATATGCATATATATGCATATGCATTTATATATGTATGTATATATATATATACATACATATATAAACATATATAATCTGTATATCTATATAAATACAAATATAAACGAATGCATACATATGCATATATGCATACAGATGCATGTTATTTACATGAAAGTTTAAAAAACACTAATAAAAGCAAAGCTAAAAAGCCACCTCATTACAAACAGAATGGCTTTAACTTAAACGAGGGTGAGATCTATTGCATTTTCAATGCTTGTTTACTTTGGTTCCATCAAGAAGGCATTCAGATGTGTCACACATTTGACATAAATTCTGAATGTTAGAACTCTAGTTGCTCATTAGATCACTGTAGTAAAGCTACTGCTCACCAGGGACGTCTGCTGCTGGTATTCATTTCAAAGTGCATGTTTCAGTCTGCATGTCAGCATTTTTTTTAATGAAATAGAAGAGGATTTGAGAAGTCACTCAAAAAGATCCCTATTTTTTCTTTCTGAAGCACTAATCATACTTTCTATGGAAAAATGAACCCCCTCATTTTGTTCCTTTATGTTTTCAGACTTACCACTTCATTCCAATCACGATGGCTCCAGGTGTGCCATACTTTTGTCATAAGTAAGACTGTTAGCGCTCTAGTTGTTCTTTAGAACACTCTGGGACATTCTGTCATTGGGCTATACTTGGGCTACATCTGGGTGATATTTGGGCTACATTTAGGCTCTTTTGTCTCTGGTGGCCATCTTGGGAGACTGTATGTCAGAATTTTTTTATGAAATTGAAAGAGATTTGAGAAGTCACTCAAAATGTTCCCTAATTTTTCTTTCTGCAGCACTAATAATACTTTCAATGGCATAATATACCCCCTCATTTTGTTCCTTTTTAAATTAAATGTTTTAAGAGTCACCACTTTATTCCCATTACGATGGCTTCAGGTGTGCTATACGTTTGTAATAAGTAGGACTGTTAGCGCTCTAGTTGTTCTTTAGAACACTCTAGGAGGCTGCAGTAGAACACAAAGGAATCAACTGACAGTCTCTGTCCTTGTTGGATGTACATGTTTTACTGAGAATGTCAGACTTCATTCTCACATGACTGAGAAAGATAATGTGAATTTACAGAAAATATGCTTTCAGTTTAGCTTATAGATCCCCTTCCAAACCACTGTGGGAAAATCATGAGATATTAGTTTTCTTTCAAACATGATTCATGATGTCCCAGCAGAAGGTTTTTCCACATGGTAAAATCACCTTAGAACACACCACAATTCCTAAAATGAGTATGGTACCATCAACAAATGATTTATAATGTAACTAAAGTCCTAAAACCCTCTATTAACTACAATGCTTTTTAATGAGGTGCTATCATGTATATTGGTCCCAAGATGGCTGCCAACACTTCTTGGATGAAGTGCTGACAGCCAATCAGATCAGATGTATGGTTAGGCTTCGCCCATATATATATATTTTTTTGAACCTAAATTACTCAAAATCCACTGGAGCACATATCGTGAGACATAGCAAAGGCACATCGGGCTACCAGTCCCTACAATATTGTCAAGTTTTGTGGAAATCCATTCAGCCGTTCGGGCTAAAAGTGAGTCCAACCACCATATGGAAATTAACATGGGGAAAACACGTTTTGGGACCCCCCTTTTATGTCGGCTCCTGCTTGACGAATCCCCCCCAAACTTTCAGGGAAGGAGCAGAGCGCAGCGAGGCAAATTTAAGGAAAATTACAGGCAGATTCCTCAACCGGTGCCAAAGTTATTCCCAATAGAATGTTGCGGATTTCCTATAGAAAACAATCTTAACTATAACCACCTACTGGCGACCGCCAGTAGGTAATATATATATATATATATATATATATATATCAAACAGTGTATAATAATTCACTAGTATTGCGAATAACATCTCCCATCTACGCATACTTACCTATCTGTAGGTATGATTACGTGCAGTACATTCATTGTGAATATAAATGTTTGTATAACTTTTGCCGTTACAAGATGGCGCCCGCGGTGGCTGGGAGAGCTGTGGTCCTCTGTCGATGTCGACTGAGAGGTGTAACCTGTTTACCTTGCAATCTATATCATGCACCGGTTTTTCATGTGTAAATAACACACTGACGAAGGCCAAGAGCCGAAACGCGTCTGTGGCGCGCTTGTAGTAAATAAACTACTGTGTGAGTCAAGGTACCCCCCGAGCCCCCCGGGTGCTGTCATTTCTACCTTGGGACTTCAAGGTTGTTCGAGCGCAATATATATATATATATATATATATATATATATATATATATATATATATATATATATATATATATATATATATATATATATATATATATATATATATATATATATATATATATATATATATTATATATATATATATATACATAACATGCAAACGTACATACATACTTGCATACATATATACATATATATATATTTGTGTTCTTTTAAAGAAATGTATTTTCACATTACCTCCCATTCAGTGAAGAGCTCCAGGGTCGGCTGCTGGTGGACCTGGCCTTGCCCTATGTCCTCTGGAGCCCTGATTCACACCTCATTAAATCCTGCTGTGCTGCTTAAATGAGGCGAAGCAGCACAGCACGAGAGTTTAAAGATGTCAATTTCAGAAGAGTTTAAAGATGTCAATTTCAGAAGAGTTTAAAGATGTCAATTTCTGCCGCCATTTCTGAGAGGGCTGGTCGAAATGTGAGCCCGCACAACACTGTGATTTACTTGCAGGTTCCCCCAACCCTCCCTTAAAAACCGCGACATTTCTTTAAATTACCCGGCACTACCAAAAAACCGCGACATTTCTTTGAATTACCCGGCACTACCCAAAAACCGCGACATTTCTTTGAATTACCCGGCACTACCCAAAAACCGCAACATTTCTCCAATTTGGAGAAAAGTGTCGGGACACTTCTCCAAAAATCGGGACTGTCTGGGGAAATCTGGGATGTCTGGTCACACTCCGAGAGCTCTTGTGGACTCTGAGGGGGGGACAGTCCGGTGGCCCCTACCCGCTTTGAATTCTGGGAGGATTACACCCGTCCTGGCTGGATTCCCTCCCTGCTGAGGGGTGTTGGTGCGTTAGGTGCCCAGGATGAGGCTACTGTACTAGGCCTGAGAGAACTTTTAATTACGCTGGCGAAATTCACGCAAGTCTGGAATTGTGTGATGTTCCCGAAATTACCTGAATATTCGCATTGCACAATTTCCCATAATTTATATAGATGACAGGCTCAGTTTACGTAAAATATTTCATCAAGATAGATTTTTTGTGTCGGAACCGGTTTCCTGCCAATGTCACATGAGACTTTACAGCCCAGAGGGTGCGGTCGGCGAAAAAAAGTCACGCAAGATACCGGTAATTGCGCAACAGGCGTGATTGGCCACATTTCCTATAGAGTTTCACAGGAAAAACTGATGGACTTTCACCCGGCCTTATGTGGAGCTGATTTAGGTCAACCTACCCATATAGGGGACATAAGATACCGCCTGTGGCATCCCACCTACCCAGTGCTTAATTTGTGAATAAATAAGTGCCAAGGCTCTCGTCAGGAGGCCACTGCACCTTGCACTGCACATTGCCCCTGTCAGTGCTGCCAATGATAGTAACAACACACAACACTAACCATCGCACTCCTACAAGTGAGGCAGTTAAGACTATTTCAGGCCCCCAAAGCAATAAGAATGGCTTGTGTGGCAGATAATAGACATTTTTAATGTCTATTGAGTTAATAATTCACTGTTGTTGATGTCATCTCTTAATTAGCCAGACAGCGCCACTTTGTGGCAGACTGTCACCACGCAGGTGTGCCGGTGCGGAGCATGGAAACCACTGCCTCAAATTAAGCACTGTGACCTACCTCTGAACACCTGACATCATGGGCACATCACACCTGCACTGCAGTACCTCCATCCATCTCTGTTGAGAGGAAGATTCATTTCTACGTTAGGTGAACGGCCCACCGAGCTTTCCAGAATATCAGGACACTTGGGAGCCACGCTGTCTCGCCACCAGCTCTCTGTTCACTGCCTTGTGCTGACTTGTTTCATAAGTCTTATCTATAAAGGCCTGGTCTTGTTTGGGCTCAGTCTGGGCTCTGCTAAAAGTTTATTGTACGGAGAAAGTCTCTCTGTTTTCAATGTGCTGGAGTGGATGGTCAGGAGGTTGCTTCTCTCGGGTCCTTTCACTCTCACCATATCTTCTCATTTTCTTTCCTCTACGGTCTCCTGCTCTGTACAATAAATATGGCCGTCTATCTGTCTGTCTGTCTGGCAATTTATCCATCCATCTGTCCGTCCGTCCACCCATCCATCCATCCATCCATCCATCCAACTGTTTGTTCGTCCATCCATCCATCAATCCATCCATCCATCCATCCATCCATCCATCCATCCATCCATCCATCCATCCATCCATCCATCCATCTATCCATCCATCCATCCTCCCGCCCATCTATCTGTCCTCCTGTCTGTCCGTCCATCCATCCATCCATCCATCCATCGATCCATTCATCCATCCATCCATCCATCCATCCATCCATTCATTCATTCATTCATCCACCCATCCTTCTGCCCATCTAGCTGTACGTCCATCCGGCCGTCCATCCATCCATCCATCCATCCATCCATTCATCCATCCATCCATCCATCCATTTATTCATTCATTCATTCATCCACCCACCCACCCATCCATCCATCCATCCATCTGTTTGTTCGTCCGTCCATCCATCTATCCATCCATCCATCCTCCCGCCCATCTGTCTGTCCACCTGTCTGTCCATCCGTCCATTCATCCATTCATACATTCATCCATCCATCCATCCATTCATCCATCCATCTGCCCATCTATCTGTCCGCCTGTCTGCCCGTCCATCTGTCCGTCCGTCCATCCATCCATCCATCCATCCATCCATCCATCCATCCATCCATCCATCCATCCATCTGTTTGTTCGTCCATTCATCCATCTATCCATCCATCCTTCCGCCCACCTATCTGTCTGTCTGTCTTTCCGTCCATCTGTCCGTCCATCCATCCATCCATCCATCCATCCATCCATCCATTCATTCATCCACCCATCCATCCACAGTAACTCGCTCTTCCTTTGACGTTAGCGTCCAGGCTTCTATGAGAGAAGCTAGGACCCTGAGCCCCTCTGGAAGAATACACTCCATCAGTCCCCCGTTGCCAGAGTCCGTCACCGCTGGGAGGAGCCTTCTCATTCGTGGCCTGTGATTGGCTGGTCAGGCATGGTTTTAATGAGGTGGAGTTTACTTTGCTGGTGTTGGACAGCGGGGCACTCCACTCATGTACATCCCCCATCTTCTTGCCCTGTCTGAGTGACTGAGTATTTATACTGACGCAGACGAGTTTCTTATCTTCCAGTGATGTGATTGAAGCATGGACATTCTAGGCCCGGGTTTCCATATCACTGCTGCCACTGATACTGTATATACTAAAGAGTGGGCGTTGGGTCCACCGCTTTTTTTGCCACCCTCTTTCAGCCATTGGCTTGAGACTATGTCAATCATGTATCTGTCCTCACACAGTGCAGTGTTTGTTTTTCTTCTAAAGCTATTGGCTATTTGAGTGTATCCTTCCGCCTCCATTCGAGTGCTTCCATTGAACTGCATGAGGGACTACTGTACCACTATCGTCCCCTGTCTGCTCTTGCTAGCCACCTCCAGCATGTCTCCCTCAAATGCTGTAATGCAGCCTGAGTCATCACATTTAACCCAGACTTATTGCCTTTGCCAATGCTTGTGTCCATTGGGACTGGTTGAAGTCCTTCAGGAGCTCTTGGTACCTGTTCTTTTTGTTCTGATTAATGATTGTGCTGCAGCTTTGCCTCCTTTTAGGAGAAAAATTTGACCAATCTCAAGCCGGTTTCAATCAATGGGCTCAGGTGGCAACCACAGGCACGGGAGGGACCACCTTTTCAGCTGCGGATGCCAAGACGAGGAGCACCGTCTATGCTGCAGGGCCAGGTCAAGGACAGGCTCTGGGGGGGACCGCCTTTTCAGCTGCCGATGCCAAGTCGAGGAGCACCGTCTCTACTGCAGAGCCAGGTCAAGGACAGGCTCTGGGGGACCGCCTTTTCAGCTGCCGATGCCAAGTCGAGGAGCACCGTCTCTGCTGTGGAGCCAGGTCAAGGACAGTCTCTGGGGGGACCGCCTTTTCAGCTGCTGATGCCAAATCGAGGAGCACCGTCTCTGCTGTGGAGCCAGGTCAAGGACATGCTCTGGGGGGACCGCCTTTGCAGCTGCCGATGCCAAGTCGAGGAGCACCGTCTCTGCTGTGGAGCCAGGCCAAGGACAGGCTCTGGGGGTCCGCCTTTGTTGCATTGATGGGTTTGTTCCAAGATCTTCACCCTCATGGTTGGTGCATGTCTGAGGGCAGAATCTGTTGATCGTCAACATAACTGGAAAAGCCAACTGGGGTCACAGAAGCTTCACAGTAACCACATCCAAACTATGGAATTCTCTTCCCCTGCAGATTAAGGCCAGTCCCACGCTGATATGATTTAGAAAACAAATTAAAACCTGGCTTTTTAACCAATAGGCTTTCTGCCAGCTTTTCCGTACCTCCGACTCACAGCGCCGAGACACCTACTGGTATTTGTGCGCTATACAAGTTGTTAAAATAAAATAAATAAATAAATAACCACACATTAATCCTGCAGGCTGTGTCCAAGAAACATGGTTCTGGTAGTTTTATGATGACGTGAAGGGTGGCACTTCCATTCCCTCAAGAGGGTCACCGGGGCTGGCTCTTCAATGTGACCCCGCTGCTCCCAGGTAGAAGGGCTCCTCAAATTGGTGTTTTCACCTTTTCATCATAATCCTACTCAACAATATTCATAGGTGTTGGACTTAACCCTCCTTGAAGGGACACCCCAAACTTTTTACCTTCAACCACCCGGGTTTCTGAACCTGTTTTTCATGACTTTTAGGACTCTGTCCTCTTGACCACTGCTAAGCAGTGCTAAACTGCATGTGATCTCCCCCTTAATATATGGTACAATTGGCTTACACCTGATTGGTACATTTTATTTACTTGTAAGTCCCTCGTATATGTAATCACAGGTACCAGGGCCTGTCACTGCTAAAAGTGGGCAGGAGCATGCATTGTACCACCCACTAAAAGTAGCTTTCTAAAACATGTCTCAGGTCTGCCATTGCAGCCTGCATGCAGCTTTAAACTTCCTATTCGACATGACAAAAGAAACTTTTGCCAGGTCAAACCTCTATTTTTAATACATATAAGCCCCCCTAAATTAGGCCATAAACAACCGATAGGGCAGAGTATGTTGTATTTAAAAAGTAGGATATGTGTTTTTAAGTTTTAGATGACCTGATAGTGAAAAACTCCTACTTTCGTTTTTCACTACTGTAAGGCCTGCCTCTCCCATAAGATAGCATTGGGTTACCTTATTACATTTAATACGTGCTAACCTTTGTTTGGGATTAGTTAAAAATGTCATGTTGGTTTCTAAAGAATTGTAATTCTAAATCCTCTTAAATGGTAAAGTCAGATTTTAAGTCACAATTCTGAAAATGCCACTTTTAGAAAGTTGGGCTTTTCCTGTCCTAACCATTTGGTGCCTGCAGCCTGTGTCCTGGGTCACATAACTGATTAGCATGGCAGTTGGCCTTTGTGAATTCCTTCCAGACAGAAACATGAAGAAGGACTAGGTGTTCGCAGGATAGAGCTGTTAGCTGCCCCATTTACATTTCAAATTAACTGTCTCAGCACACACATGAAGGACTTCACACTAGCCTTTTGTCTCCCAAGACACCAAAGAGCGATCACCATTTGTGGGGGGAAAAATGAAGCTTCCTCCAGTTCTAAGTTGGCACCAGGTATAAATAATGGACCCTCAGACCAACTCTTCAGTGCACTCCTGGACCTGCGGAAGACAACAGAAGGACTACTATGTACTCCAGAGGACTGTCCTGCTGCTTGAGGCCTGCCTTGCTTCTTGAAGGAGAGAGGACAATCTCATTTAACCCAAGACTACTAGAGTAACTCCAAAGGTTAGTTGGCTGACCTCCTGTTCTGAGCTGCATTGACACAACAAACTCCAGACTGCAGCCACCCAGCTGGCCTGCAGCAACTGCCCTGCTTGGACCTGCAACTGGACTTGCCTGCGCCCTGTTGGCCTCTGCTGGAGTGATCTCCTGATCATCAAGAGATGCCTCCCCAGGTCTTTGACCTTAGGTTGGTGTCAGTTGAGCTCCTCCTGTGAAATCCTGAAGTTTTGAACCCTGCGCACCAGACTTTGAGAAGGTAAATTTGTCTGCGGAACTAACCTGGTGAGTGTATCAGACCTGCACCCCATCGTCATTGGCCTGAACTTGTGACTTTGCCCTGTCTAGCGTGACCAGATACCCACATGTAGCACTTTCTGCTTCTTGGCATTATTTTTACTTAGAACTTTAGATTGAATATCTCCAGTTCTACTGGTTACAATTTTGTCGTTTTGGTCTAATTTTATATATTACAATTTTTTCAATTTATCTAAATTGATTTTAGATTTGTGTGTGTTGTGCTTTCACTTTATGACTGTTTGTGTGTTGCATAAATACTTAACACAGTGCCTCTGTGTTAATCCTGGCTGCTTTTGTCCCAAGCTACCAGGGGGTTAAGAATAGGTTAAATTAGTGACTTTTGTGGGTCCTGTGATTGTTGTTTGAGAAGGGTTTTCACCCCCTTCTTACAATAGGTAAATCTCTTGAGACATGTTTCAGTCATTAAAGATCCAAGGAGGATCAGAAATGTACCTTTTTAAGGTGTGCTGCTCTGCTTGCTCAAAATTAGGTTTTGTCCCTAGCGTGGTGAACCCCGACAAACCCCTGGGACGCGTCCGGTGGCTTTTCAAGATTGTTGAACACAAGCGACCCTCTCACAACATGTTCATAGTCTGCTCCAAAGACGGAGAAGCTGCAAGCTCCAGCAGTGTTTTCTTTTCATGAGAAGGCGGTTTCCTTCCATCTATTTATGGCGCAGGCCACAAACGCTATTTTTACTTTTTCCACCTTTTTTTGCAGTAATACTCTGTCCCTGAAAGGAGAAGCTTAAGGGAGCAGGATTTCTTTAACGGAGTGAAACAGGGAGGGAGGATGGAATGGGACTTAGTTGAAGTCCGGATACAAGAAGAAACGGGAGACCCTGATGGTTCTTTCCCACAAGATGCTTGGTTCTGGTCCAGGAATATGTGCTGGAGTCAAGTGTATTTTTGTGGTCTGGATTTCCCAGTGAGGTGTTATGCAGGTTCTCGTGTGTTAACTGGCATGAGTTGATTACACTTTTTAGGTGTGGCGTTAGCCTAGAACTTCTCTTTTAATTACCATTCTATGTATATCATGTACTCATCCAGCCCTCCCCATACATGTGTCTATTTTTGTGTCAGTCACATTTTCCTTCTGCCCATACAGCACGTGGCAGTGGGTCAGCCCACATCAGCTATTGGCTAGCTTCACTGTGAATGACAGCAGTCCGTGTTTCACAAGAAACACAGCCGCACACAAAGTATTTCCTTTCAGTGCCAGGGAATTCCATGTAATGTGTGAGCTTTTATATAAAATATTGTTTTGCTTTTAGAACATTTTTATGTGTATATTGGCGATGAATCAGCACTCCTCCTAATGCCCCACAGAAATACAGTTTTACAAAAAGCATGCTAAAGCAAAACAAGTATTGAAAAAGCTAAAAGGCTGGTAGCTAAAGCCACCCTTATTGGCTTTGCCAATGCTTGCTATTCATGTATTTATTGTGTAAAGCACTTCTGCTTCTTGCCACTATGTCTGAACTGTATGAAACGCCCATATAAATACAATGACTGAATAACTTGCTCCAACCTTGTTTTTAGGTCGAGCCTAGAGGCAGCGCGCATGCGCAGCCCTGCGGGCGTGCTGTATTCTGTCTGTGGATTTTGAACACACACACCACTTTTTATTGGTTGTTGGATCTGCCTTTACTAATTCCATAGTTTTCGTTGGTGAATGGTGTACATTTGTCCCACCTTATGGCTGTTTTGTTCCCGCCCTGCCGACCGCCACGGCTGCATGGATCCTTTTAGTATAGGACATATGTTTTGTTTAACTACACTACTTTGTCTTTCCCCTCTCCTCGCCGTTTGCAGGTTGGCACATAACGGTGCTTGCAGTTCACTTAATCTCCTCCTTTGTAGGTACTCTTCGAAGTTGGTACATAGGCGTATTTATGTTTATTGATAGTATGTCCAATATTCTAAAAAGTCAGAGTTGGTTTCATAATGCTAAGCAATGCTGGTAATGTGCTGAAAACATTTCTCATTGTTGACAATTTCTATACCATTGGAGGTCAGACGCAGGCCGTGCCTGGACATGTCTCGTCAGAAAGAGGCACTTCCGCCTTCTGCCCTGACAAGGACAGTGTCCACTTCTCCAGCTCTGCGGTTGTCAGCTTGCCTCCTCTCTTTCTTCCTCTTCTTCCCTTTCTTTCTGTCTCTGTCTTGCTCCTCCTCACTCGCTGAATGAAAGTGTGACTTCAAGAAATGTCTCTTACTCTCTCTTTCCTCGCCTTTCCTTCATACGTTCCCCTGTGAATTGGATCCAAAAGAGAAAGAAAAACTTTTGCTGAAAATTTTCTCTTTTTCTCACATTTTTCTATTCCAAAGTACAGCCTCGGGATGGAGAGAAAAAAGGTTCAAAATACAATAAAGAAA
This sequence comes from Lissotriton vulgaris, assembly GCF_964263255.1. Lineage (NCBI taxonomy): Eukaryota > Metazoa > Chordata > Amphibia > Caudata > Salamandridae > Lissotriton > Lissotriton vulgaris. The sequence goes on along the minus strand of NC_141693.1, from coordinate 2,003,463,656 downwards.
GACAGAGTGGTCGCAAAGTGACCAGACTGGTTTTATTCACACCCAATCACATTAGCAACACTTTACAGAGCAATTAACTACTTTCATTTTCTCGTCTTTCTGTTTATGCGTGGAGTGGAAAACGTTTAATGTGATGCTTATCAGCTGTCCTTATTTTAGTTTATAACATATGTACAGCGGCTTTGTGTTCAGGGATGTGGTCTTTTTAAACCAGATTTCTTATATTTTGTAAGGATATAAACAATGGTCACTGAAACAGGTCCCACCGGCCAGGTAGTCATGTCCTTGACTTTTCAGGCAAAAACACTCACTGATTTCTGAATTAGGAGTGCACCAGCGTGAAGCTGACCATGTTGTTCCTGCGTACATTTCTCATGCTTTACTTCATCTTGCATTCCCTATGAGTGCTTACTTTTTTCAGGATGCTATTATGTTTTTTTTCAGGCAGCATATTACTCTTGTCTAGTGCATAATTTGAATTGAGTCGCATCCAGGTGTTTATAGCGGGGCACAATTGGGTTGTAGCTGAAGGCAGTGCGAGTTTCTCTCAGTGGGGCAGGATGGTGTTCAGTGGAGGAGAGGATGTGGCACTATGGTCAGAGCTGCCAAATTTGGAACTGGGGAGTCAGATTCAGCCTTCAAGACCAGTCCCCCAGACCACTCTCCTGAGGGAGCACATTCCCATGCTAGACATTAGAAGGCCCCACAAGACCTTAGAAGCCCTGGTGTCTGAGCACCAGCAGGTGGACCCTAGCAGTGTCAAGTGTGGGTTAACCTTGAAGGTCTGCCCAGCGCAATCCATACTGAAGTTCACCTCCAATCTTGCGGGCAAGCCTACGAATCAGCACACCCTAGAGCGACAGTGACTCTGTCACTGAGATCACAGGACCCTTGAGGCAAGTCTGCCTCACCCATTGGTATCTCCATTAGCCTTGTTTCAGCTGTAGTAGCTGCACCTCACCAGGGATCAGCAATGCAGGATTTGCACCTACACCAAACTGTGTTTGCAAACTTCACAGTCTCTCTGCTTCATGCACAAGCACTGCTAACATGTGCCTGTGCATGAGGCCCTGTGTATTGTTTTAATCCACACTAACAAGTTCTTGAATCATTGGGTACACCAAACGCTTTCTTTTCTATTTAGGCATATCTGTCTGCTTCGGTAACATAGCTTAAAAACATTGCCAATAGCTCTGGCTAAACACTTATAAGAGCCCAAAGGCAAGCTCTATTGGCAATGCCAGTGCTTGTTTCCTTTCCACAGAAATGAACATTCCTTAGCACCGTACCTTAGCTCGTGATGACACACAGAATCACAGAGTTTTTCTTCTGGCCCCAAAGTCGGAAGAGTCCCCTCCCCACCTTCTGCGGTGAGTCCTGTCGCCCATCCCACCCCCCACCTTTCCACCCCCTGCAGTGAGTCCCACCCCCTTCCCAAAGCCTGCCCAGAGCCCCCTCGTGTTCACAGCCGTCTGCACCAGGCTTCCCGACGGATCACTGAGTTGGCCTGTTATTGGGCCAGAAGTACTTCCGGTTGGTACGAGCCCTGTACTAGGGGCAGGGAGCTGGCTCTGTGTTCACTGGGGTTCCATGCCCTGCCGTGGGATGACGAGGTTAGCACACCGCACCTTTGCACTGACTCTGTTACATTGTCGCACTGTCTGTGTCACCATAGTGCTCCATGGCATTGCCTGAGAGTCACTGTGTCACTTGGTAATATTGTCTCCTGGAGTGTCATTGTCCACACTGTATCATTGTCTCTCACAGTGCTATTGTCTTTCGTTGTCTCACACAGTGTCTCTGTCTCACAAAGTGTCTTTGTCTCACACTGCATCATTGTCTCACACTGCATCATTGTCTCACACTGCATCATTGTCTCACACTGCACCATTGTCTCACACTGCATCATTGTCTCACACAGTGTCATTGTCTCACACTTTGGTTTCTTTCCTGTCCCTAGGAGGCAAAGCCTATGGCCAGCTCAAAGCACAGCAGGAAGCCAGGTTGGAGGAAGTGAACCAGGTGAGAGTGGGCAGGGGCAGAGGGTGGGGCAGGTGTGGGCTCAGGGGAGGGGCAGGTGTGTGCCAGGGGGGGAGCAGGTCTGGGCTCAGGGGTGGGACAGGTCTGGGCTCGGGGCTGGAGCATGTGTGGGCTCAGAGGTAGGGCAGGATTGGGCCAGGGGAGGGGCAGATGGGATTGGAATGGCGGCTTTGCATGGGGTCAGGAAGGAGCGAGCGGCAGATTGTGTTGTAGAACAAATTTTACATAGTGCTTACTACTCCTTTGCGAGATGCTGAAGCGCTTGCCTATGCGTAGTACGCAACACCGTGTAGCGTGTTGTTGGAAGTGTTTTGTCTGTTTTTTTATCCTATGTGGGAAGTGTTCCATGTCATGTGTGATGACCATCGAGGTGCGGTTTTCGTGTTATGTGACATAGCACTTAGCAGTGTGATGGATGAACAGGTGTGTGTGAGATGTGTGCCGTCTGTGGTTTTCAGTACGCTGACAGCTTCGAGCAGCTCTGCAGGTCCCTGCATGGTATTTCTTGGATTACAGTCCACTCTGCTGGTAACTGCACTTGGTTGCCCATTCTGAGATATTTTGTTTAAAGTTTCTGCTCCTGAGCAGCCACAGGCTGAGGGAAGACAAAGTGGCGAGATCTGCTGGGACGGGCTTTATTAATAACATCATATATCTGATCATTATTATGAGCTGTCAAGACTCGTCCTAGTTTGTAGTTTGTTCGGGCCTGCAGTGGTCACTAAATGATCTCTTCGTTGGCCAGCGGCAGTGACAGATCTCTTCAGTTATTCCATGTCTGATCCGTTGGTGATGGATGGTTTATTTGCTCAGGACTGAGCAGTACTCAGTGATGGACATGACCCACTGAAGATCTGTCTTATGTGGGTGTCCAGCAATGTAAGGAAACCATTATGCAGCCTGCATGACCTACAGTCGACGGCCCAACAGCTGAGCATTGATGGCATCAGAGTATACTGGAGGGTTATGTATCGCAGTGTAATTGAATTTATGTGGCACTTAGTACCATCGACGAGACACCAAAGCTCTTTGTGCCGTACAGCCGAGACATCAAAGCTCCTTGTGCCGTACAGCCGAGACATCAAAGCTCTTTGTGCCGTACAGCTGAGACATCAAAGCTCTTTGTGCCGTACAGCAGAGACATCAAAGCTCTTTGTGCGGTACAGCCGAGACATCAAAGCTCTTTGTGTGGTACAGCCGAGACATCAAAGCTCTTTGTGCCGTACAGCCAAGACATCAAAGCTCTTTGTGCCGTACAACCAAGACATTAAAGCTGTTTGTGCCATACAGCCGAGACATCGAAGCTCTTTGTGCCGTACAGTCGAGACATCGAAAGTCTTTGTGCGGTACAGCCGAGACATTGAAGCTTTTTGTGCCGTACAGCCGAGACATCGAAGCTCTTTGTTCCGTACAGCCAAGACATCAAAGCTCTTTGTACCGTACAGCCGAGACATCAAAGCTCTTTGTGCCGTACAGCCGAGACATCAAAGCTCTTTGTGCGGTACAACCGAGACATCGAAGCTCTTTGTTCCGTACAGCCAAGACATCAAACCTCTTTGTACCGTACAGCCGAGACATCAAAGCTCTTTGTGCTGTACAGCCGAGACATCAAAGCTCTTTGTGTCGTACAGCAGAGACATCAAAGCTCTTTGTGCCGTACAGCCGACACATCAAAGCTTTTGTGCTGTAAACCGAAACATCAAAGCTCTTTGTGCCGTACAGCCGACACATCAAAGCTCTTTGTGCTGCACAGCTGAGACATCAAAGCTCTTTGTGCCGTACAGTTGAGACATTAAGCTCTTTAAATATGCAGCACAGCCGCTGCTCCAGAACCCAAGGATTTTTGTTTTTTTTCCAACTGGTTATTGGCTTTAGCAGTGTGTTCTCAAGGAAATCATGCCATGTATTTACTCCAGTTTGTATGCGCTGGATTAAATTATTGGGAGTTAGGTGTCATATTTACTGGGAGAAGGGTGTGTCATTTCATGCAAAGGTTGGCGCTATAGACAGATGTATGACGTTACAACGCATACTTTTACAAGGCATACCTTTCCAACGCATTTTTTACAACGCAACATCCATTACAGCGCATTCCATTACAACGCATGCCATTACAACGAATTTTTAAAAACTACCTTTACAACGCATTCCATTACAAAGCATACTACCTTTACAATGCATAACATTACATTGCATGTATGGTAAGTATTGGATAGTGTAGGGGTAAAAATTACTATTCTAACTCCAGGGGGTTGCAACAGTAGGGTAAGTGTTGGATAGTGTAGGGGTAAAATTTACTATTCTAACTCCAGGGAGTGCAACAATAGGGTAAGTGTTGGATAGTGTAAGGGTACTATGCGTTGTAATGGTATGCGTTGTAATGGTATGCGATGTAATAACTGCATTGTAATGACATGCGTTGTAGTGTCATGCGTTGTAATGGTTGCATTGTAATGGCATGCGATGTAATGGATGTTGCATTGTTAAAGTTTCGTTGTAATGGTAGTGCGTTGTAAAAATTGCGTTGTAAAGGTTGTTTCCCCTACAGACATATGAGTAACAGGAGAATAGTTATTATAGGGCTGCAGGGGTGTGACTTTTTAAAGGGTAAGTTGTGTCCTTTGAAACAAGGAGTGGGCAGTTTGTAGAACTACAATATTAGGGATTAAGGCAAACATGCATGTGACTTTGAGAAGGCCGTGCTCGGGGAGAGGAGGCGTGCAGAGGGTGGAAGGGAAGCAGAGGGTCAGTTGAAAGAAAAGGACAGGTAACAATTCAGAGTTTTAAGGCAACAGAGGTTTATTGAGATTGCACACCATCTGAGGATGCAAAACTGTAAAAGGAAACCACATTATTTTCATGTGAGATAGTGTCATTTTAGGTTTGAAGCACTAGGAGAGGCCAGCAGCCTATGCCCAGAAGGGCTCCGCGGGACCCTGCTTTGCAGGACCAGCTAATCACCCAAGGCTGGAAGCATAGGGTAATGGCTGGCTGCATGTATAGGGAAACATCGAGAGGGTTAAGCGGCACTCCGCAGCAGCAGTAACCGTATGGGCACAGCAACGCGGGAGAGTATATGGAGTGCATAAGAATGCAAAGATGGACGGGAGAGTCTGCAGATGTTGGAATGGATGGCTGCTGAAGTTCACCCATAATGCTTTAATTATTAATTACAGATACAAAGAGGGTCCGCTTTGGATGCCCCTGGTAGTGGGGGTTGTGGCAGACGATAGGGGGCAGGATAGCTTCTCCAGACAGTGGAAGTGTACTGCCTACACCCCTGGAGGGTGGAGACCCAGACACTGAAGTGAGGCAGCTGTGGGACAACTTTTATCAGTTGCATTAACTTTGTTAGCAAGGGGGTACTAAACAGTTCCCCCCTGAGCACTGCTGTTTGGTAGACTGCACTTGAGGAGGGGCTACTGGCTGTGGGTAACCAAGGAGAGGCGCTGAGTGCCTGGGGTCAGGCGCTGGCTGAGGAGTGTGGTATGGCGTGGCTGAGGAGTGGTTGAGGAGCGTGGTAGATGGCAGGGTGGTCAAAAAGAGTGGTGTTCGCATAAACTATGCGGGTACATCCCAGGGAGGCACTCCGGGTTGGTTCAAAACAAAATTGATTCCAATGTCTCAAAGTTAATTGTTTATTTCCATTTGAAGTATTTATTTATCTCTCATGATATTGTATTCATATCAAAGAAATTCTAAACTTGTACAATCCAATTTAGACAAACAGCTCCGATGCATTTCGGGCGTGTTGCCCTTTTTCAAGGAGCGCTGAAAGAAGAAGAAATAGGTATAAGGCAGTGTGCAATAAGACTGCGTGCGGTTAGTGGTGGGGTGTAAATTAAGTGACTAAGGAAATAACCGATCGAAAGCGTGAATATTAACGTTCGTGGATGGCGGGGTTTATGTGGAATCCGAGTGAGAAAACAGGTGAGTGGAGGGGTGTGGTTGGGTAGGGTACCGGGACATATATAACAAGTGCTCCAGAATAGTAAAAAGCTAAAGATACTCAAACGGTGAATAATTGAAAAAACATGCAGCGAAGATAGCGTGCAGTGAAGTGAAGTTTTACCGGTAGTCGAGTGCAGGGCAGCCTGCGCGGTTGTTTGTTACTTACTTTGTGCGTGAAAACGTCATGCGTCTCTGCTACGGTGGCTCACGAGGTAGTGTGGTTTAGTGTGCTCGATTAGCGGTTGTAAATAAAGGGTGGGAGTGAACATAGAAAACGGATCAGACCGCGGAAAAGCGGCGGCCATCTTAAGAAAGGAAAAGTAACGTGAAAAGGCTAAGTAAAGTTTAGGAACTCAGAACAATGCAAGATATCAGTGACCTTTCATGGGGTGTGGTATAGAATTGCCTTTAATGACACAGTTGTGCGTAAGTGTTTTCATCCTGAATATGTTCATGTAGACGTTGAGTGTACTTGCTGGTATTCAAGATCACGAGGGCGCCTTTCCAAAAAACCCAAAACAAGTAACCAACGCATGGTACTAGTATCCAAATATTCCACCTCCAGCACCACCTTCAAAAAGATTATCCTCAAACATTGGCCAATCTTACAACTGGAACCCGATTTCAGGGACCGTTTTCAAGATCCACCTATATTTGCCTACACCCGCAACAACAACTTGAAAGAAATTCTATCCAAGAAACCCACCACTCACATAGTATACAAAGGAACGCTACCATGCAAGAATTGTAGCAATTGCAACTGTGTCATTAAAGGCAATTCTATACCACACCCCATGAAAGGTCACTCCATCAAACTCCAAGTCAATGCCACCTGCGATTCTATGAACTTAATTTATGCCATAAAATGCCTGTGCGGCCAACTATACGTAGGCAAAACTGAAAGAAAAGTGAAGACACGTATGAGCGAACATAAATCTAACATTCGTACTAAAAATGAGAAATCCAGTGTAGCTGTACACTTTAATGAATCTCACCACACTATATCCCAACTTCAATTCATAGTGTTGGAAACCATCACAAAAAAAGAGGGAATTGACAATCGAAAATTTCTTCTTAAAAGAGAACTTGAATGGATTTACCGCCTTCAGACTTTTAGACCACATGGACTCAATGATCGAATCGAATATAGTTGTTATTTGTAAATGTATCATATCTACACACCCCCATGGTTGATATCTTGCATTGTTCTGAGTTCCTAAACCTTACTTAGCCTTTTCATGTTACTTTTCCTTTCTTAAGATGGCCGCCGCTTTTCCGCGGTCTGATCTGTTTTCTATGTTCACTCCCACCCTTTATTTACAACCGCTAATCGAGCACACTAAACCACACTACCTCGTGAGCCACCGTAGCAGAGACGCATGACGTTTTCACGCACAAAGTAAGTAACAAACAACCGCGCAGGCTGCCCTGCACTCGACTACCGGTAAAACTTCACTTCACTGCACGCTATCTTCGCTGCATATTTTTTCAATTATTCACCGTTCGAGTATCTTTAGCTTTTTACTATTCTGGACCACTTGTTATATATGTCCCGGTACCCTACCCAACCACACCCCTCCACTCACCTGTTTTCTCACACGGATTCCACATAAACCCCGCCATCCACGAACGTTAATATTCACGCTTTCGATCGGTTATTTCCTTAGTCACTTAATTTACACCCCACCACTAACCGCACGCGGTCTTATTGCACACCGCCTTTTACCTATTTCTTCTTCTTTCAGCGCTCCTTGAAAAAGGGCAACACGCCCGAAATGCATCGGAGCTGTTTGTCTAAATTGGATTGTACAAGTTTGGAATTTCTTTGATATGAATACAATATCATGAGAGATAAATAAATACTTCAAATGGAAATAAACAATTAACTTTGACACATTGGAATCAATTTTGTTTTGAACCAACCCGGAGTGCCTCCCTGGGATGTACCCGCATAGTTTATGCGAACACCACTCTTTTTGATCATTATTCAAGCGTTTGGACGGAAACGCGTCCAAGGAGTGCACCCTAAACGATTAACTTTGTTGAACTTCTACCTACTCATCGCAGTGCACCTTCTATCCTTTCATTGTCAGATGGCAGGGTGGAACAGATGGATCCCTATCCACCATTCTTTCTTTCCATCCACCCTTCCTTCTCTCTGTTACCCTTTCAATCTCTCCATCCAAACCTTCCTTCTCTCCATCCACCTTTATTTTTTCCCATTCACCCTTCCTTCTCTCTATCCATCCATACTTCTCTCCATCCACCTTTCATTCTCTCCATCCACCCTTCCTTCTCACTATACAACCTTATTTCTCTCAATCAAACCCTTACTTCTCCCCATCCAACCTTCTTTCTCTCCGTCCACCCATACGTCTCTCCATTCACCCTTTTATCTCTCTATCCTCCTTCCATCTCTCCATCAACCCTTCCTTCTCTCCATCCACCCTTTCATCTCTTTAGCCCCCTTCCTTATCCAATCTTCCATCCACCCTTACTTCTCCCCATCCACCATTCCATCTCTCATCCAACCTTCCTTCTCTCCATCCACCGTTATTTTCCCATCCACCCTTCCTTCTCTCCATCCACGGAAGCTTCTCCACATCTACCTTTCCTTCTACCCATCCACCCTTCCTTCTCTCTCTATCCACCTTTATTTCTCCCCATCCACCCTTTATCCTCCTCATCCACTATTCCTCTCATCCACCCTTCTTTCTCTCCATCCACCCTTCCTTCTCTCTATCCATCTTTATGTTTTCCCATTTACCCTTCCTTCTCTCTATCCTCCCTTCCTTCTCTCTATCCACCCTTCCTTCTCTCTATCCACCTTTATTTTTCCCATCCACCCTTCCTTCTCCCCATCCACCCTTCATTCTCCCCATCCACCCTTCCTTCTCTTATCCACCCTTCCTTCTCTCCTTCCATCCTTCCTTCTCTCTATCCACCCTTCCTTCTCTCATCCACCCTTCCTTCTCTCCATCCACCCATCCCCAGTCCTTCTCTCATCCACCCTTCCTTCTCTCCATCCACCCATTCCCAGTCCTTTTCTCTATCCACCCTTCCTTCTCTCCATCCACCCTTCCTTCTCCCCTTCCACCCTTCCTTCTCTCCATCCACCCTTCCTTCTCTCCATCCACTATTCCTTCTCTCATCCACCCTTCCTTCTCTCCATCCACCCTTCCTTCTCTCCATCCACCCTTCCTTCTCTCCATCCACCCTTCCTTCTCTCTATCCACCTTTATTTGTCCCATCCACCCTTCCTTCTCCCCATCCACCCTTCCTTCTCTCATCCACCCTTCCTTCTCTCCATCCACCCTTCCTTCTCTCTATCCACCCTTCCTTCTCTCATCCACCCTTCCTTCTCTCCATCCACCCATCCCCAGTCCTTCTCTCATCCACCCTTCCTTCTCTCCATCCACCCTTCCTTCTCTCCATCCACCCTTCCTCTTCCTTCTCTCTATCCACCTTTATTTTTCCCATCCACCCTTCCTTCTCCCCATCCACCCTTCCTTCTCTCATCCACTCTTCCTTCTCTCCATCCACCCTTCCTTCTCTCTATCCACCCTTCCTTCTCTCATCCACCCTTCCTTCTCTCCATCCACCCATCCCCAGTCCTTCTCTCATCCACCCTTCCTTCCCTCCATCCACCTTTATTTTTCCCATCCACCCTTCCTTCTCCCCATCCACCCTTCCTTCTCTCACCCACCCTTCCTTCTCTCCATCCACCCTTCCTTCTCTCCATCCACCCTTCCTCTTCCTTCTCTCTATCCACCTTTATTTTTCTCATCCACCCTTCCTTCTCCCCATCCACCCTTCCTTCTCTCATCCACCCTTCCTTCTCTCCATCCACCCTTCCTTCTCTCTATCCACCCTTCCTTCTCTCATCCACCCTTCCTTCTCTCCATCCACCCATCCCCAGTCCTTCTCTCATCCACCCTTCCTTCTCTCCATCCACCTTTATTTTTCCCATCCACCCTTCCTTCTCCCCATCCACCCTTCCTTCTCTCACCCACCCTCCCTTCTCTCCATCCACCCATCCCCAGTCCTTCTCTCATCCACCCTTCCTTCTCCCCATCCACCCTTCCTTCTCTCATCCACCCTTCCTTCTCTCCATCCACCCTTCCTTCTCTCTATCCACCCTTCCTTCTCTCATCCACCCTTCCTTCTCTCCATCCACCCATCCCCAGTCCTTCTCTCATCCACCCTTCCTTCTCTCCATCCACCTTTATTTTTCCCATCCACCCTTCCTTCTCCCCATCCACCCTTCCTTCTCTCACCCACCCTCCCTTCTCTCCATCCACCCATCCCCAGTCCTTCTCTCATCCACCCTTCCTTCTCTCTATCCCTCCCTGTTTATGCTTCCTTGTTTCACGTCTCCACCTCACCCATCACTGCCTTACCACCGTATTCTATTGCAGCGCTTTTTCCAAAAGTAGCCCTGGTGATCTTTAGACTGCACCGGTCAAAGTCCCGAAAGATTCTCAATATAGTGATCCCGCAAAACTCAATACAGAACCTAAATGTTTTTCAATAGAAGGGCAACATTTTATCTCTTAGTTCTCATCAAATATCCAGGCTTTTATTGTTCATGGCTGTCATCACTTTTGATCCACGATTTACTGTGTAAAGTATTTCCTATTGTTGCTAATCCATCTCCAAACCTTGGTACTTTACTTCATACCAAATTCTTTATTTTTAACCAGTTCACAAACATCTCTTTAGGCAGACCCAGCCAATACATGTGTGCCCCGCCATCCCGTGTGTGCCCTGCCATCCCATGTGTGCCTCGCCATCCCATGTGTGCCCTGACTTCCCATGTGTGCCCTGACATCCCATGTGTGCCCCGCCATCCCGTGTGTGCCCCTCCATCCCGTGTGTGCCCTGCCATCCCATGTGTGCCCCGCCATCCCATGTGTGCCCTGCCATCCCATGTGTGCCCCGCCATCCCATGTGTGCCCTGACATCCCATGTGTGCCCCGCCATCCCATGTGTGCCCTGACATCCCATGTGTGCCCTGCCATCCCATGTGTGCCCTGACATCCCATGTGTGCCCCGCCATTCCGTGTGTGCCCCTCCATCCCGTGTGTGCCCCGCCATCCCGTGTGTGCCCTGACATCCCATGTGTGCCCTGACATCCCGTGTGTGCCCCGCCATCCCATGTGTGCCCCGCCATCCCATGTGTGCCCCGCCATCCCATGTGTGCCCCTCCATCCCATGTGTGCCCCGCCATCCCATGTGTGCCCTTCCATCCCATGTGTGCCCCGCCATCCCATCTGTGCCCCACCATCCCATGTGTGCCCTGACATCCCATGTGTGCCCCGCCATCCCATGTGTGCCCCGCCATCCCATGTGTGCCCTGACATCCCATGTGTGCCCCGCCATCCCATGTGTGCCCCGCCATCCCATGTGTGCCCTGACATCCCATGTGTGCCATGCCATCCCATGTGTGCCCCGCCATCCCATGTGTGCCCCGCCATCCCATGTGTGCCCTGACATCCCATGTGTGCCCTGACATCCCATGTGTGCCCCGCCATCCCATGTGTGCCCTGACATCCCATGTGTGCCCCGCCATCCCATGTGTGCCCCGCCATCACGTGTGTGCCCTGCCATCCCATGTGTGCCCTGCCATCCCGTGTGTGCCCTGCCATCCCATGTGTGCCCTGCCATCCCATGTGTGCCCCGCCATCCCATGTGTGCCCCGCCATCCCATGTGTGCCCCGCCATCCCATGTGTACCCTGACATCCCATGTGTGCCCTGACATCCCATGTGTGCCCCGCCATCCCATGTGTGCCCCGCCATCCCGTGTGTGCCCCGCCATCCCATGTGTGCCCTGCCATCCTATGTGTGCCCTGCCATCCCATGTGTGCCCCGCCATCCCATGTGTGCCCCGCCATCCCGTGTGTGCCCTACCATCCCATGTGTGCCCTGCCATCCCATGTGTGCCCCGCCATCCCATGTGTGCCCCGCCATCCCGTGTGTGCCCTACCATCCCATGTGTGCTCTACCATCCCATGTGTGCCCCGCCATCCCATGTGTGCCCTGACATCCCATGTGTGCCCTGCCATCCCATGTGTGGCCCGCCATCCCATGTGTGCCCTGACATCCCATGTGTGCCCCGCCATCCCATGTGTGCCCTGACATCCCACGTGCGCCCTGCCATCCCACGTATGCCCCGCCATCCCATGTGTGCCCCGCCATCCCATGTGTGCCCTGACATCCCATGTGTGCCCCGCCATCCCGTGTGTGCCCTGCCATCCCCTGTGTGCCCTGCCATCCCGTGTGTGCCCTGCCATCCCATGTGTGCCCTGACATCCCATGTGTGCCCCGCCATCCCATGTGTGCCCCGCCATCCCATGTGTGCCCCGCCATCCCATGTGTGCCCTGACATCCCATGTGTGCCCTGACATCCCATGTGTGCCCCGCCATCCCATGTGTGCCCCGCCATCCCGTGTGTGCCCTACCATCCCATGTGTGCTCTACCATCCCATGTGTGCCCCGCCATCCCATGTGTGCCCTGACATCCCATGTGTGCCCTGCCATCCCATGTGTGCCCCGCCATCCCATGTGTGCCCTGACATCCCATGTGTGCCATGCCATCCAATGTGTGCCCCGCCATCCCATGTGTGCCCTGCCATCCCATGTGTGCCCTGACATCCCACGTGTGCCCCGCCATCCCATGTGTGCCTTGACATCCCATGTGTGCCCCGCCATCCCACGTGTGCCCCGCCATCCCATGTGTGCCCTGACATCCCATGTGTGCCCTGCCATCCCATGTGTGCCCCGCCATCCCATGTGTGCCCTGACATCCCATGTGTGCCCCGCCATCCCATGTGTGCCCCGCCATCCCGTGTGTGCCCTGCCATCCCATGTGTGCCCTGCCATCCCATGTGTGCCCTGCCATCCCATGTGTGCCCCGCCATCCCATGTGTGCCCTGACATCCCATGTGTGCCCCGCCATCCCATGTGTGCCCCGCCATCCCATGTGTGCCCTGACATCCCATGTGTGCCCTGACATCCCATGTGTGCCCCGCCATCCCATGTGTGCCCTGACATCCCATGTGTGCCCTGCAATCCCATGTGTGCCATGCCATCCCATGTGTGCCCCGCCATCCCGTGTGTGTCCTGACATCCCGTGTGTGCCCTGACATCCCGTGTGTGCCCTCCCATCTCGGTGTGCATTACCATCCTTTGTTTAAGACCACTGACTCATTGTCAGTGAAATTTCTCTCCCTCCCTCGCAGCCCCACCATTAAGTGAGGCCTTCCCCCGAGCCCCTGCACTCTCGAGTACTGGTGTTCGAGGCCCTCCTCCACCCGCAGGTTTCACCTGCGCCTCTTCCCTGTTGGTCCAGTGGACCTCTGTCTCCTTTCTCCCGCTCTGCTTTTTCTCTCCTTTTTCACTCGTTTTTTCCCTCGTTTCTATCTCCCCCATTCACTCTCCTTCTGTGTCTCTCCTCCTTTTTCACCCTCATCTCAATCTCCCCCTTGCACTCTCCTCTGTGTCTTTCCTCCACTCTGTGTGCACTTTTACTGCCTTATTGGCACTTCCCCTCTCTTTTTGACCTTTTTCTCTGCCTTTTTCCAACAGTTTTTTTCCCTGCTGCTGCCCCCCGTGGCCCCTCCCCCCAGGACGATCAGCACGACCGGCCCAATCCAGCTCCCCTCCCCGCTCCTGCCTCCCAGCTGTCCAGTCCTCCCCGACCCCTACTTAATGACGGCTGCAGCGTGGCCGCGCCACTGGCGCACCAAAGGCAATCCCATCTGCGACCCGACTGTGACCGTGTCCAGCGCCAGGAACCCTGGATGTCAGCCCCGCCAATGCTACGACCCAGTGGCACTCCAAGCACTCAACCGAGGCTGCAACAACAACTGCAAGCTAGCATTGCCGGCCAACACCGATGGACCCTTCAGCTATCACCGCTGCCATCAAACCTACAGCACCACCAGGAACACGGACCCAGCACAACCCGACCGCAAGAACACACCCGAACCAAAGACCCTGCAATGCATCCTCCCCCACGTCAGATCACTCCACAAATACGCCTCCAAAATCTGGGACCTCTTCGACAGCACCACCCTGGACGTATTGTTCCTCACCGAAACATGCACCAACACCTCCTCGGGACCGGACATCGCCATCCCCCAAGGATACAAGATCTCCGGGAAGGACCGCCCCAACCGCCCGGGAGGAAGAATCGCCATCGTCCACAAATCCACCCTCCGCCTGAGCACACTCCCCGACGAGTCCACAGACCTGATGGAACACCTTCACTTCAAGATACTGGCCAGCCCCACCACCACCCCCTGAGGAACTCTCATCTACCTACTCCCGGACCCTGCGGACCTTTTGCCAAATCCATCGCAGACATCATATCCCTGCACGCCATCGCATCCACCAACTACATCCTGCTGGGAGACCTCAACCTCCACCTCGACAACCTACTGGACCCCAACACCACATCCCTGCTGGACAACCTCTACAATATTGGACTCTGCCAGATCGTGACCGAACCCATGCACTCAGCAGGACACACCCTTGACCCCCTCTTTACAACAGGAACCTCCATCACCTTCAGCCACACCACTGAACTCCCATGGACCGACCATTGTTGCGTCCACTTCACCTTTTGAACACCCACCATCCACAGACACCAGCACCTGCTCCCATGAAGAAATTGGACCAGAATCACTGACGACCAGCTAACCTCATCACTCAGCAACACCACCACTACTGTTACGGAAAACAAAAACCCCAACGCCGCAGCCCGAACCCTGACAGATGGATCACCAACAGTGCCAACACCTTAGCCCCCCTCAAGTAAAACAACAACACCCACACCAAGAAAGCTAGATGGTTTACCACCGAACTTCGAGAGTCCAGACGCACCTGCCGCCACCGCGAAAAGGACTGGAGGAACACCAAATCCACAGAAGCCCACAACAACTTCAGAGCTGCCAGCAAAGTCCACCACCAACTCATCAGAAAAACGAGGAAAAAAACGATCTAAGACAGAATCTCCACCCACACACACAACAGCAAAGAACTCTTTAACATCATCAAGGAGTTTGCCCAACCTTCCAGTGAGTCCACCGACATCCCACCCTCACCAGACCTTTGCGACAAACTGAGCACCTTTTTCCACCACAAAATCAAGAGCATCTAGACAACTTCGATGAAGACAACCAATACACTGAACCCTGACCAACCACCCCGACACCATGAAGCCAACGATCGACAACTGGACAGCCCTCACCACCGGAGACACACTGAAGAAGATTAACTCAATCCACTCTGGGCCCCCATGGACCCCTGCCCCACCACATTTTCAACAGAGCTGCACACACCATCAACCGCTCCCTGGCAACCGCATCGTTCCCATACAATTGGAAACACGCCGAGAGCAACTCCCTCCTCAAGAAACCCTCTGCGGACCCCACCGACCTGAAAAACTACAGACCAATCTCCCTGCTCATCTTCCTAGCGAAAGTCATTGAGAAATCCATCAACAGTCAACTTGCCACATTCATCGAAGAGCACAACATCCTCGACTCCTCCCAATCCGGCTTCAGAAAAAAACACAGCCCGGAAACCGCCCTCCTCGCCGCAACAGATAACATCCGCACCCTACTGGACAAAGGAGAAACCGCAGCTCTCATCCTCCTCGACCTCTCAGCTGCGCTCAACACAGTCTCTCACCGCACCCTAATACACAGATTCCACGACGCAGGGATTCAAGACAAGGTCCTCGACTGGATCCGCTCCTTCCTCTCCAGCAGAAGGCAGTCGGTCAGATTCCCCCTTTCCTCTCAGACCCTACGCCTACCATCTGCGGAGTCCTCCCTCCGCCCTGCGCTCTTCAACGTCTACATGGCTCCGCTCGCCCCTATCGTTAGAACCTATGGACTCAACATTGTGTCATATGCAGATGACAACCAACTCATCCTCTCCCTTTCCAACAAACCCAACACCGCCAAACACAATTTTCAAGAAGGCATGGAAGCCGTCGCCTAATGGATGAAAACAGCTGCCTTCAAATAAACACCAACAAAACAGACGTACTCATTATGGGCCCAAACCCCATTGCCTGGAACGACACCTGGTGCCCCCCCCCGGCCTCAAAAGTCTGCCCACCCCCACGGACCACACACACGCAACCTGGGAATCATCCTGGACTCCGAACTCAAAATGGACCGCCAGATCAACTCTGTCTCATCTTCCTGCTTCCACACCCTCCGCCTCCTACGTAAGACCTTCAAATGGATCCCCTTGAACAGTGAAAGACTATGACTCATGCCCTGGTCACCAGCACGCTCGACTACAGCAACACACTCTACGTCGGAATAAACAAAAACCTCACCAGCAAGCTACAGACCACCCAGAACGCCGCCGCAAGACTGGTCCTCAACCTGCCAAGACAGTGCCACATCTCTCGGCACCTGCGCACACTCCACTGGCTCCCCATCGAAGCTAGAGTCACCTTCAATGTACTCACCCACGCACACAAGGCCCTCCACGGCACCGGACCAGCATACCTGAACAGCCGACTCAAATTCCACGCACCCCAAAGGACCCTACGACGTCGTGGTCCCCCACATCAGAAAGATCAGATCGGGAGGCCGCTCCTTCTCCTTCTCCTTCCATGCGTCCAGAGCCTGGAATGCCCTCCCGCACCACCTCAGACTGACAACATCGCTCCCCATCTTCACAAGAAACCTCAAAACCTGGCTCTTCGACAGACCCCCCACCCCCCTTGATGGACTGGAACCTGCGAACCCCCCTCCCCCAGCGCCTCGAGACCCTCACGGGTGAGTAGTAGCGCTCAACAAACACGTGATTGTGTGCCCTGCCATCATCCCGTGTGTGCCCTGCCATCCCCTGCTTCTCCTGAAACCCCCCCCCCCCACACGCCCCCAGCCCTCTTTCCATCGTCCCAGGTGCTGATAATGATGCCAGCAGCCGGTGCCCACTTCCTAAGCACACCAGCACCCTTTCTTCACCCGACTCCTGGCCCGCTCCCTTCCCCACCCCCCTTCAGCCCATGCCGCCCTCTTCACACAGACAGACATTCATTGGCTTGGGCTGAATGGGGCCCTGTCTTCTTGAAAGGTTGGGGGCCCACCGGAAGGTTGGGCCCCCTGCGCCGCAGTGGTTGCAGGGCCTTGTGTTACGCCCCAGCACCCCCTCTGCGGCCTTCACCCTGCACGTGACCCCGTATCTCGCATCTGTAGCATCCCGTCCACTGGGGGTGGAGGGGCCCATTCCCCGCGTGCCGGGGATGCCACAGGCCTGGGCCGCTGCCAGGGGCCTTATATGGCAAAGAGTGGCCGTCTCCGAGGCGGAGGGGGCCGCCCCGGGAGACCCCGGGCGGGTCTCGGCGGAGGCACCTGGGCACTTGTTGTTAGAGGGGGAGGGGTGCCAAGCAGTCCCGGCTCCGCTGGCAGCCTGTAGTGCGCACAGCGTGCTGCACCCCCTCCAACCCCCCCACACACACACACACGCCTTCACCTGCAGAAGGAAATGCAGGCTCGAACCTGCTGGTCGTCGGCAGCGAGAGGGCCAACGCTTCCCAGGCAGAGGCCCTGCAAAGAGGCCTGAATATCAATGGTGCGGCGGGTGCAGTGGCACCGGGCCCTAAGGGGCTCCCTGACTATCCATTGATGCCTTATTTGACTGCCTAACAGGCGGAGTCATGTTCATGTCTTGCAGGGGGGTCCCTGCCCTTCATGCCACACTGCCGCTGTAAACCCGCATTTATCGAACAGTCTAGACTTTACAGAGGAGTGAGATCGCCTGGCACCTGGGGGTAGTGAAGGGGGGGGGGGGGTTATAATGGTTGGGCTCGTCCTCATTACAGAGAGGACGAGTCTCCCTGAACACAAGCCAGCCTCCTGCCTTCCAGATTTGAACCCCCACCTCCAACAATGGTTTCCAATTATAAAGGGGGCCTTCGTTTTTTGAACCGGAAGTGGTTTCTGCACAGGTGCATTCTGGGTGAAGAAAGTATGTAAATAGCAGGGACGGGCTGGGACACAAAATAGGCCTGGGCACCTAAATAAAAGCGGCCCTCGTTAGCGAATTATACACCCCAAAAAAAGTGGGCCCCTTTTACAATCAGGTCGGGGTGTAACTTGTAAGACGTTCTGTGTGAGTGTTTTGTAAGCGATGGAAGAGTGTATGGGTGGAGCTTGCCGCAGCCAATGTTTGTTTTAATATTAGGGAAATTAACAGTAACAACCAGCCCGGCTGGCCACAATACTGGCCCAGAAGCGGCTACAATAAGAGCCCACCGGGCACAGCCTGCAGGGCCGGCTCTAGGCTCATGGTGGCCCTGGGCAAGGAGCATAGGAAGGGGGCCCGGAAGAGGGGGTCCGGGCGGTGCGGAGCGCGCAGGCCAGTAAAGAGGGGAGGGGGTCAGGGTGTTTAGAAGTGGAACAGAGCCGGAGGCCGCCAAATCCCTGCCAGGGGCCACCACGCAAATATGTATCCATCCTCAGAGGATTAATATATTAAGTCAAGTCAAGTCAAGTCATGGAATTTATATAGCGCACTACATACCCAGAGGGTCCCAAGGCGCTTAGAAAGGGGTGGAGGGGGGCGTGGCCGAGCGCGGAGCGAGATGGCCGCCTAGTCCGCGAGCTCCGCTCGCCACGGCACTTATCCTGTGAATATCCTGCTCTTCCCCGGGTCGCACGGGCTCGGGCAATGCTCGCAAGACGTCGGAAGATGCGAGGATCAGCGGGCGGCAACTCCGGAGCTTGGCTGTGGCCGGTGACCCTCCCAATCACCCTTTCTCGCTAGACGCCGTGGCGGCGTCCGACTGCTGGCCGAGGGGCCGGATGTTGGTGCCGGCCGCGGATGCCACTGGAGGTCGCGGCTTTGCGGGCCACGAAGCCCATAACTCTGAGCTGCGGGAGAGACACTGCGCCAACCCGGACGGACGCCGAGACTTGGCGCCACCACAGACACCGGCGCACACGCTGGAGATCTGATCCATCACCTGGTACGACCGTTCCTTTGTTTTCTGCGCAGCGTGTGGATCTACTGGACGGGCTGAGATCGCCATTTTGGAACGGGAGCAACGTTGCTGGCGCTGGCTGGCCTGGGGCAGACCGGTGCTTCATATCAGACCTTGAAGGTATGGAGGTCGGCGCTCCTGCGCACATTTGGTGGGTCTGCCCCTGCTATTGAGACTCTGTGCCACATAACGCCAATGCTGCCCGCGCTTCTTATGGGGCACCCTGTAACTGAGTGTACTGTGTATTGGCAAGGTGTAATGGCGGATCGATCGTAACAGCTGGAGGTGGCGCCAGCTCCTGCTCTGGTGATCCTTACACTAACTTTTCGGCTGGGCGGTTCGGTGGGGGTCACCGACATTGGCCGAGTAAGAAGATACCCTGAGAGCGAGTCATTATATATCGGCTGATTACCATGGAACCTACGGCTCGCGACCTCATTGCTGCACTGAGCTCCCTGTGCATTACCTGGTTGGATGGGGCCAGGGACCTTGCACGGCGCCTAGACGCTATTATCACCCAGCCGTGGGAAGAAGGCTCCGGCGATCCTGTGAGAAGTAGTGTTGTAGGCGGATCTTTGCCGCCATTAGATGTGCCTGCTACGTGTCTACCGGTGGTGCCATGGAGGGCCCTGGATGATGTTGGTCACAGATCCCACCTAACTGGCCGCGTGAATGTGCCATCGGGGCCTAGTGCTGCAAAAAGTGCGGATTCCCCTCATGGGCCTGTTTCACCACCTGGCTATCTTGTGTTGCCACTACCGGGTCGCAACCTGAGGGATCTGCTCGGAGCCTCGTTCTTGTGCCTATATGTCTTCAGGAGATTACTTGTCAGTCCCTTGCCTCTGAGATCCCTCGCTGAATTGCCTTTGTTCTACCCGCCTGGCCGTCTTGTTCGTCCGGGGCGGTGCCCCATTGCAAACTTTCAGTGGCCACGTATCGACGGAAGGGTCAAGTTGGGACAGGGGTGAACTCTTCTTTTATGCATCGCAGGACTGATCCCCGGTCACCCATTATGATGTGGACGCTGTGCTGAACTGTACTATGACGCCGCCATTGTTTGTCGACCTGCTGGACGGATTGTGATCGGGCCTGAGCTGCTTTGTGCGGAATGGGTGGGGCGGGAGTCTGCTCGTGTTGAATTGTCCCCCTCCTT
Source organism: Lissotriton vulgaris (assembly GCF_964263255.1). NCBI lineage: Eukaryota > Metazoa > Chordata > Amphibia > Caudata > Salamandridae > Lissotriton > Lissotriton vulgaris. The sequence continues at coordinate 2,003,443,496 of NC_141693.1, read as the reverse complement.
TCCCTTATGTGGGTACTCTTGGGGCGACAGGCACGTGAGTAGGGGGGGGGGGCATAGCCTCTTCGACGTGCAGGGTGGGGGGGTTGGGGCTTGATTTTTGTTTTCCTTTTTGTTTCTATGGCCTTTTCTTCTTGTTCTTTCTCTTGTTTCCTTTTTCTTCTTTCGTATCTTGGGTCAGATGGGGGTTGGGTTTAGTTCTTTCTGGGACGGATTTTCGCGCTCTGCGTCTGTGTCACTGTCGCAATGTTTATTGATTCACGACCATGATATTGATTTTAATGCATAGTTACCGAATGATTACACATCCTGCTCTTCCTTCCCTCTTATACTACTGTTTGAGGGCGCTTTTTCTGCTGCTAATTTTCCCATGTAATCAGTGCCTTTCTGCATGTCGTAGGATCCTTTCATCGTTGTCATAGAATGATCCCTCTTATATCCTACTATACCGTATTCCAGCTAGAATACAACTCCTTATGTGACAAATTGACTGGGCGGGCGCTAACTGGGGTGATATGTATTTCGTTGCTTGTTTATCCTTATTGTGCTGATTTACGCCAGTTTCTTGATAATGATATTTAACTCGTGTATATCCTTTTCCTTGGTCCGCCCTTTCGGCCACCCGATCTGACTTTAGGACGATTCGTCTAAATTATAAAATGAAACCCTCTCTATCCTTCTCCTGTGGCTCCTTGTCAGTATACCGTAGTGTTGATGTTTTAATTTTTGTCTATTATTTGCGGCGCAAGGTGCCTGGGAGGGCTAATTATTGTCATAGCGGCCGGCCCGCAGTGGTTGTAGGCAGACGCTGTGTACTGTGTTTCTGATAAATAAAGGTTTTCAAAAAAAAAAAAAAAAAAAAAGAAAGGGGTGGAGGGTTACTTGTCAAATATCCACGTTTTAAGTTGTTTTATGAATGCTAGGTGGTTCTGGGTAAGGCGGAGGTAAGCGGGGAGTGAATTCCATGTTTTAGCAGCAAGGTATGAGAAGGATCTGCCTCCCATGGTGGTCTTGTTGATGCGAGGTACCGTGGCGAGGGCTTGGCTGGAAGAACGTAGTTGGCGGGAGGGGGTGTAGAAGGACAGACGTGAGTTGAGGCATTCAGGTCCGATGTCGTAGAGAGATTTGTGTGCGTGGGTTAGCAGTCGGAAAGTGATCCTCTTCTCGACGGGTAGCCAATGGAGGTCTTTAAGGTGACCAGAGATGTGTTCGTTGCGTGGGATGTCTAATATGATCCTGGCTGAGGCGTTTTGGATTCGTTGGAGTTTCTTCTGGAGTTTGGCGGTAGTGCCTGCGTAGAGGGTGTTTCCGTAGTCCAGTCGGCTCGTGACCAGAGCATGGGTGACTGTTTTCCTTGTTTCGTTGGGGATCCAGCTAAATGTTTTTCTGAGCATGCGAAGAATGTTGAAACAGGAAGAGGATACGGCGCTGACTTGTCTGTTCATAGAGAGTGAAGAATCCAGGATGACGCCTAGGTTCCGTGCGTGGTCTGTCGGGATGGGTGCTTTTCCGAGGGCTTCCGGCCACCAGGAGTCGTTCCAAGCAGAGAGGGATGTGCCTAAGATGAGGACTTCTGTTTTGTCTGAGTTCAGTTTCAGACGGCTTTGTTTCATCCATTCGGCGACTTCTTTCATTCCTTCGTGTAGGTTAGTTTTGGCGGTGTTGGGGTCTTTGGTGAGTGATAGGATCAATTGGGTGTCATCCGCGTAGGAGATGATGTTGAGGTTGTGTTGGCGTGCGATGGCCGCGAGGGGGCTCATGTATACGTTGAAGAGGGTGGGGCTGAGTGAGGATCCTTGTGGTACGCCGCAGGTGACTTCCGTGGCCTCGGACTTGAATGGTGGAAGGCGGACTCTCTGTGTTCTTCCAGTGAGGAAGGAGGTGATCCATTCAAGTGCTTTTCCTTGTATTCCGATGTTTCTGAGGCGCTGTAGAAGGGTGCTGTGGCAGACTGTGTCGAATGCTGCAGAGAGGTCGAGGAGGATGAGGGCGACTGTGTCTCCATTGTCCAGTAGAGTTCGAATGTCGTCTGTTGCTGCGATGAGGGCGGTCTCAGTGCTGTGTTTTGCTCGGAAGCCAGATTGTGAGGAGTCGAGGGATTTGTTGGCTTCGAGGAAGGCGGCGAGCTGGTTGTTGACAGCTTTCTCGATGACTTTGGCTGGGAATGGAAGGAGCGAGATGGGGCGGTAATTTTTGAGTTCGGTGGGGTCCGCTGTTGGTTTTTTCAGAAGGGCGGTGAGTTCAGCGTGTTTCCAGTCTTCCGGGAAGGTGGCGGAGTTGAGGGAGCAGTTGATGACGTCTCGGAGGTGCGGTGCTATGACGGAGTCTGCTTTGTTGAAGATGTGGTGAGGGCATGGGTCTGTGGGGGATCCTGAGTGGATGGAATTCATCAGGCGGATGGTGTCCTCAGTGGAGATTGGGTTCCAGTCGTTAAGGGTGTTCACGGGGGGAGAATGTTCAGCAAATGGTAGGGTGGGTTGGTTTCCGGGTTGGTTGTCGAAGCTGTTGTGGATGTCTGCAATCTTGTTGTGGAAGAATGAGGCTAGGGAGTCGCAGAGGGCTTGAGAGGGGGTGATGTTGTTGGAGTTGGCCGAGGGATTGGAGAATTCCTTGACGATGTTGAAAAGTTCCTTGCTGTTGTGGGCGTCGATCCTTGAATGCTGTTTTCTTGGCCTTTCGGATTAGTTGGTGGTGAGTGCGGGTGGCGTTTTTGAAGGCGTCCTTGGTGCTAGTGGTTGGGGTTTTTTTCCAGGCCTTTTCAAGGGAGCGGCAGAGTTTCTTGGACTTCTTGAGATCATCGTTGAACCATGAGGCCTTCTTGCTGCCAGGTTTGCTTTGACGTTTTTTCAGTGGTGCTAAGGTGTCGGCGCCGTTGGATAACCAAAGGGTGAGGTTGGCGGCGGCTTTGTTTGCGTTAGAAGAGTGGGCTGGGGTGTTTAGAAGGAGCGAGGCGGAGATCTGGTCGGTGGTGATTTTGTTCCAGTTTCTTTGCAGAGTTGGTTGGAGGTGGTTGGTGGGTTTTGGCTTGTTGTAGGTGAAGTGAACGCAGCTGTGGTCAGTCCAGAGGAGGTCCGTAGTGTGGCTGAAGGAGACATGATTGCTGGAGGTGAAGATGGGGTCGAGTGTGTGACCTGCGATGTGGGTGGGGGAAGTGACTAGTTGATTAAGTCCGAGGTTGGCGAGGTTGTCTAAGAGGGTGGCGGTATTGCGGTCGTTGATCTTTTCAAGGTGAAAGTTGAGGTCTCCCAGAAGGATGTAGTCTTTGGAGGGGAGCGCGTGTGGAGTGATGAAGTCCGTGATGTCTTCACTGAATTTTGCGCGGGGTCCTGGTGGTCTGTAGAGGAGGGTGCCTCTGAGTGTGGTCTTGGGGTCGATGTGGATCTGGAAGTGAAGGTGTTCAGAGTTAGTGAGGTTGACGTCAGAGCTGGTTGAGATACGGATAGTTTTCTTATGGACGATAGCGATTCCTCCTCCTGTGTGGCTGGTACGGTCCTTGCGAGTGATCTTATAGTCTTCAGGGATGGCAATGGTGATGTCTGGGGCGGAGGAAGCGTTCATCCAAGTTTCTGTTAGGAAGGCGACGTCTGGAGAGATGGTGTCTAGTAGGTTCCAGAGGTCAATGGCGTGTCTGTGGACCGATCGGGTGTTGAGAAGGATGCACTGTCGGTGGTTGGGGTCGAGAGTCTGTGGTGTGATCGTAGCGGAGATGTTGTCGGTGCCGCTAAATTTGCAGGAGAGGCAGGAGAAAGGTCCATGGGTGTGTCCAGGAGCGGCTTGGACACATTTGGGGGCGCGACCGGGGTCAAGGGCTAGGAGGGTGGCGGCATCATAGGTGATGCGGGAGGGCTGGGGAGCGCGAGGGGCAGTGGGACTGGCGCTGGGCGCGGTCCAGGCGCGGACGGGCGTAGACGGGCTTACCTTTGGCGCACCTTCGGCGAGGACGTAGCGCGTGGACGCTGCGCGTGGGACCATCTGACATTAATGGACAGAGGAGGGGGAGGGGCGAGGGCGGTTCAGCTGGGAGGCGGGTCGGGCTGAGGAGGAGGTCAACAATAACAAAATGGAGGCGGAGGGGTCAGGACGGAGAGAGCGCTTGGGGGGAAAACACAAATGCTGTGAAATGACAATGACAATAAGCAAAGCGGCGATTTAGAGCACACGCAACTAATCAGGGAGCAAATCTGCAGCTAAAGTCACGCTGGCAATGCAACAATTGTAACAGTCAGCTAATTACGTATGCAAATGGGCTAAATCGTTAAACAGAGCGCGCAGCGGCAATCAGAACATAAAGCAGGATAAAATTGTTAAAAAATACTGCAAGTCTTGTAGTATGCCTTCTGCAACGAGAACGCAGCAGCAGGGGAGCGACCACTCTGCTCGGAAGCGAGGAGCGAGTCATATAGGATATATATTGGCGTGGTGGCCCCTGGGGTTTGGTGGCCCTGTGCAGGTGCACAGCTTGCACAGCTTGCACATGCCTAGAGCCGGCCCTGCAGCCTGCTTGCCCTGGAGTCCACTCCCACCCTGGTGAATGTTGCTGTGATGCTGCTGCTGGTGTCTGCTGGGCCGGGTGGTATCGTGACATGACCTCAGCGCGTCTGCTGGGCCGTGTTATATCGTGACATGACCTCAGCGTGGGTGCTCTGTCGCGACCCTGGTGAAGTTGCTGTGATGCTGCTCCTATGCTCTGCTGGGCCGGGTGTTATTGTGACATGACCTCAGCGTGGGTGCTCTGTCGCGACCCTGGTGAATGTTGCTGTGATGCTTCTCTTGGTGTCTGCTGGGACGAGTTATATCGTGACATGACCTCAGCGCAGGTGCTCTGTTGCGACCCTGGTGAATGTTGCTGTGATGCTTCTCTTGGTGTCTGCTGGGACGAGTTATATCGTGACATGACCTCAGCGCGGGTGCTCTGTCACGACCCTGGTGAATGTTGCTGTGATGCTTCTCCTGGTGTCTGCTGGGCCGGGTGTTATCGTGACATGACCTCAGCGCGTGTGCTCTTTCGCGACCCTGGTGAATGTTGCTGTGATGCACCTCCTAGTGTCTGCTGGGCCGGGTGTTATCGTGACATGACCTCAGCACGTGTGCTCTTTCGCGACCCTGGTGAATGTTGCTGTGATGCACCTCTTAGTGTCTGCTGGGCCGGGTGTTATCGTGACCTGACCTCAGCGCGTGTGCTCTTTCGCGACCCTGGTGAATGTTGCTGTGATGCACCTCCTAGTGTCTGCTGGGCCGGGTGTTATCGTGACATGACCTCAGCGCGTGTGCTCTTTCGCGACCCTGGTGAATGTTGCTGTGATGCACCTCCTAGTGTCTGCTGGGCCGGGTGTTATCGTGACATGACCTCAGCGCGTGTGCTCTTTCGCGACCCTGGTGAATGTTGCTGTGATGCACCTCCTAGTGTCTGCTGGGCCGGGTGTTATCGTGACATGACCTCAGCACGTGTGCTCTTTCGCGACCCTGGGGAATGTTGATGTGATGCACCTCCTAGTGTCTGCTGGGCCGGGTGTTATCGTGACATGACCTCAGCGCGTGTGCTCTTTCGCGACCCTGGTGAATGTTGCTGTGATGCACCTCCTAGTGTCTGCTGGGCCGGGTGTTATCATGACATGACCTCAGCGTGGGTGCTCTGTCGCGACCCTGGTGAATGTTGCTGAGATGCTGCTCCTACTGTCTGCTGGGCAGGGTGTTATAGTGACATGACCTCAGCGCGGGTGCTCTGTCGCTACCCTGGTGAATGTTGCTGTGATGCTGCTCCTACTGTCTGCTGGGCCGGGTGTTATCGTGACATGACCTCAGCGCGTGTGCTCTTTCGCGACCCTGGTGAATGTTGCTGTGATGCTGCTCCTACTGTCTGCTGGGCCGGGTGTTATCGTGACATGACCTCAGCGTGGGTGCTTTGTCGCGACCCTGGTGAATGTTGCTGTGATGCTGCTCCTACTGTCTGCTGGGCCGGGTGTTATCGTGACATGACCTCAGCGTGGGTGCTTTGTCGCGACCCTGGTGAATGTTGCTGTGATGCTGCTGCGACTGTCTGCTGGGCCGGGCGTTATCGTGACATGACCTCAGCATGGGTGCTCTGTCGCGACCCTGGTGAATGTTGCTGTGATGCTGCTCCTACTGTCTGCTGGGCCGGGTGTTATCGTGACATGACCTCAGCATGGGTGCTCTGTCGCGACCCTGGTGAATGTTGCTGCTCCTAGTGTCTGCTGGGCCGGGTGTTATCGTGACATGACCTCAGCGTGGGTGCTCTGTCGCGACCCTGGTGAATGTTGCTGTGATGCTGCTCCTATGCTCTGCTGGGCCAAGTGTTATCGTGACATGACCTCAGCGCGGGTCCTCTGTCGCGACCCTGGTGAATGTTGCTGTGATGCTGCTCCTATGCTCTGCTGGACCAAGTGTTATCGTGACATGACCTCAGCGCGGGTCCTCTGTCGTGACCCTGGTGAATGTTGCTGTGATGCTTCTCCTGGTCTCTGCTGGGCCGGGTGTTATTGTGACATGGAAACAACAAAAAGTACCAGAGGGTCTGAAACCAAACAAAGCTCAAAGGTGTACGCTAACCGCCTGATCAACCACAGTCCCCTAATCACCCAGGGGTCAAAAATGATTCGACACAAAAGGCTCTCAAGGGATGAGGAAAATACCCATCAGTCACCATACGGATCCGCCCTTCATCATTTGGGATTTTATCCGGACCACCCGTCTGAGAAAATCAGTGCCACAATCAAAGGATGACCTGGTGGTAAGGAGGTCCCTTAGGTGGTTATTGATTACAGTGTGGTCTACCACTCGATCTTAATGAGTGGAAAAAGACATGGGACTGGGGTGTGCAGTGCAAATAAATGTGAGTGAGAAAGAAACCAAGACAAAAGAGTGTGTTAAAATTGGTCAAAAGAGCACGGAACGATATTTATTCTGTGTATGCTCTCAATACCAAGGTTAAAAATATACATAACCTCAGGCAGTCAAGTTAGGTAGACTGTCTGAGGTAGGGTCGGTCGACATGTTTCAGCAAACATGGACTATTGCGTCCTTGCTTTCATCAGGACCAGGACTTTGTTGCTAGTGCTACTGCACAACGTGAATAAATCATAAAGTGAAAGAGTGACAAAAGGAAAAAAGAAACAAGTGCAAAAAGTCACCTGTATAGTCCAAATGCCATTACAGTTAGTGCCGTTCACTGTCGAAAAAATAAAGGAAGTGAGTGTCAGGTTAGCCTAACCTGACACTCATTTCCTTTATTTTGTCACTCTTTAATTTTATGATTTATTCACGTTGTGCAGGAGCACTAGCAACAAAGTCCTGGTGGTCCGGATAAAATCCCAAATGATGAAGGGCGGATCCGTATGGTGACTGATGGGTATTTTCCTCATCCCTTGAGAGCCTTTTGTGTCGAATCATTTTTGACCCCTGGGTGATTAGGGGACTGTGGTTGATCAGGCGGTTAGCGTACACCTTTGAGCTTTGTTTGGTTTCAGACCCTCTGGTACTTTTTGTTGTTTCCAGGTTCTTTGGCGATTGTACCCAGAGCAAGGTCTATAAATTTCCCTGAGGTCCTCTTTTACCGTAGTGTTTCTTGTTATCGTGACATGACCTCAGCGCGGGTACTCTGTCGCGACCCTGGTGAATGTTGCTGCTCCTAGTGTCTGCTGGGCCGGGTGTTATCGTGACATGACCTCAGCGCAAGTGCTCTGTCGCGACCCTGGTGAATGTTGCTGTGATGCTGCTCCTACGCTCTGCTGGGCCGGGTGTTACCGTGACATGACCTCAGTGCGGGTGCTCTGTTGTGACCCTGGCTCGACCTGTGGTGCTTGTCGTCTGGGGGGAGGGTGAAGAGGTTGTGGGGGAGGGGTCATGGGGACGCTGCTTTGTTGAGTGGTCTTTACTCTCCAACAGGATATTGCCTTGCACGGACCTGAACGTGGTCAGCGGTTCTCAAAGGTTCTATTGGTGATGTCATCTTGTTTTTTTGTTTTTTTACCTCTAGGAGTTTCTTAATGATGAAAAATACAACGACGAAGAGGACCTGGAGGAGAAGCTGGCGTCCTTCCGAAGTAAGGCTAGGAGTATTCGGAATACTCTGGGTTTCAGGTTTAGGATTAGGGCGAGGATTGAGGGTGGAGCAGTGTTTAGGATGGGATGGTGTTAGTTTTAGGTTTAAGATTAGGGTTAAGTATCAGGAGATGGTTTAGGGTTAGGGTTGGACATACTGTAATGGCTAGGGATCATTTAGCGCTAAGTTTAAGATTGAGTCCAGTGTTTTTTTAGATTAGGGCAAGGATTGGCCATGAAGTAGTATTTAGGATGGGATGGTGTTAGTTTTAGGTTTAAGATTAGGGTTGAGGCTCGGATTAGGAACTGGTTTAGGGTTAGGGTAGGACATACTGTAGTGGCTAGGGATCATTTTAGTGCTAGGTGTAAGATTAGAGTCCAGTTGGTTTTAGATTTTGGCTAGGATTGACGATGGAATAGTGGTTAGGGATTGGGATGGTGTTAGTTTCAGTGTTAGGTTTAAGATTAGGGTTGAGGTTAGGAGTACGGGTTAGTTTCAGGTTAGGGTTGGGCATACAGTAGTCTCTAGGGACAGTTTTGGTGTTAGGGTTAATGTTAGAGTTGACTTGGTTTTAGATTAGGGCTGGGATTGTGGATGGTGCAGTGGTCAGGGATTGGGATAGTGGTAGCCTTAGTCTTAGGTTTAAGATTAGGGTTGGGTTAGCATTAGGGATTAGTTTCAGGTTATTGTTAGGAATGGAGATAGAGTAGTGGTTGGGGATAGCTTCAGTGTTGGATTTAAGGTGAGGGTTATTATTAGGTATTGGATTCAGGTGAGTGTTAGAACTGGGATGAAGTAGTATTTAGGATAGGGTTAGTGTTATGTTTACGTTTAGGTTTAGGGGTGATTTAGAGTTAGAGGTTGGTTTCATGTTAGGGTTAGTATTGGGCTCGGGCATTGGTTAGGGATGGGATAGTGTTAGGTTTAAGACTAGGGTTAGGATTAGGGATTAGATTCAGGTGAGGGTTATGAAGGGGTGTATGTAATGTTTTGGATACTGTTAGTCTTAGGTTTAACTTTAGGGTTAGTTTAACGTTAGGTTTGAGGCTAGTTTCAGATTAGTGTTAGTATTGGCGTGGAAGCAGTGGCTAGAGATAGTGTTGGGTTTATGTTTAAGATCTGGTTTCGGAGTGGGGATGGAGTAGTCGTTGGGATAGTGTTAGGTTTAGGTTCAAGTTTAGGGTTAGAATTAGAGGTTGGTTTCTGATTAGAGTTAGTATCGGGATTAGAGTAGTGGCTGGGGATAGGATTGGAATTAAGTTTAAGTTTAGGTTTAGGAAGGGGATGGAGGAGTGTTTAGGATGGTGTTAGGATTAAGTTTAGGACTGGTTTAGGGTTAGAATTAGAGGTTGGTTTTAGATCAGGGTTAGCATTGTAGATGGAGCCGCAGGTGAGCTGTGCTTGTGACGGAACGGTTCCGTCACGGCCCCGCCGCTCTTTAGAACGTCAGCGCAGGCGCGGAATTCGTGCCGCGCAGGCGCGGCGAGCAGGCTGTGACGGAACCGTTCCGTCACCAGCACAGCCCACCTGAGGCTGGTGACGGAGCGGTTCCGTCACGAGCATGGGAGGGGTTAAGATTAGGGCTTGGGTTACGATTAGGGGTAGGTATTTGTTTGGTTTATTTTTTGCATTTTAAGGTTATTTCTACTTTGAATTTGGGTTTAGCGTATGAGTGAGGGCCAGTGGGTAAAAATTATTTTGTTCAAAAGGAAGTTCATGCTTGACCCTTTGTTCTTGGTACCCACCTAATCTTTGATAAAATGTTAGTTTTTGAGGATTCTTCACAGTGGGTTTGGAGAATGATATGTCTTCATAACAATATCGATCCTTGCAGCACTGATCCACTGATCACTGCAGCTGGCTTACCCCAGAGCCAGTGCTGTGCCAATCATGCCCCCTTGCTCCTCTGTGTGCATCGCAAAAACAGTTGATGGACAGAATGCAGAACAATTTCCTACATTCACCCCAGTACAGAGATCTGGGCCTACATCCATAGCTTTTTTGCTCACCATGCCATTCCAGTTTGAACCCAGCCATATGCAAATCAGTCTTGACCCTGTGCCCCATGGGAACAGTCCAGCCCGAACTGCCAAGCCAGGTCCTCCCTGGACTGGAAACAAGCATCCAAGGACCGGTTTCGGGCTTTCAGCCCTCATCAGCCAGGATAGCTTGACTCCAGTGGCATGGCGCAGCACGCAGACCTTTCTTTGATCTGCCCCTCTGACCATGCCATGCCATCCGTGCCCGGCGCAGCACGCAGACCTTCACACGTCCATGGCGCCCCAAGGCGCTCCACGTGTGGTTCTGTGGCACCCACGTGCTGCCTCCGACTGTTGAAAGGTGGTCGGCTGGCACTCCAGTCTGCGTGTGACGCTGCTGTACAGACGGGCAGGCTTTGCCCCCATACACACCCCTGGTGCAAGTAAGGTCTGAAAGGCCCTTAAAGGGGGAAATACTTCGTCACGGCCTAATCTGTGGTTCAGAAGCCCGTGCCCATGCCAGGTCACCAGTGGAAGGAGTCTGCGGCCCCCTCCCCTGGGCTGGTACCCGCCTGTGCCCAGCGGATGTTGGCGAGGCAGTGCCCTGCGCTAGTTCCCTGTTAGAGGGTTGGAGTCATTGGTATTTCAGGGCGGCTTCCCCTACCAGCTGCCCTTGAGCTTCAGACGTGGGCGAGGCCAGGTCCATGTGCCAGCCAGGGCAGACAGGCGGGGGTCCAGGGCACCCCTGCCCCTTTCTATGTGCCCCAGACGCTGGCGAGGCCTGGTTCCTCCACCCGCCCCCCTTGGCAGGCACGAGGTTCAGGACAACTTCCCCTGCTCGCCCCTTTGTGTCCCTGGCATTGGAGGGACCCGGTGGCAACGCCAGCCCTCCTTGGCAGGCAACAGCTTTTGTACGAAGTCCGGGGTCCTCGCCTGCCCCCCGGGCGCCGTGCCCGCTCACAGTGCTTTCGTTGAACCCTGGGCGCTCTGCAAACTTTATTGGTGGTGGGAAGTTAAGCAGGGTCCAGAGAGACCCTCAACGTGGTCTCAGACCTGCCCACGCCCCCCCCCTCCCTTACTGTAGCCCTCCACCTCCCCCCAGCTGAAAACAGTGCGGGCATTGTATGCCCACTTCGGCCCCAGAAGCCCCCACCCCCACTCGCACCCGACGCAAGGAAAACCGCTGACAGCGCGCGGCAGGCTCCCGGCTGCTCAAGTGGGCATTTGTGTGGCATGGGGTGTGTGTGTGGGAGGGGGGGGGGGGCTGCGGGGTCACTCGAGGTTTGTCTTGGGCCCAGGCACGAGAGTGAGATCACTCATTCCGATGGCACGTGCGCTCGGAGGTGGCATCCTTGCAGCAGACCGGGGTGGACGGACAGTGGCGGCGTCTGCTGGGCGCAGTCAGTGGTCTATTATAGCGCCCACAGACTAGTGAACTACCCTTAGGCGCTTGGATGGATTCCTGTGTGGATTCGGTGCTGGCAAAAGGGATCGTACCAAGAGCACTGGAGTCTAAAATTCACAACAGCACTGCCCACCGGTGCCAGCTCCTTAAACTGCCCACTAGTGCCACCTTCTCACACTGCCCACCAGTGCCAGCATCTCTCACTGCCCTCCGGTGCCACCTTCTCACACTGCCCAACAGTTCCAGCTCCTCACACTGCCCACCAGTGCCACCTTCTCACACTGCCCACCAGTGTCAGCTCCCCACACTGCCACCAGTGCAGCTCCTCGCACTGCCCCCCAGTGCCACCTTCTCACACTGCCCACCAGTGTCAGCTTCTCACACTGCCCACCAGTGTCATCTCCTCACACTGCCTAAAAGCCAAGCATGGCGCATCCGTGGCAGATTCTTAGTGTCTGCCAGGACCAACTTCTCACTCCACAACGGCTCCTCACTCTGCCTGTAATGCCAGCTCTTTGCAAAGCCAACTACTGCCAGGTCAGCGCACACTACGTAAGTGGCATCTTCTAGCAGAGTGGTAGCTTATAACACTCCACCTCAAACTGCCCATCCTTGTCAGCTCTTCACCCTAATATCAGTGCCCGCTTCTCTCATTACTACCCATGCCTGCTCCTCACACTGCTGCTCCTGCCAGCTTCTTACATTGCAACCAGTGCCTGCTCCTCAAATTGTGGTCCATGCCAGTTCCTCACATTGCTGCTCGTGCCAGCTTCTCTCGTGCCCGTGCTATCTTCTCACTTTGCTACCCATGCCAGCTTCTCACATTCCTACCTGTGCCAGCTTCTCACATTCCTACCTGTGCCACCTTCTCACATTCCTACCTGTGCCAGCTTCTCTCATGCCCGTGCTATCTTCTCACTTTGCTACCCGTGCCAGCTTCTCACTTTGTTACCCGTGCCAGCTTCTCACATTCCTACCCATGCCAGCTTCTCACATTGATACTCGTACCAGCTTCTCACTTTGTTACCTGTGCCAGCCTCTCATACGCCTCACCGGTGTCAGCTGCAAAAATGAAATCCCACATTAGTGCCACAAGAAGCCACTAAATTACTTTGGGGGCGATGCCCGTTTTATGCCTTCTACTGTGCTAAACAAAAAAATCCAAATATATTTCAGGTAATTGCGGCTCTGAGCTCTAGTTCTCACAATGAGGCAACATGTTTCTCGGGGAGAAGGAGGTAAACCGGCAGGTATCTCTAATGTATGACACATGTGAGTCCAGTGCTGCCCTCCAGACCTCCCCTGACCTCCTAACTTTTTTTTCCTTTTGCTTTCCAGAAAAATACATAGACTTTGACCTGAACGACCAGGGCGAGATAGGTGAGTGTGTTTGCCTCTCAGGGCAGTGACATTGGGTTGGAGGGCAGGGGCGGGAGGGGGGAGGGTGGGGGGGTATTTGCACATTGTGAAAGTGGACACGTGGCAAATCTACATCCCTTTATGGATCTTGAGTTAAATAACTCTGCTCGGATACCAGGATTCTGAGGCGTAGGGAGTCCACTCACTGTCCTCATTCACACCGCGAGGAGTATGAATTCTAGATTCAGAATCCATGGCCCCTTCCTGCTCCGTCCTCTGCTTCTCTCTTGTGTGAGGGGTGTTCCCTCAAACACCGCCTCAGAGGGCCCATCTTGTACTCCTGCTGGGGCTTCTGTACCAATCAGTAAATGCACAGAGAGGCTCAGACTCCCTGGTAAAAATTAGTATTCCCCATTACTTACCGTATATTGCGTTGTAATGACATGCGTTGTAATGACATGCGTTGTAGTGACATGCGATGTAATGGCTGCGTTGTAATAGCATGCAATGTAAAGGATGTTGCATTGTAATGACGGCATTGTAAAGGTAGTGTGATGTAATGACTGTGTTGTAAAGGTAGTGTGATGTAATGACTGCGTTGTAAAGGTAGTGTGATGTAATGGCTGCGTTGTAATAGCATGGGATGTAAAGGATGTCGTGTCGTAATGACTGCGTTGTAAAGGTAGTGTGATGTAATGACAGCGTTGTAAAGGTTGTTTCCCGTCACATGGACCCTCTACTAGAGGGCTGAGCGGTTCATCATCACTCCTTTGACCAGTCACTCCTCCCTAAGGATGAGATGTTGCTTTGTCGCTCACTCTGACCTCCCCCAGAGGGATGCATTGCCAGTAGCTCACCCTCCCCCATTTCACTCACCCATCGGGCGATCGTTCACTCTCACCAGCCCCTGATTCGTCTCTCCTAGAGGAGTGCACTTGCTCTTTTGCCCCCACTCTTTCTCCCCTCAACAGAGGTGGTCACTGTCGCTCCCTCTCACCATCTTTCCAAGAGGGTAGACTGTCACTCACTCGAGCGGTATGCTGGCATCACTCTATCCAGCCACCCCTTGCCTCACCTGCACCAGTCACTCTAGGTCTCTCTGATCAGGAGTGCACTCTCACTCACCTGACTGCCTGTGGGGTTCACTGTCACTCACTCAACACCCTGAAGATTGCACTGTCGCTCACACTCACCTGCCCCTGGGGGACAATGAACTTTTGCCCACAAGCCTCTGCCTTCCTGGGGTGCACTGTCATCACTCATCATCTCAGGGTGCACTTTTGCATACACTCACCTGCTCTCTGTGGTGGTGGGGGTGCACTGTCACTCACACTCACACCCTTGGGGTGGTGTCCTGCTCACTGGGATGGGGGAGATGTACACTCTCGCTCACTCTCACACCCTTGGGGTGGTGTCCTGCTCCCAGGGACAGGGGAGATATCCACTCTTGCTCACTCTCACACCCTTGGGGTGGTGTCCTGCTCCCGGGGACAGTGGAGATGTCCACTCTCACTCACTATCACACCCTTGGGGTGGTGTCCTGCTCCTGGTGACGGGGGAGATGTCCACTCTCGCTCACTCTCCTCCCCTTGGGGTGGTGTCCTGCTCCCGGGGACGGGGGAGATGTCCACTCTCGCTCACTCTCCTCCCCTTGGGGTGGTGCCCTGCTCCCAGGGACAGGGGAGATGTCCACTCTCGCTCACTCTCACACCCTTAGGGTGGTGTCCTGCTCCCGGGGACAGAGGAGATGTCCACCCTCATTCACTCTCACACCCTTGAGGTAGTGTCCACTCTTGCTCACTCTCACACCCTTGGGGTGGTGTCCTGCTCCTAGGGACAGGGGAGATGTCCACTCTCGCTCACTCTCACACCCTTGGGGTGGTGTCCTGCTCCCAGGGACAGGTGAGATGTCCACTCTCGCTCACTCCCACACCCTTGGGACAGGGGAGATGTCCACTCTTGCTCGATCTCACACCCTTGGGGTGGTGTCCTGCTCCCGGGGATGGGGGAGATGTCCACTCTCACATCCTTGCGGTGGTGTCCTGCTCCCTAGGACAGGGGAGATGTCCACTCTCGCTCACTCTCACACCCTTGGGGTGGTGTCCTGCTCCCGGGAACTGAGGAGATGTCCACTCTCATTCACTCTCACACCCTTGGGGTGATGTCCTGCTGCCAGGGACAGGGGAGATGTCCACTCTCACTCACTCCCACACCCTTGGGACAGGGGAGATGTCCACTCTCGCTCACTCTCACACCCTTGGGGCGGTGTCCTGCTCCCAGGGACAGGTGACATGTCCACTCTCACTCACTCCCACACCCTTGGGACAGGGGAGATGTCCACTCTCGCTCACTCTAAGACCCTTGGGGTGGTGTCCTGCTCCCGGGGACAGGGGAGATGTCCACTCTCGCTCACTCTCACACCCTTGGGGTGGTGTCCCGCTCCCGGGGACAGGGGAGATGTCCACTCTCGCTCACTCTCACACCCTTGGGGTGGTGTCCCGCTCCCGGGGACAGGGGAGATGTCCACTCTCGCTCACTCTCACACCCTTGGGGTGGTGTCCTGCTCCCGGGGACAGAGAAGATGTCCACTCTCATTCACTTCCACACCCTTGGGGTGATGTCCTGCTCCCAGGGACAGGGGAGATGTCCACTCTCGCTCACTCTCACACCCTTGGGTGCTGTCCTGCTCCCTAGGACAGGGGATATGTCCACTCTCGCTCACTGTCACACCCTTGGGGTGGTGTCCTGCTCCCTAGGACAGGGGATATGTCCACTCTCGCTCACTGTCACACCCTCGGGGTGGTGTCCTGCTCCCAGGGACAGGGGAGATGTCCACTCTCGCTCACTCTCACACCCTTGGGTGGTGACCTGCTCCCGGGGATGGGGGAGATGTCCACTCTCGCTCACTGTCACACCCTTGGGGTGGTGTCCTGCTCCCTAGGACAGGGGATATGTCCACTCTCGCTCACTCTCACACCCTTGGGGTGGTGTCCTGCTCCAGGGGACAGGGGAGATGTCCACTCTCGCTCACTCTCACACCCTTGGGGGGGTGTCCTGCTCCCGGGGACGGGGGAGATGTCCACTCTCGCTCACTCTCACACCCTTGGGTGGTGTCCTGCTCCCGGGGACGGGGGAGATGTCCACTCTCGCTCACTCTCACACCCTTGGGGTGGTGTCCTGCTCCCAGGGACAGGGGAGATGTCCACTGTCACTCACTCTCACACCCTTGGGGTGGTGTCCTGCTCCCGGGGACGGGGGAGATGTCCACTCTCGCTCACTCTCACACCCTTGGGGTGATGTCCTGCTCCCAGGGACAGGGGAGATGTCCACTCTCGCTCACTCTCACACCCTTGGGTGGTGTCCTGCTCCCTAGGACAGGGGAGATGTCCACTCTCGCTCACTCTCACACCCTTGGGGCGGTGTCCTGCTCCCGGGGACAGGGGAGATGTCCACTCTCGCTCACTCTCACTCCCTTGGGGTGGTGTCCTGCTCCCGGGGACAGGGGAGATGTCCACTCTCGCTCACTCTCACACCCTTGGGGTGGTGTCTTGCTCCCGGGGACGGGGGAGATGTCCACTGTCACTCACTCTCACACCCTTGGGGTGGTGTCCTGCTCCCGGGGACAGGGGAGATGTCCACTCTCGCTCACTCTCACACCCTTAGGGTGGTGTCCTGCTCCCGGGGACAGGGGAGATGTACACTCTTGCTCACTCTCACACCCTTGGGGTGGTGTCCACTCTCGCTCACTCTCACACCCTTGGGGCGGTGTCCTGCTCCCGGGGACAGGGGAGATGTCCACTCTCGCTCACTCTCACACCCTTGGGGCGGTGTCCTGCTCCCGGGGACGGGGGAGATGTCCACTCTCGCTCACTCTCACACCCTTGGGGCGGTATCCTGCTCCTGGGGACAGGGGAGATGTCCACTCTCATTCACTCTCACACCCTTGGGGTGGTGTCCACTCTCGGTCACTCTCACACCCTTGGGGTGCTGTCCTGCTCCCAGGGACAGCGGAGATGTCCACTCTCGCTCACTCTCACACCCTTGGGGGGGGTGTCCTGCTCCCGGGGACTGGGGAGATGTCCACTCTTGCTCCCTCTCACACCGTTGGGGTGGTGTCCTTCCCCCTGGGATGGGGGAGATGTCCACTCTCGCTCACTCTCACACCCTTGGGGTGGTGTCCTGCTCCAGGGGACAGGGGAGATGTCCACTCTCGCTCACCCTCACCCTCCTTCTCCCCTCTTTCACAGACATGATGGCTCTGAAGATGATGATGGAGAAGCTGGGGGTCCCCAAGACCCACCTGGAGGTGAAGAAGATGATCTCGGAGGTGACCGGGGGGACCTGCGACACCATCTCCTACCGGGACTTTGTGAAGATGATGATGGGGAAGCGATCTCCTGTCCTCAAACTGTGAGTACTAATTGAGAGAGTAGGTCTGGGGGGTGAGTGGGTAATACTGAGGGCACGGTCTGCCAGAGGGCAGGGCGTGATTGCTTGCCTGACGGAGCGTGACCGAGGGGCTTATACTGAGGGTATGTGGGTATGGGCTGTGCCCTAGGTGTTAGCGATAGGAGCTAAGGTGCTATACCCTGTGGGGGGGGGCACTAGAGGGGGACTGACATTCTTCATGCTGAGCGCCACAGCTTAGAAGTAAGGGTGAGCAAAATTTGCGTAATTTACTTTTGTGTGATTATGACAAGTTTTGGGGAGATGAGTTGGCCTAACTGCTAGGGCGGTCGAGCTCGAATCTGGGGAACTGACTTTGAGTCTCGGCAATGACGCTGAACATCCTGTGAATCTGGGCAAATCACTTAATCTCCCTGTGCCTAACAAAAATGAATGTGTCCTCATGTAACGCAACTGGTGCTATGTAAAGCGCTCTGATACCGGAATTGGGTCAAGTTTGCGCTATATAAAACTCTGTAAAATAAAAATAAAATAAAATAAATGACATATAATTATGCAAAATGCAAATCCATCATTATGTGCTAAAACAAAAATCACTGTGAGCAACAGCCATTCGCGTTCAGTTGTTCCTGTGCATTCACTGTAAATTTCTAACACGAATGCGACATAATTATGCCAGTTGGCACAATGGTGTTAAATTCAGGAATTTGAGGGTTTTCCTGGTGGTGATGGACAGTAAATAAAAAGGTCTGACACCGTCTACTGTAACTAGGGCAGACGGGGTACTGCCCCTCCTCCGACGGCCCCTACCCCATCAGGCTCTCGGAGGAAAGACACCAACCACGGAGCTAACAAGGGCTCCGTCAACAGAATACTTAAGTCCCACCCATCTCCAGAGGAGGAGGGCCGACCCAGGGTTTGGCAGACAGGGTTTGTGATGGAGGAAACTCCGAATCAGGCCCCAAGTTAGTAACATTTCGCAAAGATGCGGTTTCAGCTGACCACTAACTTTGGAATTGTGCAGATCCCAAAAGTCTTTCCAAATTCCATTACAGATTTATAATATTTGCCAAGGCTAGACCATGGCAGTGCTACGCCCTGCGGCCTTCCTAAATATACCTTGGCCCCACTTAGGGCTACATTGAATGCTGCGGCCAGACTGACCACCGGCACAATAAGAAATGCGCATATTTCCCCAGTCTTAAAATCTCTAAATTGAAGCTAGAATACAGCTAAAGATTGCCTGCCGGTCCCACAACGTCCTCCATTTCCAAACCCCCAAGTATCTTGTCCCAAAGCTAGAATTATCTGGAGGTGGTAGACCCTCAAGAAGCGCTAACTCCTTCCTCCTGAAACCACAGATATTTCATAAAAAGAGAACTCCTCAAAGAGCTTTCTCCGGCTCTGCCCCGAGGGTCTGGAACTCTCTCCCTCCTGAAGTTCGAAGACTCACTTCCACTCTTGCTTTCAAACTGAAAGTAAAAAGTTTCCTTATGAACAAGTTCTTACCTTAAATGGTTTGGATCTTCTGCTGTAAGATACTGGACTTATACCTCTGTCCTTCATGTCTTGTACTGAATCAATATATTTGTTTTAATTTAATCTTTTCTGCCCCTCCCAGATCCGCTATTTTTAGCCACTGTGTTTGCTTTTATGCACCCTTGTAACTGTCCTGTTGATTTGTATTTGACGCCTGTAAATCCCTGATCATCTTTAATGTAAAACGCTCTGATATCCCTTGGGATCTTGTTCACGCTATATAAATCTTTATAAATAAATAATTGGTCTTCTAGGCGATATGTAACACACTGTGAAGGACCGGGTTTTAGAACCCAGCGGCGTCAGGGAAAACGCCCGATGCCTTCGAGCTCCCCTGCCTTGGCAAACAAAGACACGGGATACTTCTTGATGACGTCAAAGACCAAAGTTTATTGGTTGCAACCAGGAACAGAGATCTACGAAGCACACACGGGTGGTTCGCTAGAGACTGCACAAATTCAATGAGCGGAGCATGGTCTTTTATGCCAAAAATCAAGCCTCAGGCAACATTCCAAATTAGCATTGGGTTCATACAAACTGACCAATAGAAACATGACATTTTAAAAGTAGCGTATGACGACAATCCCACTTTCCGTTGTCCAGCCCACCAGAAATGACCAAGCACATTCCAATATTCCTGTTCGATCAGGCCGGACAAACCCATCATAAAACCCTCAACCCAAATCAGTGATTATGTCGTAAAGGAAGGAGCAGAAACAGATAGGAAACAAGATAGAAAGGTGGGTGCAGTGTACTATAAACTTCAGCATGTCCTGCTCTTTGATCTTTATCTGACCAGCTGCTTAACAAGGAACTGGCTCAACGAGGTCAGCCTCGGGCAAGGGAGCCAGTTCGGCCAGTTCATTCAGAAGTCAGCTAAGGTGTCTCAAGAACCTGTTCGGCCACAGTCCCCGGCCTATGTGAGGGCAACCACACAAAATGGCTGCCGCACACAAAATGGAACCCGAAGGTTCAAACGAAATCCCTGAATACGTAGTGTTCTCATTGATCGATTAATGCGAAAACACTCGTACACACTGCACTCGTGATTTGCGGTCTGCTGACACCAAAATTGTCTATTTCCGACGATCTTTATTGAACGGGTTTGGAACCACCGAACCACAGACCCTCAAACCAAGGAACTTACAGACCCTCCTTTTGCCCTTACATAGGCAACAGACCCAAACCCATGTCAATCTGAATCTGGATCTATATTCATCAGATCATCGATATGTTGCTGTAGCATCATCCTATTACTTAGTACCTCTCTCTGGACAGGTCTCCTTGCACACGAAGTAGCACAGAGGCCACAAATAGCAGGAGCACACTGTACACAGAGACAGAACAGGAACAGGATAGCCAAGACCATCCCAATGACCATCAAAATCTTCCAAACCCAAGTGGATATCAATCCCCATAACCATCCCACTAACGACCAATCTCCTTTATCCAAATGGACAGAATCGGAGATCTTATGTAGCTTGGAAATGGCCTGGAAGACTGACGGAGCGTTGTCTGGAATGAAAACGCAGCAGCTCGATTGAATCAGTTTACATACTCCACCTCGATCTGCTAGTATGACATCAAGGGCAACTCTATTTTGAAGTGTCATAAGTCTATCCGACTGGAGCTCAGCAGTCAAGTTACTAAGGGCACCAGCAGTTTCGACTATGGTGGACTCAACCACTCTCGTCAACTGGCGAATATTCCTGCTATTAGCCATCGGTGTTCAGAACGGCAGAAAACCCTTAAAGAAATCTCCCAACTCTTGCCCTGCAGTGTCTTCTTGACTAAAGACACCTCGAGCAACTCTCGTCTTATGGTAATCTGCCGCAGCTGTAAAAGTGGGAGGCAACAGGAAAGAAACAAAACATGTGCCCGAAAAATCAGGGGGCAACCATGTATATGCTTTGTCATAGCAAACAAAGTAGGTACCCTTAGCGGCTAGAAATGCTGGGGAAGACTGAGACGTAAATACGTAGGTGTCAGTACAAACGCTCTTCCCTAGCTAAGCTCTCGGATTTTTGCCATTACCTTGCAGACAATAGCGACCCTGATGGGGCACTATCCAAATCGGTGGAGAACTTTTTGCTCGCTGGTTAACACTCAGACTAACTCCATACCCAGTAATATCCCAACCACTATATGGTTGCCTCTCATCTGTCGGAATAGTTTCAACAGCATTAGTTCCTTTAACCATGTCGACTATGCCTCTAGCAACAGCATTATTCTTCGGATTGTCCTTCGGTGAACGTAGGGATTAAACACTATGGGCATAAATGAACATCGTTCTGTAAGCCCAAATCGAACCATTCAAACTAAAAGGCAAAACCAAGTACGGAATACCCTTATCAGTCGTATGGGGCATTAGACCACAAATCCAACAGTTTGTCGTGTTCATCACTAACTGGTGTTGGTGCAAAAGTTGAATAAAGGAATTGTTGGCAAATTCCAGTCGTCTAACTACCTCATGTTCAGGCAAAGGATGAAAAGAATGAGAAGAAATAGTGGGTGGAGATATAGGTTGCACAGTGGGAATAAACGTCACTTTAAAAGAGAATGTCACATAACCAATTAAGAATATCATTAAACTCAATAGCAAAAGTAAACACGGTATTAAAAAACTTTTCTTTGATATCAGTTTGCATATCTTCTTTTTAAAAGCCATTGCCCTTGCAGGTCTCTCCAACTCGAAGAAATCCATCCTAACTAAATATGCTGCTCGCGATGGTAGGGTGTTCTATGCTAAGGAATGCCTCTGTCAACCCAGGGCAACTCCCTTAGGCCAACCAGAACCTTCGACCTAGTGTCTCAGGCTTGCACTCCAAAGACTTGGCACCGCGACCCTACAGCTGAACCCGGATGGCGGTTCGAAAAACAAAAATGAGTAGATCCTCGGTGGAGAGTTAACCTGCAAACAGAAAAATCATAACAACTTTTATTTGTGCTTTATTTGTCCCACGATTCTTGGTCGCAAATTATAGCGGTCCTTTCCAGGAAATGTTTGGTCCTTAAACAACAAATCAGGCTCAGTAGTGTTCAATCGATTCAAAGTAGGCACAGCTTCTTGTAAAAGATCGTCACTTTCCTTCTCAGAGTTCGTACCAATCAGACGGGCATCGCTGAATGGCAAAAATCGTGGAACAGTTTCTGTTTCAGAGTCTGGAAGTCCCTCCTGGACCCACTGATCGTACGGTAAGGGCGATGGTGCTCGCTTACAGTGTACGCCGTGGATCCAGTATTTCTTGCCTTGCACTCGAACTGCAGAACGTGTAGACAGGAGCACTTGGTAGGGTCCAGTCCAGCGGGGCTGATCGTTCTTGCTCCGCTGAAAATTCTTGATGAAGATCCAACTGCCAGTTTCAATTGCGTGGCATGGATCCTCAGAAGCTTGTGGCAGACTATCATGCACCTGTTGGTGTAAAACACGCAATTTAGTCGTCAGTTCGCGCAAGTAATCAAGCAACACAGGGTATTCAATTTCGCTGAACCTAGTTGGCCTTGGTACGCCCCAAATATTCGCTGGGCGACCAAAGACCACCTCGTATGGACTCAGACCCATTCTCGAATGCACAGTCATTCTTGTGGACAAAAGCGCTAAAGGCAAAGCATCTGGCCACTGTAAACCAGTGCTCGCTTGAATTTTGGCTAACTTTAGCTTTAAAGTGCCATTATAGCACTCAACTAAACCAGCTGATTGGGGCTGATTTGCAGCGTGGAATTTCTGCCGGATTCCTAGTCCCTCACACACTCTCTTCATGACTTGACCCACAAATTCACTCCCATTGCCACTCCAGATAATTCTCGGCATTCCAAATCTAGGGAAAAATTCCTTTATCAGGACTTTTGCTGTGGACAAGGCAGTATTGTCCTTAAGGGGAACAGCTTCTACCCATCTAGAAAAGGAGCAAACAACCACTAAAACATATTTCAAGTTTTTGCATCTCTCCATGTGGATAAAATCTAGCTGCAAAGCCTCGAACGGATACGTAGGAGGAGCAAAATGACCAGCTGGTGTAGGAGTTCCTTTACCAGGATTATACATCAAGCATACCATACAGTTCTTAATCAAGTTCTCTGCACATTTTGGAATTCCCGCATTCTGCCAAACCGGAGCCAACAACTTGCAAATCCCTTTCACACTGATATGTGCCATGCCATGAGCCATTGTAACAACCGGAAGCACATATGCGTCAGGCAACAACCATCTCTGATGCTTGGACAAATCAGTCCAACAACCATTCGAATCCAATCTACCCTTACTTTCTCTCCATTCATTCAACTCTTTCTCTGTAGCTTCAGCTTGACTGGATTTTACACTCTCAATCGTATCTTCACACATACTCTTCTCTGGAACCCATCTCGCCGGACCTGCAACATACATTTGACTCATCACATTTCTCGCAGTTCCTTTCGCGACTTCATCCACAAACGCATTTTCGCGACCAACACCATCCGTAACTCTCTTATGGGCACTACATTTCACAATCGCTACTTGCAACGGCAAAGTAAGTGATTCAAAAAGTTCATTCACCAACTGCCCATGCTGGATCTTCGTTCCATGCGAAGTCAAGAACCCACGTTCACGCCACAAACGTCCAAAACTATGAGCCACACCGAATGCATACTGGCTGTCAGTATACACATTCACATTCACTCATTTTCCTTTCGCCAACACACATGCTCTCGTTAATGCAATCAACTCCGCTGCTTGTGCTGAATTATGTGGAATACGTGCAGCTTCAACAATCGTATGCAAAGTCGTCACAGCATATGCCGCAGTCGTATCACCATTCGGCAACTTAAAGCACGAACCATCAACCCACAAAGTACCATCACACTCTGGAAGAGGAGTATCTCTTAAGTCTACTCTTCCTTTCGTTTCTTCTTCAGTTCTCAGAAAACAATCATGTTGTTCTTCAATATCTGTCTCAACTGAAATTGGCAACAACGTAGCTGGATTCAACGTGTTGCATCGTTTAATGTGCACATGACTCGCTAACAACGTCAACTCGTAACCCGACAACCGAGCACTAGTTAAATGCTGTGTCTTGGTACGGTTCAACAAGGTATCCACTGCATGTGGAACCATTACCACTAACGTATTGTCCATAACCAAACCAGCAGACTGTTGAATTGAAACAGCCACTGCTGCTGTAGCTCTCAAGCAACTCGGCAACGCTCTAGCTACCGGATCTAAAGTCGGCGAAAAGTACGCACATGGGCGTTGCTTATCACCAAACTGTTGAGTCAAGACTGACAAAGCACATCCCTCTCTCGTGAACATACAATGTGAAAGGCTTACTGTAGTCGGGAGTACCCAACACAGGAGCCGAACACAACGCATTGCTTAATTCGGAAAAGCTCTTCTGACATTCGTCAGTCCAAGGAATAGGATTTGGAGTATCCTTAACAGTGAGGGCTATCAAAGGCTTCGCAAGCAAGGAAAAATTAGGAATCCACTGTCTACAGTACGATGTAATACCCAAAAACGCACGTACTTCTCTCTGTGTCGTAGGCACACTCATTTTCGCAATAGCTTGAATTCTTTCTGGGGTCAGTTTCCTTCCCTCCTTCGATAAGAGGTGACCTAAGTAGGTTACTTCTTGTCGACAATATTGCAACTTGGAGAGAGAAACTTTGTGATGAAAATCAGACAAGCGGTGTAACAATGACAAAGTGGCTTCCCTACAAATCTCTTCAGTATCAGCGGCAACTAACAAGTCATCAACATATTGAATAAGGGCTGCACCATCAGGTAAAACCAACAGATCAAGTTGTGTTTTCAAAGCTTGGCTATAGATCGATGGACTCTCGCAATAGCCTTGAGGAGCGCGCTTAAAGCGGAAACTTTGTCCTCCTAAAGAGAATCCAAAGATGTCCCTACTTTCCATGGCAATCGGGATACTGAAGAAAGCATTCTTCAAGTCAATCACCGAAAACCACGTGGCTGTAGCCGGAATCAGAGTCAACAAAGCGGTGATATCAGGCACAACAGGAAATTGTGGAACAACAATCTTGTTCACTTCGCGAAGATCGATCACAAACCTATATACAGGAGGCTGTGAACAATCAGTTCTCTTCAGAACAGGCAAAACGGGGCTATTGCACACATTACCTCTCGTTTCCTCAATGACACCCTTTTCGATCAGATCATAAATGATCGCTAAAAGTGCACGCTCACCATCACTCGAAATACAGTACTGTGGAATGCACGGTAACTTAGCATTCGCCTTCAGTGTCACAACATATGGAGGAATTTCCAGTAGGCCCACATCGTTCGGACCAGTAGCCCACAATGAATCTAGTAAAGAAGACAATTCAGGTGGAAGTCTATCTTTCGATATGTACATCGGAGAAATCGCTCTCTCACCCAAAGTAAGATGAACTCCTGACGGAGAACAATACAGCGTCGCATACAATCTCTTCAATAAATCCAATCCCAACAGATTCTCATTACAACCGGTAGTCAAAAGAAGTGATGCCTTGAACTTACGAGGTCCAACAGAAAGAGACAATGGAGCAGAAATTGGATTTGTAACCAGGGCGCCAGAAAAACCTATAGAAACATTATCAAAGCCAGACAAAGGTGCGCCAGGGAGTTTAGAGTGAATAATAGAACTCTTTATAGCACCAGTGTCTAGCAGAAAAGGTTCTGACACACCTGATGCAATTACTTCAACATAAGGTCCACTCTGATCTACTGGAACTGAAACAACTCCCTCTCTTTGTCCATGGCTGTCCTAACAATCATTACAATTCGCTTTGTCACCTTCAACATAGTAATCATCTACATAGTACTGTGCTGTCCTACCAGACGAACCTTGCTGCTGATCAAAACTATTTATCGAGTTCTGTGGAGGCAAAGAACGCACATTCTGTCCGCGACCTCTACCTCTAGGCGCCTGTTGAGCACCTCTACCTCGTACACCAGAAGCACCATTCATGCGCTGCAACAAAACCGGACAACTACTCTTGAAATGACCCTCTTCTTTGCAATACACACACTGATTAGGCCCATATGGAAAACGCTGTTGAGAAGACTCGTTCCTTTGTGAGTTTCTCGAATATTGCTGAGGTTGCTGATAATCGCGCTGACTAGTAGTACGCGGTGGATAAGCTTGTTGTAGAAGAACTTTAGTCTTCAATTCCTTAGTCTTCTTATCCGCTTTCTCTAACTCATCTTTGCGCCTATTTTCATAGTACTGGGCCGTAGTTAAAATCTGTGCTGACGTGGAAACAGCCCAAGCACTCTTGGAATCCTTCAACTTAATGCACAACTCAGGAAGCAGATTATGCACAAATTTGTCAACGAACAATCTCTGGCCACCCTCAGTAGCCATATCCTGACCACTATGGTCTACAAAGGTCTCTTCAAACCGTGTGAAAAAGTCGGACACCGTCTCGTCTTTCTTCTGCTTACATGCAGACAACTTGTCCCAATTAACACGCACTTCGGGCATCAAAGTCTTCATGTAAGTAATAATTCTACCAGGGAGTTGAGTAATAAGATCTTCAGGCTTAGCACCTCCAACTTGTCCATCATCCGCAGCAACAATATTAACCCATGTATCACCCAATTCTTGATCATGATCCGTATGTCGAATCGTATTCCAGATAGGTTGTGGGACAACATTACCAAACAACATATCTATGTCGGCTAAATTCATGATACACGAACCCACAGTTTGAGTGAGCTCTTTATAATATCCCGCCGGATTTTTGCGCGGATCAGGTAAAGTCTGCTTAAGCGCTAGGACTTCAGCATGCTTCCAAGGAACATGTACCCATACTTGCGGAAAGTGCGCAACAACAGGTGGATGAGCAGCTGCATCACCAGGTCTCCAAACTGGAGGAACCTCACGCATCGGATACTGACGCGCTTTTCTCCTAACTGACGAATCAGGCTCCAACAATCGCTCAGAAGGGGCAATATTACGGAACAACAACAACATCGCAATTGCTCTCTCAACGTCGAGGAGACTCACAATGGTCCCTTTCGCAAACTCGGAACGCACTCGATACAATTCTTCAGGAGCTTTAACTACTTCGTCAATCCATTGTTCATGGAGGAACACACAGATCATTTCAAAGACGTACCGTTGCTTTGGTGCTTTCCATTGACGGAAAACATCCATAATACCCTCAAGATCATACTGGGAAGTATACGTAACCCATCTACGCGCCATATGATCCAAAACTGTGTGCTCATCTGTATCAGGCAACTGACTACGTGATTATCTACGTTCAGTCACAGGAGACATACCCAATTGTCCCAACAAAGGAGACAGAAAACCAGAAAAAGCAGCAGTCACTCACTGTCTAGTAGAAGGAGAAGATGGAAGAATAAGAGAAGACGGAACAAAAGTAGAAGAATCCAAAGTCGGAAAGAAGGAGTATCATAGACAAGCGTAGGAGTAGTAGACAAAGGGGGAGGCAAAGTTGGCTGCTCCTGAGGAGGCTGCGCCAAAGGAACATTAGCCAACCGAAGAGGAGCTGGCTGTGGAGGAATTACAGGTGGCACAACAACTGGATGTTGCACAACTACAACTGGTGGCCGTGGTGCCGAAGCACTTTGTGCATAAGGGGGTGGCGAACTCAATAGATGCGACATTAAAGGATCTTTCGCAAGATCTTTCTTTTCTTCCTGTTCTTTAGGCGGCAAAACTGGGTAGCATCTATCTACCGCTAACTTCTTAACCCTAAGCATCTGTTCGCTCTCTTGCTCTTCCTCATTATCCCTATACGCAATAGCAGCTTGCACCATTGACATACCCCGTTCTCGTTTATTCTTTTTCGCTAATTTAATTTCTTTCTGTTTGGCTTCTTTGCGCCATATGCGGAAAGAGTCAAACATTGCCGGCCGGGCTTTCTTCTTGAACAATTTCACTTCGAGATTATCTAAAATCTCAGCTTCAAAACCACTGTAACTGGGCCACTGTAGGACATCGTCTTTTCTCGTATACTTTACCCAGATCTCATTATAGCTAATAGGGTCCACACCATGCTTCACGTATAATTCATATGTCGGAGTTCCAATTGGAGGAACAGGACACGAATCCTCTAACCGGGAATCCTTAGAACAACCACAACCAAATATCTTTCCAAGTCTGCTAAGACCAGGCATCTTGCTCACTTATCTAGCTTCAAACTACAAGGGAAATCTCAAAACGATAGTCTCGTGAATACACGAGTCCCTTGGCTTTGGGGCCTGCAGGTACCAAATCAAAGCGATCCACTAAAGGGATACCAAAAACAAACTAAGGACTAGGAGACGCTCCACTCATACTTAACTGAAATGTCGATGGCGTCACCAGAAGACCCGTCAATCGTCTTGCTCTACAATCGTCTAAGGCTCCAAGACAGGGCGACAGTCAGGGCAGCAGTCCTTCGTAGCCGTCGGAAGGCGGGGAACCTCGCAGCAAAGACTTTCGTACCACGACGACATACAGGGGTCGATGAAGTGGTTGGCATTCCTCCAGAATTTTCACACAAAGCTCTCCACGATCTTCGGGCTTGGACCGGTACTGCCGAAGTCGCCCCACTTTGGGCGCCAACTGAAGGACCGAGTTTTAGAACCCAGCGGCGTCAGGGAAAACGCCCGATGCCTTCGAGTTCCCCTGCCTTGGCAAACAGAGACACGGGATACTTCTCGATGACGTCAAAGACCAAAGTTTATTGGTTGCAACCAGGAACAGAGGTCTACGAAGCACAACACGGGTGGTTCGCTAGAGACTGCACAAATTCAATGAGTGGAGCATGGTCTTTTATGCCAAAAATGAAGCCTCAGGCAATATTCCAAATTAGCATTGGGTTCATACAAACTGACCAATAGAAACATGACATTTTAAAAGTAGCGTATGACGACAATCCCACTTTCCGGTGTCCAGCCCACCAGAAATGACCAAGCACATTCCAATATTCCTGTTCAATCAGGCCGGACAAACCCATCATAAAACCCTCAACCCAAATCAGTGATTATGTCGTAAAGGAAGGAGCAGAAACAGATTGGAAACAAGATAGAAAGGTGGGTGCAGTGTACTATAAACTTCAGAATGTCCTGCTCTTTGATCTTTATCTGACCAGCTGCTTAACAAGGAACTGGCTCAACGAGGTCAGCCTCGGGCAAGGGAGTCAGTTCGGCCAGGTCATTCAGAAGTCAGCTAAGGTGTACGTGTCTCAAGGACCCGTTCGGCCGCAGTCATCGGCCTATGTGAGGGCAACCACACAAAATGGCTGCCACACACAAAATGGAACCCGAAGGTTCAAACGAAATCCCTGAATACGTAGTGTTCTCATTGATCGATTAATGCGAAAACACTCGTACACACTGCACTCGTGATTTGCGGTCTGCTGACACCAAAATCGTCTATTTCCGACAATCTTTATTGAACGGGTTCGGAACCACCGAACCACAGACCCTCAAACCGCAGAACTACAACTGTTTGCTACCTCTCACATTTTGTTTGCTTTTGATACTTGCTCAAGTGCCACCATTGCCTAAGTAACGTTTGTTCTTGTGCCTGAGTGTCTAGCATATATTGCAGAATTATACCTCTAATTGTACTTTGTTTTCTCTTGTAACCTGCACACATGTCACTTTTTCCTCCTGTAATGCACCGTTTGCTACCTCATGTATTTTGTTTGCTCACAATTGTCACTTTTACCTCATGTAATTTAACGTCTGCTTTTGTAATTTGTTCACTTGTAATTTTCTCCTCATGTATCATTACTGTTTCTATTGTGAAGTGCTCTGACGCCTTTGGGTAAAGTCTGCGCTATATAAAAACGCATAAATAAATATGGCACTTTTTCAATCTGAATCAACTTAACCAGTCCAGAATCCATCTTTCCATCTTTGGTTGACAGACAGACTTCAAAAAACTAAAACCAACGTTTTGCCACAATTCAGACTGAGAGAGACGGAGAATTATTGTGTCTCTTGTCCTCCCCCCCATCTTGCGCGATACAAGAGTGATGCATAAATCTGTGTCCGAAGCTAGATCCAGAGGTGATGATGACGTCAGGTGCCTGCTGGCAGAACTGATGATCACACATGGAGTGGGCACCAGATACCTGACGGGCTGTGCAACACATTAGAATCACAGCACAGTACATGGATGGCGCACGTGTCACGGGCAGCTCTTACTCACGAGACACTGCTGAGCACGGGGTCTCGCTTCTTACACAGAGCGCTTTCTATTCTGCACAGTATTTGTGTGGACTCACGTCTGAGGCAGTGATGTATACCCTGAGGATACAGGGGTCTCACAGGCTCAGGGCACAGGCAGCACAACTGATGCCTTAGAATACAGGGGTCCCACAGGCCCAAGGCACAGGAAGCACAACTGGTGCCTCAGAATACACGGGTCTCATAAGACTTGAGGCATAGATTGCTGAATCATCCCTCAGAATAAAGGGGTCTCACAGGCTCAGGGCACAGGCAGCACAACTCGCCCCTCAGAATACAGGGGTCTCACAGACCCGGGGCACAGGCAGCACAACTCGTCCCTCAGAATACAGGGGTCTCACAGGCTCAGGGCACAGGCAGCACAACTCGTCCCTCAGAATACACGGGTCTCACAGACTCGGGGCACAGGCAGCACAACTCGTCCCTCAGAATACACGGGTCTCACAGGCCCAGGGTATAGGCATCACAACTGGTGCCTCAGAATGCACGGGTCTCACAAGCTCAGGGCATAGGCACCACAACTGGTGCCTCAGAATACACGGGTCTCACAGGTCCAGGTTATAGGCATCACAACTGGTGCCTCAGAATACACGGGTCTCACAAGCTCAGGGCATAGGCATCACAACTGGTGCCTCAGAATACACGGGTCTCACAAGCTCAGGGCATAGGCACCACAACTGGTGGCCAGAATACACGGTTCTCACAGGCTCAGGGCCGAGGCACCACGACTAGTGCCCCAGAATACACGGGTCTCACAGGCTCAGGGCATAGGTGCCTCAACTGGTGCCTCAGAATACAAGGGTCTCACAGGCTCAGGGCATAGGCACCACAACTGGTGCCTCAGAATACACGGGTCTCACAAGCTCAGGGCATAGGCACCACAACTGGTGGCCAGAATACAAGGGTCTCACAGGCTCAGGGCAGAGGCACCACAATTGGTGCCCCAGAATACACGGGTCTCACAGGCTCAGGGCATAGGTGCCTCAACTGGTGCCTCAGAATACACGGGTCTCACAGGCTCAGGGCATAGGCACCACAACTGGTGCCTCAGAATACACGGGTCTCACAAGCTCAGGGCATAGGCACCACAACTGGTGCCTCAGAATACACGGGTCTCACAAGCTCAGGGCATAGGCACCACAACTGGTGCCTCAGAATACACGGGTCTCACAAGCTCAGGGCATACTCACCACAACTGGTGGCCAGAATACACCGATCACACAGGCTAATGTCTTGGACAGCAGAATCCTCTCTCGGAATACAGCTGTCTCACAAGCACTCTCCCCTGGGTTCAGGTCATATGCAGTAGGCAGTCCTCCAGAATCCACCTGTGCCCCAGACTGCAGGTCTGTCCCTCCAGTTAAGCGCATCCCTCAGTCCCCTAGGACAACTGTCTTTGCTATTACACTATGGCCATGCACACGTGAAGCCAGCAGGACTATTGCTCAGATGTTAATGGCTCTGCCTTCAGACAGAGAACTTTACCATCCGTTCCACAACTGAAATAAGATTAGGTGAATGAGAACAGGAGTGCCCCTCGTGTTACACAACTGAAAGAAGCTTAAGTGACAGAGAGCAGAAGTGCCCCTTGTGTTACACAACTGAAAGAAGCTTAAGTGACAGAGAGCAGAAGTGCCCCTCGTGTTACAGTAGTGACACAAGCTTGGGTATCAGACAGCAGAGTGAACCCTTGTGTTACACAACTGAAAGAAGCTTAACTGACAGAGAGCAGAAGTGCCCTTTGTGTTACACAACTGAAAGAAGCTTAAGTGACAGAGAGCAGAAGTGCCCTTCGTGTTACACAACTGAAAGAAGCTTAAGTGACAGAGAGCAGAAGTGCCCCTTATGTTACACAACTGAAAGAAGCTTAAGTGACAGAGAGCAGAAGTGCCCCTCGTGTTACACAACTGAAAGAAGCTTAAGTGACAGAGAGCAGAAGTGCCCCTCGTGTTACAGTAGTGACACAAGCTTGGGTATCAGACAGCAGAGTGAACCCTCGTGTTAAACAACTGAAAGAAGCTTAAGTGACAGAGAGCAGAAGTGCCCCTCGTGTTACTCAACTGAAAGAAGCTTAAGTGACAGAGAGCAGAAGTGCCCCTCGCGTTACACAACTGAAAGAAGCTTAAGTGACAGAGAGCAGAAGTGCCCCTCGTGTTACACAACTGAAAGAAGCTTAAGTGACAGAGAGCAGAAGTGCCCCTCGTGTGACAGTAGTGACACAAGCTTGGGTATCAGACAGCAGAGTGAACCCTTGTGTTACACAACTGAAAGAAGCTTAAGTGACAGAGAGCAGAAGTGCCCCTCGTGTTACACAACTGAAAGTCGCTTAAGTGACAGAGAGCAGAAGTGCCCCTTGTGTTACACAACTGAGAGAAGCTTAAGTGACAGAGAGCAGAAGTGCCCCTCGTGTTACACAACTGAAAGAAGCTTAAGTGACAGAGAGCAGAAGTGCCTCTCGTGTTACACAACTGAAAGAAGCTTAAGTGACAGAGAGCAGAAGTGCCCCTCGTGTTACACAACTGAAAGAAGCTTAAGTGACAGAGAGCAGAAGTGCCCCTCGTGTTACACAACTGAAAGAAGCTTAAGTGACAGAGAGCAGAAGTGCCCCTCGTATTACAGTAGTGACACAAGCTTGGGTATCAGACAGCAGAGTGAACCCTCGTGTTACACAACTGAAAGAAGCTTAAGTGACAGAGAGCAGAAGTGCCCCTCGTGTTACACAACTGAAAGAAGCTTAAGTGACAGAGAGCAGAAGTGCCCCTCGTGTTACACAACTGAAAGAAGCTTAAGTGACAGAGAGCAGAAGTGCCCCTCGTGTTACACAACTGAAAGAAGCTTAAGTGACAGAGAGCAGAAGTGCCCCTCGTGTTACAGTAGTGACACAAGCTTGGGTATCAGACAGCAGAGTGAACCCTCGTGTAACACAACTGAAAGAAGCTTAAGTGACAGAGAACAGAAGTGCCCCGCGTGTTACACAACTGAAAGAAGCTTAAGTGACAGAGAGCAGAAGTGCCCCTCGTGTTACACAACTGAAAGAAACTTAAGTGACAGAGAGGTGAAGTTCCCCTCGTGTTACAGTAGTGACACAGGCTCGAGTCTCAGACAGCAGAGTGAACCCTCTTGTTACACAACTGAAAGAAGCTTAAGTGACAGAGAGCAGAAGTGCCCCTCGTGTTACTGTAGTAACACAAGCTTGGGTATCAGACAGCAGAGTGAACTGAAAGAAGCTTAAGTGACAGAGAGCAGAAGTGCCCCTCGTATTACAGTAGTGACACAGGCTCGGGTCTCAGACAGCAGAGTGAACCCTTGTGTTACACAACTGAAAGAAGCTTAAGTGACAGAAAACAGAAGTACACCTCGTGTTACTGTAGTAACACAAGCTTGGGTATCAGACAGCAGAGTGAACTGAAAGAAGCTTAAGTGACAGAGAGCAGAAGTGCCCCTCGTGTTACAGTAGTGACACAGGCTCGAGTCTCAGACAGCAGAGTGAACCCTCTTGTTACACAACTGAAAGAAGCTTAAGTCACAGAGAGCAGAAGTGCCCCTCGTGTTACAGTAGTGACACAGGCTCGAGTCTCAGACAGCAGAGTGAACCCTCTTGTTACACAACTGAAAGAAGCTTAAGTGACAGAGAGCAGAAGTGCCCCTCGTATTACAGTAGTGACACAGGCTCGGGTCTCAGACAGCAGAGTGAACCCTTGTGTTACACAACTGAAAGAAGCTTAAGTGACAGAGAGCAGAAGTGCCCCTCGTATTACAGTAGTGACACAGGCTCGGGTCTCAGACAGCAGAGTGAACCCTTGTGTTACACAACTGAAAGAAGCTTAAGTGACAGAAAACAGAAGTACACCTCGTGTTACTGTAGTAACACAAGCTTGGGTATCAGACTGCAGAGTGAACTGAAAGAAGCTTAAGTGACAGAGAGCAGAAGTGCCCCTCGTGTTACTGTAGTGACACAGGCTCGAGTCTCAGACAGCAGAGTGAACCCTCTTGTTACACAACTGAAAGAAGCTTAAGTGACAGAGAGCAGAAGTGCCCCTCGTGTTACTGTAGTGACACAGGCTCGAGTCTCAGACAGCAGAGTGAACCCTCTTGTTACACAACTGAAAGAAGCTTAAGTGACAGAGAGCAGAAGTGCCCCTCGTGTTACTGTAGTAACACAAGCTTGGGTATCAGACAGCAGAGTGAACCCTTGTGTTACACAACTGAAAGAAGCTTAAGTGACAGAGAGCAGAAGTGCCCCTCGTATTACAGTAGTGACACAGGCTCGGGTCTCAGACAGCAGAGTGAACCCTTTTGTTACACAACTGAAAGAAGCTTAAGTGACAGAGAGCAGAAGTGCCCCTCGTATTACAGTAGTGACACAGGCTCGGGTCTCAGACAGCAGAGTAAACCCTTGTGTTACACAACTGAAAGAAGCTTAAGTGACAGAGAGCAGAAGTGCCCCTCGTATTACAGTAGTGACACAGGCTCGGGTCTCAGACAGCAGAGTGAACCCTTGTGTTACACAACTGAAAGAAGCTTAAGTGACAGAAAACAGAAGTACACCTCGTGTTACTGTAGTAACACAAGCTTGGGTATCAGACAGCAGAGTGAACTGAAAGAAGCTTAAGTGACAGAGAGCAGAAGTACCCCTCGTATTACAGTAGTGACACAGGCTCGGGTCTCAGACAGCAGAGTGATCCCTTGTGTTACACAACTGAAAGAAGCTTAAGTGACAGAGAGCAGAAGTGCCCCTCGTGTTACAGTAGTGACACAGGCTCGAGTCTCAGACAGCAGAGTGAACCCTCTTGTTACACAACTGAAAGAAGCTTAAGTGGCAGAGAGCAGAAGTGCCCCTCGTGTTACTGTAGTAACACAAGCTTGGGTATCAGACAGCAGAGTGAACTGAAAGAAGCTTAAGTGACAGAGAGCAGAAGTGCCCCTCGTATTACAGTAGTGACACAGGCTCGGGTCTCAGACAGCAGAGTGATCCCTTGTGTTACACAACTGAAAGAAGCTTAAGTGACAGAAAACAGAAGTACACCTCGTGTTACTGTAGTAACACAAGCTTGGGTATCAGACAGCAGAGTGAACTGAAAGAAGCTTAAGTGACAGAGAGCAGAAGTGCCCCTCGTGTTACAGTAGTGACACAGGCTCGAGTCTTAGACAGCAGAGTGAACCCTCTTGTTACACAACTGAAAGAAGCTTAAGTGACAGAGAGCAGAAGTGCCCCTCGTATTACAGTAGTGACACAGGCTCGGGTCTCAGACAGCAGAGTGAACCCTCTTGTTACACAACTGAAAGAAGCTTAAGTGACAGAGAGCAGAAGTGCCCCTCGTGTTACTGTAGTAACACAAGCTTGGGTATCAGACAGCAGAGTGAACTGAAAGAAGCTTAAGTGACAGAGAGCAGAAGTGCCCCTCGTATTACAGTAGTGACACAGGCTCGAGTCTCAGACAGCAGAGTGAACCCTCTTGTTACACAACTGAAAGAAGCTTAAGTGACAGAGAGCAGAAGTGCCCCTCGTATTACAGTAGTGACACAGGCTCGGGTCTCAGACAGCAGAGTGAACCCTCTTGTTACACAACTGAAAGAAGCTTAAGTGACAGAGAGCAGAAGTGCCCCTCGTGTTACTGTAGTAACACAAGCTTGGGTATCAGACAGCAGAGTGAACTGAAAGAAGCTTAAGTGACAGAGAGCAGAAGTGCCCCTCGTGTTACAGTAGTGACACAGGCTCGGGTCTCAGACAGCAGAGTGAACCCTTGTGTTACACAACTGAAAGAAGCTTAAGTGACAGAAAACAGAAGTACACGTCGTGTTACTGTAGTAACACAAGCTTGGGTATCAGACAGCAGAGTGAACTGAAAGAAGCTTAAGTGACAGAGAGCAGAAGTGCCCCTCGTGTTACTGTAGTGACACAGGCTCGAGTCTCAGACAGCAGAGTGAACCCTTGTGTTACACAACTGAAAGAAGCTTAAGTGACAGAAAACAGAAGTACACCTCGTGTTACTGTAGTAACACAAGCTTGGGTCTCAGACAGCAGAGTGAACCCTTTTGTTACACAACTGAAAGAAGCTTAAGTGACAGAGAGCAGAAGTGCCCCTCGTATTACAGTAGTGACACAGGCTCGGGTCTCAGACAGCAGAGTGAACCCTTTTGTTACACAACTGAAAGAAGCTTAAGTGACAGAGAGCAGAAGTGCCCCTCGTATTACAGTAGTGACACAGGCTCGGGTCTCAGACAGCAGAGTAAACCCTTGTGTTACACAACTGAAAGAAGCTTAAGTGACAGAGAGCAGAAGTGCCCCTCGTATTACAGTAGTGACACAGGCTCGGGTCTCAGACAGCAGAGTGAACCCTTGTGTTACACAACTGAAAGAAGCTTAAGTGACAGAAAACAGAAGTACACCTCGTGTTACTGTAGTAACACAAGCTTGGGTATCAGACAGCAGAGTGAACTGAAAGAAGCTTAAGTGACAGAGAGCAGAAGTGCCCCTCGTATTACAGTAGTGACACAGGCTCGGGTCTCAGACAGCAGAGTGATCCCTTGTGTTACACAACTGAAAGAAGCTTAAGTGACAGAGAGCAGAAGTGCCCCTCGTGTTACAGTAGTGACACAGGCTCGAGTCTCAGACAGCAGAGTGAACCCTCTTGTTACACAACTGAAAGAAGCTTAAGTGACAGAAAACAGAAGTACACGTCGTGTTACTGTAGTAACACAAGCTTGGGTATCAGACAGCAGAGTGAACTGAAAGAAGCTTAAGTGACAGAGAGCAGAAGTGCCCCTCGTGTTACTGTAGTAACACAAGCTTGGGTATCAGACAGCAGAGTGAACCCTTGTGTTACACAACTGAAAGAAGCTTAAGTGACAGAGAGCAGAAGTGCCCCTCGTATTACAGTAGTGACACAGGCTCGGGTCTCAGACAGCAGAGTGAACCCTTTTGTTACACAACTGAAAGAAGCTTAAGTGACAGAGAGCAGAAGTGCCCCTCGTATTACAGTAGTGACACAGGCTCGGGTCTCAGACAGCAGAGTAAACCCTTGTGTTACACAACTGAAAGAAGCTTAAGTGACAGAGAGCAGAAGTGCCCCTCGTATTACAGTAGTGACACAGGCTCGGGTCTCAGACAGCAGAGTGAACCCTTGTGTTACACAACTGAAAGAAGCTTAAGTGACAGAAAACAGAAGTACACCTCGTGTTACTGTAGTAACACAAGCTTGGGTATCAGACAGCAGAGTGAACTGAAAGAAGCTTAAGTGACAGAGAGCAGAAGTGCCCCTCGTATTACAGTAGTGACACAGGCTCGGGTCTCAGACAGCAGAGTGATCCCTTGTGTTACACAACTGAAAGAAGCTTAAGTGACAGAGAGCAGAAGTGCCCCTCGTGTTACAGTAGTGACACAGGCTCGAGTCTCAGACAGCAGAGTGAACCCTCTTGTTACACAACTGAAAGAAGCTTAAGTGACAGAGAGCAGAAGTGCCCCTCGTGTTACTGTAGTAACACAAGCTTGGGTATCAGACAGCAGAGTGAACTGAAAGAAGCTTAAGTGACAGAGAGCAGAAGTGCCCCTCGTATTACAGTAGTGACACAGGCTCGGGTCTCAGACAGCAGAGTGATCCCTTGTGTTACACAACTGAAAGAAGCTTAAGTGACAGAAAACAGAAGTACACCTCGTGTTACTGTAGTAACACAAGCTTGGGTATCAGACAGCAGAGTGAACTGAAAGAAGCTTAAGTGACAGAGAGCAGAAGTGCCCCTCGTGTTACAGTAGTGACACAGGCTCGAGTCTTAGACAGCAGAGTGAACCCTCTTGTTACACAACTGAAAGAAGCTTAAGTGACAGAGAGCAGAAGTGCCCCTCGTATTACAGTAGTGACACAGGCTCGGGTCTCAGACAGCAGAGTGAACCCTCTTGTTACACAACTGAAAGAAGCTTAAGTGACAGAGAGCAGAAGTGCCCCTCGTGTTACTGTAGTAACACAAGCTTGGGTATCAGACAGCAGAGTGAACTGAAAGAAGCTTAAGTGACAGAGAGCAGAAGTGCCCCTCGTATTACAGTAGTGACACAGGCTCGAGTCTCAGACAGCAGAGTGAACCCTCTTGTTACACAACTGAAAGAAGCTTAAGTGACAGAGAGCAGAAGTGCCCCTCGTATTACAGTAGTGACACAGGCTCGGGTCTCAGACAGCAGAGTGAACCCTCTTGTTACACAACTGAAAGAAGCTTAAGTGACAGAGAGCAGAAGTGCCCCTCGTGTTACTGTAGTAACACAAGCTTGGGTATCAGACAGCAGAGTGAACTGAAAGAAGCTTAAGTGACAGAGAGCAGAAGTGCCCCTCGTGTTACAGTAGTGACACAGGCTCGGGTCTCAGACAGCAGAGTGAACCCTTGTGTTACACAACTGAAAGAAGCTTAAGTGACAGAAAACAGAAGTACACGTCGTGTTACTGTAGTAACACAAGCTTGGGTATCAGACAGCAGAGTGAACTGAAAGAAGCTTAAGTGACAGAGAGCAGAAGTGCCCCTCGTATTACAGTAGTGACACGGGCTCAGGTCTCAGACAGCAGAACTGTCCCTCATGTTACACAACTGAAACAAGCTTAAGTGCCCCTCGTGTTACATTAGTGACAGGAGCTCTGGTCTCAGACAGCAGAACTGTTCCTCGTGTTGCACAGATAGGGAGACCAGACGTCCCAGATTTGCCAGGACAAGGACTTTCCCGTCGTGGTGTACATGAGTACATGTCCTGGTTTTTAGAAAGGGCGGCTGAGGGCCACGATAATAACGTTAGTGCGTTCTCCTCGGGGACAAGCTGGGTCCTTTAAAGAGTCTCATGTGCTGCTGTCTCACACAGGAGGGTTTAAAGAGGAGGGCACGACTGACACATGAGCCAGGACAGGCATGCCCTGTGTCTCAGCACAGCATTGGGGCCTGTTGGGGGGTTCTTCCAGGTGACATGGGTTTGCATAAAGTCTATGCATCATCACAAATAAGTGAGCCTGCATGTATGTCTTTTTTATTCCCAATGGAAATACAGGTTGAGGTTTACGTATTCCTTTTTTTTAAAACGTTAGCCCTCTGGTACATATGCCTTGTGCCACTATAAATTCAGGACCACAAGTCCCAGAATACATAGCAAAGGGAGTGTATGCTTTTCATGTGTCTTGCAGCAGGGCACAAGTCCTAAGAAGTGGGGGGACAAACAGGTCAGGCAGTATGCAAGTGAAATCATGACGCGTGCCATCACAGGCCATGATGACGCGACGCGTGAC